>NW_022196895.1:38276070-38276539 GCF_008632895.1 Mastomys coucha | reverse complement strand
TGAGCTGTGCTTCATAGGTGCCCAGTCACTGGGCTGTGCCGCACAGGTGCTCAGTCACTGAGCTGTGCCTCACAGGTGTTCAGTCACTGGGCCGTGCCCCACAGGTGCTCAGTCACTGGGCCGTGCCCCACAGGTGCTCAGTCACTGAGCTGTGCTTCATAGGTGCCCAGTCACTGGGCCGTGCCCCACAGGTGCTCAGTCACTGGGCTGTGCCGCACAGGTGTTCAGTCACTGGGCTGTGCCCCACAGGTGCTCAGTCACTGGGCTGTGCTTCACAGATGTTGTTCAGTCACTGAGCTGTGCTTCACAGGTGCTCAGTCACTGGGCTGTGCCGCACAGGTGCTCAGTCACTGGGCTGTGCCGCACAGGTGCTCAGTCACTGGGCTGTGCCGCACAGGTGTTCAGTCACTGAGCTGTGCTTCACAGATGTTGCTCAGTCACTGGGCTGTGCCGCACAGGTGCTCAGTCA
>NW_022196895.1:38266812-38275851 GCF_008632895.1 Mastomys coucha | reverse complement strand
ACAGGTGCTCAGTCACTGGGCTGTGCCGCACAGGTGCTCAGTCACTGAGCTGTGCTTCACAGATGTTGTTCAGTCACTGGGCCGTGCCGCACAGGTGCTCAGTCACTGAGCTGTGCTTCACAGATGTTGTTCAGTCACTGGGCTGTGCCGCACAGGTGCTCAGTCACTGGGCTGTGCCGCACAGGTGCTCAGTCACTGGGCCGTGCCCCACAGCTCCATCCCTGAGCTGTGGCCCACGGGTCACTGCTGTGCCTTTGTGCTTTGAAACATGCTTTCACTAAATTCCCCAGGCTGGCTTTGAACTTACTGTATAACCTGATCTCCTTGAAGTTGTTGTCCTTGTGCTTCAGTCTTCTGAGCACGTGGAATTACACACTGTACTAGTGGGGTTGTTGCTATTTTTTTAAATTAGCATATCTTAATTATATATAAAGTAGGTTTCATTATGCCATTTTATCCATGTACATAATGTATTTCAATCATTTTAACCCCCTCCTGCATTACCCTCATCTGTCCCCCACCCTTATTCTCAATGAGTCCCTTCCTCATCCTTCTACTTTCATGGATTTTTTTTTGTTTGTTTGTGGTTCATTAAGTTTCATATGGTTGTGTACAGGACCAATTGTTTGCTGTTTTTTTTTGTTTTTGTTTTTGTTTTTTGTTTTAAATTAGAACTCATTGTGTACACCAGCCTGGCTTCAGACTCATAGAGATCTGCCTGCCTCTACTTCTGGGAGAGCTGGGATTAAAGGATCACATGTCTAACTACACCTATACTCTTTCCTGTTCTTTTTTTTTTTTTAAAGATTTATTTGTTTTATGTGTATGAGTACACTGTAGCTGTACAGATGGCCGTGAGCCATCATGCAGTTGCTGGGAATTGAACTCAGGACGGCCCTGCTCGCTCCAGCATAATACACTGTAGCTGTCTTCAGATGCACCAGAAGAGGGCATCAGATCTCATTATGGGTGGTTGTGAGCCACCACGTGGTTGCTGGGATCCGAACTCAGGACCTTTGGAAGAACAGTCAGTGTTCTTACCCACTGAGCCATCTCGCCAGCCCCTCTTTCCTGTTCTTAATGCACCTGTCTTAGTCAGGGTTTCTATTCCTGAATGAAACATCATGACCAAGAAGCAAGTTGGGGAGGAAAGGGTTTATTTAGCTTACACTTGCGGGTTGCTGTTCATCTCCAAAGGAAGTCAGGACTGGAACTCAAGCAGGTCAGGAAGCAGGAGCTGATGCAGAGGCCATGAGGGATGTTCCTTACTGGCTTGCCTCCCCTGCCTTCCTCAGCTTGCTTTCTTATAGAACCTAAGACTGCCAGCCCAGGGATGGCACCACCCACAAGGGGCCCTCCCACCCTTGATCACTAATTGAAAAAAATGCCTTACAGCTGGTTGTTATGGAGGCATTTTCTCAAGGGAGGCTCCTTTCTCTGTGATAACTCCAGCTTGTGTGAAGTTGACATACAAAACCAGGCAGTACACACTTCCTCACAGTGTTACTTAGAACAGTTTTTTGATTTCAGCCTTTAAAACTGCTGCAGTATATAAATTGTACCCATATGACTGCTGATTCTACAAAGGTATACACACACACACACACACACACACACACACACACACACACACACACACACCAATGGAATGGTGCAGAATGAGTATGCAGCTGCAGTCCCTTTGTTGCCTTATACAGGTCTAGAGGTGGGTGGCGCTCAGGAAGTAGAAGCAGGAGGATCACTGTTAGTTTTATGCCAGCCTGAGTTACAGAGTGAGATATGTGACACTCAGAAGGAGCGAGAAAAAGAGCGAGAAGAAAGGCTCAATATTGCCACGTTTTCTAATTTTCTTTTGAAGCAATCGGGAATATTTTTTTTTACTTCAATTCCAATTCATAATTATACAAATATGTAGAATATTATTTTCTTGATGTGACATTTTGTTTATTACCTAATATTTTGGTCATTGAAAGCAGTTTTGTGTAGCAGTTCTCAACCAGTAGGATGAGACCCTTTTGGGGGTCACATATCAGATATTTATGTTATGGTTCATAACAGTAGCAAAATTACAGTTATGAAGTATCAATGAAATAATTTTATGGTTGGGGGTCACTACAACATGAAGAACTGTATTAAAATGTTGAAACTTTAGGAAGGTTGAGAACCACTACTGTAGTGTTTTACTTGTGTAAGTAGTGTAATGTTTGGTAGGTTTCTTTTTTTATGTTGCTTATTTTGTGCATATGTGGATGTGTGTGTAAGGTGTGTCATGCAGTGTGTATGGAGAACAACTTTTGAAAGTCATTTCTCTCCTACCACATGGATCCTAGGAATTTAATGGAAGTTGTTAGGTTTGGTGGCAAGTATCTTCATCTGCTAAGCCATCTTGCTAGCCCATTTTTGACATTTTGTAGCTCTTGCTATGGGTCTTGATACTGTTTTTATCAAGAAATACAGTGTCACAAGCAGTACATATGTTAGTATACTAAGATTACCATTACATTGTCAAGTTTGGTATTATAATCATTTCAGATTATTTCTAACCATTTATTTAAAAACATAGAATAATGATTTTACTTTTTCTTTATTTTATACTGTTTACTTAGTGGAGAAATTGTGTATGCTTATGGTGAACAGCATGATGTTTTAAAATATGTATACATGGTAGAATAGCCAAGTAAAGCTAATTAACAAACAATGCCTCACAGACTTCCCATTTTTCTTGTGAGAGCATTGAAAACCATTGTGATTTTCTTAGTGTCATTAACTGCAGCAACTGCTTTGTGCAGATGCAGCACTCAGGAGCTTTTCCATATACTTTTCAGATGGAGCTTCTTGGCCTTAAAATTTGAAGATTATTTTAACTTTTTGTCACTGCAGTTACATATCTTCACCGTTTTGCTACTCTCTATGCAGGAAATCCTTGGAGCTTCACTTTCTGCACCCCTGACATGCTATAAGGTGGTCTACGTTCTCCCTATGCTGACCATTAAGGAGGATAAAGGTACGGACTTTGCTGTTAGAATGTTTCTTTAACTGCATTCTGATTATATTAGTTAATTTCACTCCGTCTTTTATAAGGCACTGGCGTGGTCACGAGCGTTCCTTCTGATTCCCCAGATGATCTTGCAGCACTCAGAGACTTGAAGAAAAAGCAAGCAAGTATTCCTTTTTTGTTCTTGTTTTTAATTCAGTATGGTATCAGTAAGGTTCTGCCGAGCATACATGTTTGTCTCTGGACTGTTACCGCTAACCTGGTTTTCAGGGTTTGGATGTTTGCGGTTAGACAAGTCTGTGACAAATTGGAGAAGGCTATGTGTGTGGTAAGTGTGTGCACCGACACACAGGGGACAGTGGCACATTCGGTGTTCTGCTCTCCCACTGCCACCTTACTCTAGTCCCGGAGGGTTCTCCTTTCCACCTTGTGCAGTGCAGGACTCAGGTCCTCATGCTTCTGCCTGCAGCAGGTTCTCACCCACTGAGTCATTCTCCCAGCCCCAGGAAAGCTTTCTATTTTTATTTTCATATGTTCATTATAGCTGAGAGTATCACCCTTAACTGGAGTGCTGTCTTGATGTCTGTGTGTGTTCTTACATCTGACTGGAGTTCCTACAGGCATGGTCAACCTGTGGCCTGTGGACTCCATGTGTCACAGGATAGCTGTGGATGAGGCTCAGTGAAAAAAATCATAAACTTATTTAAAACATGAAGTTGTCTTTGTAAATTGATTGCCTAGTTCTTAATTGGGAACTGTATAGATGACAGGTTTTGTCATGATATCAAAATATTGGACATACCTGAAGGCCATTCACATTAAAGTAAACTGTTGAGCTTTAAAAGGTCACAGGTCCTTTCATTAGATATTTGATAAAGTTAAAAATTGTTCTACATGGAGAGAACAAATAATAGAAGTTTGAAGCCAGGTCAGAGGGATGCTGAGGCAGGAACGTCTTAAGTATAAGGCCAGTATAGGCTACATGGTAAAGCCTCAGGAAAAAAAAACCCAAAATATTGAGTTTGTTTTTCTTATTGATTGTACCAGTAACAAAACTAAGCATTGATGTTAACTTACGAATTTTCTATAGGCCTTACGAACGAAGTATGGAATCAGAGATGACATGGTCCTGCCATTTGAGCCGGTGAGTATGTGAGTGTTTGCAGGCTTGACACATCTTTATATTGGGGGAAAAAAAGAGACATTTTCATGTTTTCCTTGAAACAAAAATAAACAATTGGTAGAGTTTCAAAATAAGAGAGGGGATTTTCATACTTTAATTTGTTAATTTCCTATTGTAAATAGCAGTAAAAGAAAAATGAACAGTACGCATTTCCTTTCCACTTGCCACCTGCAGTTGGGAACAAATAGCCTTTTAGTCTCCTTGTCCAGCGTAGTTTCATATTATACTGTCTTCTTAGTCTGAGTAATTTCTTGCATTTTAAAGATAACACTGCACCACACCTAACCCATGAATATTTATTTGTAGCCTTCCAGGCTGCTTAGTGTTTGTTGTTTTCTTGTTAGTACCTGCAGAAGAAAGGTCAGAATACTTCTAGCAAATGACTTTCACGAAGAGTCTATAAGAGTGAGCTTGGGCATGCTCAATGCCCTGGATGTGATCCTCAGCAATGGGGAAAGACTTCAAGAGCTTAATATAAACTTGAAACCATTTATAAAAATAGCTAACATTCTTCAGTTCTTGCCCCTTAGTTATTCAGTGAACTGTGAGGCGGGGGTGAGAGCAGGAGCTGCATGTGCTGTCCCTGTGGTCAGGGAGAGCACACCTCCATCTGCAGGCTAGTGGTCTGTGAGCACTGAGTGTAGGCCACTGCCTGGTGACAGTAAAATCTAAGGCGACTCTGCAGAGCATTAGTGGCGAAGGGTCCACGTCCACATGGACTGTGTCTGCATTTCAGCATGAATATATTCTGGTGTTCTGTGCAGGTGCCAGTCCTGGAAATCCCAGGGATTGGAAATCTCCCTGCTGTGACTGTCTGTGACGAGCTAAAAATTCAGAGCCAGAATGACCGTGAAAAACTTGCAGAAGCAAAGGAGAAATTGTATCTAAGAGGATTTTATGATGGTGTAAGTCATAATTTTTATTGCTTTTATTTGTAGCTGTATGCTCTGAGTTAATTCTTTGTTCTAGTGTTAAATTTGCCACTAAGTAAAAAATTGGAAGCTATCAGGCCCATAGCAGGCCTGTAACAGCAGGGTTGGATAGAGAAGCCTGAGTACATATACTTGGTTCCCTTAAAACCACCAGAATGATCCTAGTACAGTGTTTCTTAACCTTCCTAATGCTACAACCTGTCAATAAAGTTCATCGTGTTGTAGTGACCCCAACCATAAAATTATTTTGTTGCTAGCTACTTTGTTGCTAGCTAGTTCATAACTGTAATTTTGCTACTTTTATGAATCCTAAATACCTGATGTATAAGGAGATCTGAAATGCGAAGCCCTAAGAGGTCGTACGTAACCCACAGATGAAAACTCTAGTATACAACTGTCTCCATATGGAAGCCCTAAGAGGTCATATGTAACCCACAGATGAAAACTCTAGTATAGAACTGTCTCCGAAGCCCTAAGAGGTCGTACGTAACCCACAGATGAAAACTCTAGTATACAACTGTCTCTGAAGCCCTAAGAGGTCGTACGTAACCCACAGATGAAAACTCTAGTATAGAACTGTCTCCGAAGCCCTAAGAGGTCGTACATAACCCACAGATGAAAACTCTAGTATACAACTGTCTCTGAAGCCCTAAGAGGTCGTACGTAACCCACAGATGAAAACTCTAGTATACAACTGTCTCCATATGGAAGCCCTAAGAGGTCGCACGTAACCCACAGATGAAAACTCTTAGTATAGAACTGTCTCCATATGGAAGCCTGAGCAGAGACGTGAGTGTCTCTTCCTAGCTCTGCCCTCATTAGCTACAGCTACAGAAAGACAACTGGACTAGACCCAGTTACATTTACAGAAAGACCAATGTTATGTGCTATTATCAGTTGTGTCAATTGTATCTAAATAAAGTTATGGTTATAATAAATGTGATAACTGTTATTCTAAAAATACTTTGGTTGGTGAATTAAGTAAACGTAACTGAGGACACTTGAGGCAAATTTTAATTGTTTTGTATGTTTTCCCCCTCATCCTTGTAGGTAATGCTAGTGGATGGATTTAAAGGGCAGAAGATCCAACATGTAAAGAAGACTATTCAGAAAAACATGATTGATGCTGTATGTCGCATTCTGGGGGCTGTCTGCACTGAGTTCTGTAGTAGAACCTAGCACTGTGTGAAAGAGATAACAAAGTGTTACGGCAGGAAACAGGCCTGTCTGCAGCTCATTTACTTTACATGCCCTGTCATAGGGATGTGATTGTGCTTTAAGGCTGACGTGTGTCCTGTGTTGTAGTGCGTGCCTGACATCTCGGTGTCTAGGAGGTAGAGGCAGGGAGATCTCAATTTCATGGCTAGCCTGGTCTATGCAGACCTTATTTCAACACGCCCCTCCCCCACAACAACAAGGAAAGCAAAAACAAAGCCAACGAAAACCAAAGCTGGAGTGTGCAGAGCAATGTGTCTGGCAGTGGCCACTTTAGGGTCCTTTTTTTGTGTGCTGCTTTGCTTTATATTTTCACCTCCGGTTTCTCCTTTGGCAGAACTCTGCTTAGCTACTTAGCTCTTAAAGTTTGGCAGTGGTCTTTATGTTTACTAAATTAAGAAAAGAAAGCTGGTGATTCATCTCTAACAAGGAGGCAGAGGCTTGAGAAACCTGAGTGTACCACTGGCCTAGGTGCTGGCTCCATAGCAAGACAGTCCCACAATCCATACTTGTGTGATGGCGCGTGCTTGATATCCAGCCCTGGGGAGGTAGAGACAGGCAGGTTCCTGGGGCTCACTTCATAAGCCTGCTTAATGAGTCCCAGGCCAGTGAGAGGCCCTGTCTCAAAGGGAAAGAAGGAGGATGGCACCTGAAGAATGATCTCTGGCTTCTACATGTACACACACACACACACACACACACACACACACACACACACATTTACTTTGTCTTTCCACATTCTTTTTAATTTATCTTTGGAGGGCACAGCTTTCAACTATGTTGCTTACTTTAATACTGACTTCCATCAGTGTCTCTGTCTCTAATTGCATTTCTCTCTCTCTCTCTTTTTTTTTTCTTTTCTTTTTTTCAATTTGTAATCTAGGCTGGCTACAAACTGTGACAATCCTTCTGTTACAGTCTCCCAAGTGGTGCGATTACAGATGTATTACAGATGCTATACCCAACTTTCTCTTATAGATTCTAATCTAAATGTTTATGATGTGGTTTTTTTAGTTATTGGTTTTGTTTTTTGAGATAGGCTGTCCTGGAACTTTTCTCTAAGTCACAGAGCTCTGTCTGCCGATGCCTCTGTAGTCCAGGCTGACATTGAAACCGTCATCTTCCCACTTCAGCCTCCTGTAACTGGGATTCTAGCTGTGCTGCCACATCGGCTGGAGGATAGTTTTTGTTTAGCTGTTTCCTTAGGCTTATTCATTAGCCCCTGGCTTCTACTATGGGAAAAAGAAATCAAGATTTTAATTTTTTAATACCACCTCATATCTTGTATGTGCTTCTTCATCTTTCATGCTTAAGAGGTATTTATGATATGTACTAGGTTAGTCATTGTTTACGTTTCTAAGACATGGCTGATCTGACTGTAGTATGTAGTGAGTATTTTCTTCTCTAGTTTTTGTTTTTCCCTAGAACTAATAGTTGCCCACCCACTTAACAACTTATCCCAAAATTTGCAGCTCTGCATTTTTCTCAGCTTGTCCCTAGTTTCAGTGTGTCACTGGTTGCATCTTAGAATGCACTCCCAGCCACTGTAGCAGGTGCTCTGGATGGGTTGCTGCCACTGTGCTGGAGCATTACGGATTTCCCTGCTTCTTAAGTCTCGTCCCCTTGCTTTAATTCTATGCTCCTCTCTGTTTTCCCCACTCATTTTGATGAAGCTGTGTCTCTAGTAGCTTTCTGGTGAAAGTAAGTCTAGATGGTGTATGCCTTTCCATATTTACATGTGGCTTTCTGGGTAGGAATTCTGGACCGAGCATTCCGGAAGTCGGAAGGGAGATTAGTAGAGATGGTACCAGCAGTTGGTATGCTGGCTTTCAAATAATCTCCTAATTTTGTTGTGGTGTCTGTGTTCTGAACTTTGCCCTAGAAAATAAGCTTTTGACATACTGCTGGCACAGGGTGGGGGTAGTTAGTGTTTGCACTGTAGTGTTCTCGTTTGCTTTCTGTGACTGAGGCAGACACCATGACCAGAAGCAGCTTGGGGAGGAAAGGGTTTATTTCAACTTGCACTTGCAAGTAACAGTCCTTCTGAGGGAAGTCAGGGCAGGAGCTGAAACAGGCTGCTTGCTCACCCACTCATTAGCTCATGCTCATCCAGCTCAGGCAGCCTAGGGTGGGCCCACAGTCGGTTTGGCCATCCCATGTCAATCATCAGTTTAGGGAAAATGCCCCACAGACAGCCTTATAGGCCAGTCTGATCTAGGAAATTCCCCAGTTGAACTTCCTTTTTTCTGGTGACTCTAGCTTGTATTAAACTGACAATAAAAAACTAATCAGCACATGGAAAATCAGGGTATTTGGGCTTCTGATCACTTTTTAAGATGTCAGTCAGTTCTCTTTTCAGGGCTGTCTTTTTCCGCTTGCACAATCGACTCATTCCGCTCATCCCTGAGCTTTTGGAGGCTCTGCCGTGCAAGTGGGGTTTCTCCTCAGCTTTTTCTTCTGCTTAAAATTGATCTAGCTTTCTTCTTTCTTCATTTGTTTGATTCTCTAACATGGGCTTCAACCCGGGGCCTTGTATATACTTGCAGCCTCTCTCCTACTAAGCCACACCCCCAGCCTCAGCTGGCCTCACGCCTACTGGAGCTGCTGTCATTCACTCAGCCTTTGCCCCCACCCCCCCACTCCCCATCTGTTTGTCTTTGTAGTCAGTCCATCTCTTCGTCTTCTTTATTGTCAGTTGCTGGAATTTTTAGAGG
>NW_022196895.1:38243661-38266802 GCF_008632895.1 Mastomys coucha | reverse complement strand
AAATCCACCTGCTTCTGCCTCCCAAGTGCTAAGATTAAAGGCGTGTGCCACCACCGCCCGGCTAAATGTCTATTTCTAATTTACTGTTTACAAACCCACTTTATATTGAAGCATTGAATTTTAAGTATAGAGCAGTGAGTCATTTTGATAATGATAATATAGGATTTTAGTTTTAAAAATTATCCTAGCTTAAAATGCATGGCTTTACAATGTGTTAAGAGATATTTACATCCAGTGAAAAAAATAGATAAAATTGGCGCCCATGTGGTGGTGCATATCTATCTCAATACTTGGGAGGTAGAGGCAGGAAGATCAGAAGTTCAGGATCATCCTCTGCTACATAACAGATGTGAGGCTAGCCTGGGATAAATAAAACCCTGCCTCACAACACCAAAATTAAGTAAATTGTATTTAGTTTTCTATTTAGGACTGAATTTGTAATAGCTCTAAGTTTATAATAAGATTTCTTAATGTTTAATCTATATATTTTTTTCTTTTTAAAAACAGTAGTATCATTTATTTAGTTTTTCTTTTAATTTTCTTTGTATTTTTATAACAAAGACAGAAAGCTCTCATAAGCCCAATCCTCAAACCATAAGATTAGAAAGTGCTAGGATGATGAGTAGCTTGTAAAGTGGTCCAGTTGATGAGGTGCTCAGAAGCAGGAGCTGCATGGAAAGGCACGTAGCACCAGCCTGGGGAAGGGAAGGCTGGCTTGGACATGACACCTGCCCTGTCATAGCACCAGCCTGGGGAAGGGAAGGCTGGCTTGGACATGACACCTGCCCTGTCTTTGTTTACCTTCCTTTAGGGAGATGCACTTATCTACATGGAGCCAGAAAAACAAGTGATATCGAGGTCTGCAGATGAATGTGTCGTAGCCCTGTGTGACCAGTGGTTAGTCCCTCTTGTAACTAGAAAATTGTGTGAGTCACTTTGGTCATTTCTGACAGTAAGAAGAGCTTATTTTGTTTACTCCCAGGTACTTGGATTATGGAGATGAGAACTGGAAGAAACAGACATTTGAGTGCCTGAAGACCATGGAAACGTAAGATGGGAGAAAACGAGAGGGGCGAGGGTGTGCAGCTGATGAAAGAAAGGACACATTTTGGCCTTTGCTCTTTTTAGATTCTGCGAGGAGAGCAGGAAGAATTTTGAAGCTTCCTTAGACTGGCTACAAGAACATGCTTGCTCAAGAACTTATGGTTTAGGTCAGCAAACTTCTCATACTTGTGTTTGAATGATTTTTGTTAGATAGACAGAAAATGGACTATTTTCTGCCTTTCCTTCCCCTTTCTCCTGGTATTTGCTAGGTGAGAGAATGAGAAGACCAGGATGTCGTTCCCAGTCACCTATCTAATGCTAGATAGAGCCTCTCTGACCCACATAGCTTTTATAATACGATCTGTTTGTTTATATACTTATCTTGTGTGTGCGCATGTAAATATGGTGTATGTGTACCCGTTTACATGGGTACATGTATGGGTATATGCACATCTATGAGCAGGGTGCGCATGTGTGGAGGCCAGTGGAGGGTGAATGGCTCTATTCTATCACTGTCCACCTTATGTCATTGAGACAGTCTTTTGTTGAACCTGGAGCTGGGCTAGCAGACAGAGCCCCAGTGATCCTCCTGTCTCTCCCCAGAGTGCTAGGGCTAGGGGATTCGGGATTTTACATAGGTGCTGGAATCCAAATGCTGGTTCTTAAGTGTGTGCAGCAGAGCTCTTACTTACCAAACCCTTTCTAGCCATATGATATTTTTATTAAAGGACTACAGAGATTCAGTCAGTTTTGGTTTTACATACTTATTTTACCTTTATAAATTATTAAAGTAGAATTTAGGGCTTCTTAGGGTTGTGATGCAGCTTGGTGGTAGAGTGCTTGTCTACCATGTACAAAACCTTGGCTCAATTCTTAGCACCACAAACAAATCAAAACCACACCCAGAACAGCTTCAGAAGGTCCTAGATAAGTAGCCTGGAAGATGTGGCTTCTGCCGGGGACCCTCAGCTTCAGTCAACATCAATTCTTTTCTTTTTGTGTTGCAGGCACTCGTTTGCCTTGGGATGAGCAATGGTTGATTGAATCTCTCTCGGATTCCACAATTTACATGGCGTTCTACACAGTCGCACACCTGTTGCAGGGAGGTGACCTGCATGGGCAGGCGGAGTCTCCACTGGGCATCAGGTGGGTGCATAGTTAGGGAAAAGAAGCTCTTAAATTGCCCATGTTGTGACATTTTGGCTTACATATTTAAAAATCGATTTATTTTTCTCAAGAAAATAGCAGGAGGCATTCACTTTTAATCTCAGTATGTAGGAGGCAGAGATAGGCCATTCTTTCTGGGTTAAAGGCCAGTTTGGTCTACCTAGTAAGATCCTGTTTTTTAAAAAAAAAGAGCTTGGGGGCTCAGTGGTTAAGAGTACTACTGCTCTTCCAGAGGTCCTGAGTTCAATTCCCAACAATCACATGGTGGCTCACAACCATCTGTAATGGGATCTGATGCCCTCTTCTGGTGTGTCTCAGGACTTTTAACAGTGTACTCACATACATGAAATAAATAAATCTTTAAAAAAAAAAAGAGAGAGAGAGAGAAAGGAGGAGCTAAAAAGATGGCTCAGCTGTTAAGAGCACTGACTGCTCTTCCAAAGGTCTTGAGTTCAAATCTCAGCAACCACATAACCACATGGTGGCTCACAACCATCTGTAATGAGATCTGACGCCCTTTTCTGGTGTGTCTGAAGACAGCAACAGTGTACTTAGATATAATAATAAATAAAAAAAATCTTTAAAAAAAGAAAAGAGCTTGGTTAGCAGTCTTTTTTTATATTTCAGTTTTTTACTGTACAACTGAGAAAAGATGATTAAGTCACTCCTCCTGTGCTATCATGCCTTCTAGTTCTTAGGGGATCTGTTTGTTCTTGTTTGATACTGTAATTAATTAAAATTTTAATACATGATTAGCTGAAAATTCTGGTTCTTTCAAAATAATAGTGCCTTTGTTTACTTTATTTCAATGCAGAGCCCAGCAGATGACGAAGGATGTTTGGGATTATGTGTTCTTCAAGGATGCTCCATTTCCTAAGACTCAGATCCCAAAGGAAAAGCTGGATCAGTTGAAGCAGGAATTTGAGTTTTGGTATCCAGTGGACCTTCGTGCCTCTGGCAAGGATCTGATTCCAAATCATCTTTCATATTACATTTATAATCATGTGGCCATGTGGCCAGAACAAAGGTAAATGCTCAAGTCTGTGTGGCGTTCATTTATTGATAGTAAGGGTGTCTTAAGGAATGGCTATGGAGGATTAATTGGATTTGTTACAGTATGTATTCATGTGGAATGTGTGCTTCTCCCTGTCTTATGAAGGAAAGGAGCTAAGGACAGGCAGCATAGAGATCTTAGAACTGTGACCCAGCAGTTCTATCAACAGCCTAAACAGTATGCTATATATATCTCAGATTATCAAGGGTACTGGTCTGCTTGGTGCAGGAGGGCAGCAGTTTTAAGACAGGCTGTAGAGTGCATGGTGCAGTGTGTGACGATAACAGGGTGCTCATGACCTTTCACCCACCACTGCACTTAGTCTGCTCTACTTTGCTATTACAGTTCTTTTCTGGTTTCTTTTGAAACAAATGTTCATACATATTCTGGGAATTGAAAGCTGTGTATTTATATTCATGCAAAGGTATATGTGCTCTTCTGTTTCTTTTGTATAATTGCATATTTTCAAGATCTTCCTGATCTTGTTAATAGCTGAGCCCTGCCTGTGGTTTCAAAACAGTTGTTGTATTTCTGTTTTTATAACCCACAGAGCCAAGACTTCAGTTCTTTTCAGTTGCTTCCTGTTGGGAACAGGAGCACAGCACAGGGAGCGCTTTTGTGGGATGAGCCAAGCCCTGTTTCTGAGCTCTAGAACTGCGAGGCAAAAGCCACCCACGATTGCAATGGATGGTCTTGTCTCAACAAACTGCTTGCTGTTAACATTTACTTCAGGGTATCATGGAGAATCGTAATTCTGTTGTCCTTTTTGTTTTCTGCCTTGCATCTTGCGCCTGTGAAGTGACAAGTGGCCTGTGTCTGTCCGAGCAAATGGACACCTGCTGCTCAACTCAGAGAAGGTGAGGCTCTGGGCAAAGCGTGTCAGCTGAGGAAAAGAGGGAACGGAAATATGAACTAGTTAGAACTAAGGAGGGATGTCTGAACTTGTTAGGATAAAGTTTAATCTTTTGAGTAAGCAGAGCAGACGGGTCTGAGGCTTGTTAGGATTCTGGTATTAAGAATGATTCAGGGCTGGAGAGATAGCTCAGCGGTTAAGAGCACTGACTGCTCTTCTGAAGGTCCTGAGTTCAAGTCCCAGCAACCACATGGTGGCTCACAACCATCTGTAGTGGGATCCGATGCCCTCTTCTGGGGTATCTGAAGACAGCTACAGTGTACTTACATAAAATAAATAAATAAATCTTAAAAAAAAAAAGAATGATTCAAATTAGGACCAGAGGAGAGAGGTGAAGGAAAGGAGCTGAGAACAGGCAGCATAGAGATCTTAGAACTGTGGTCCAGGAGAGAATGCCTGGGGCTTTCTGTTTGGAACTGTGACTTCTGAAGAACAAGAGAATTTGGAGCTTCAGGGGTTTCTATATGTCATGACATGCTAATACTGTTCCTGCTAACATGGCTACCTCCCAACACTTTTAGGAATATTAATATTGTCCCTTTTGCTGACTATAGGATTTATCTGAGTAAATAGTTGCACAGACTTCCATCACCTGTCCTATTTGTCTATATGTCTAATGTATGCTTAGTAGAAATCACACACACACACACACACACAAACACACACACACATGTATATACATACACACACTCGTACACACACATACACACACATGCACACACACTCACACACACATACACGCACATATACACACACTTCCTCCCTTCCTCCCTCAAAAGTGACTGCATTTATTTCTGCATCAGTAACTTAGGTTCATTGGATGACCAGTGAATGTTAGTGTAACGTCATGGTTGCCGTTGTAAGTATTACAGTAGGAGCTAAGACATGGCTCAGACCACTCAGCCGACCCATGTCATTACGGCTCCAAGGATCTCATGCTCTTTAGGTATGTGCATGCTCACACACACTCATACCCTCACGCATTCATAAATAAAAATGAGAACAAATCTGTAAGTGTTACAGTGGACATAGATACAGACTGAACAAACAGCAGATGGTACAGGTTACAGTGTCCAGTGTCAGATTTAGACAGTGCCCTAAAAGCCAAAGGTGATTTGACAAGTTCTTCTCTTTGGTGGGTGCAGTGGCATGTGCCTTTCATCTCAACACTTAGGAGGTAGAGGAAGGTGATGGCTCTTTATGGGCTCTGTTCCCTCCAGGGCAACATGGTGAGAGCCTATGAGAATATGGCATTTTCTTAACACGCTGTGGATGTGCTTCTCTAAGGGCTGCCGATGGTCCTGAAAACCTCACTTTACCCCCAGGAGCGAGGCTATTCTGTTCCTAATGCCTTTGGTTCAGCAAGGCTCTCCCCTTTGTAAGCAGCCAGTACTCCCTGTTGCAGTCAAGTCCGTTCTGTGGTCACAGTAGATGCTGTCCTAGTTGCTTCGTGGCTGGGAACCCACACAGATCCTTGGTTGCCTCAGCTTCACTGCTTGCCTCTTTTTAGTCATCATCTGCTATTTCCTTCCGTCTTCAGATCCTCTTGCCTTTGGCTCATCATGACCGCTCTGATTAACTTGATTTCGATTGTTTTATTTATATAAATTATTATTAATGCCTGATCACTGCTTTTTTTTTTAAGATGTCAAAATCTACAGGCAACTTCCTCACTTTGAGCCAAGCTGTTGACAAATTTTCAGCTGACGGTGAGAACATTTTCATCTTTGCTCTTATTCAGATAGGGCTGCAGAAAATAGGTTCAGATTGGTGCTTATTCTTGTACTTTAACAAAAATTTAAATACTCATGTTTTCTTTGTGGATAAGCAGCACAATATGTAAGTTAAATCACGAGAATTGCTGATATAATCTATTAAAGAAAAAAGTCAAAGTATTTAGAGTCTTTTTTAGAAGTTTATTGTTTGTACGTGTGTATGATGTTTGTGTGAGTGTGAGCACACTCGTACTGTGTCGCATATGTGGACGTCAGATGACAGCTTCATCTGTTGGTTTCACAACATTGTCTACAGTGAACAGATGACAGCTATTTGGAGCTGTTTCTCCCTTCACCTTGCTTTGAGAGTCTCTCTTATTTGCTCTGTGTGCTTCAGACTAGCTGGCCAACAAACTTGTGGGTGATTGTCCTGAATTCTCAGAAGCTTCCCCAGTCAGTTGAAGCTGATAAGAACAGTGATGGGTAGGTGTGAATGCTTTAGAAGGCAGCTTGACATGTGCGTCTCGTCCATACAGTAAAAACATAGTAGTTGCTTTTCCAAGGCACAGGTTTTTGTCCTGGCTTCTAGTACCAGACATGATTTTCCTTTCTTTAGAGCAGGCCTTAAATCCAAATGGAAGGCTGTTGGTCTCACCCATGACAGCTGACCACTATTGCACAAGCAGGCACATCTTGCCTAGCATGTTGGTATTTTAGCACACAGGGAAGATAGCCAAGCAGGAATGTCAGCAACATTTCTTCACCAGCAGCCTGCATGGTCACTTCAGGCACTATAAAAGCCAGTCAGCAGGGTGTGAGTTTCCATTTCAGTCCCAGTAATCTCTGTGTCCTACAGTCCAAGCATGCACATGCTATCTTTGGCAGTAGTGTCTTAGTATACAACCACCAGCCACAGTAATAGCTATTATGATTTGTGGGTCCTTAGGGGATTTCCTGGCCAACAACTCACAGGAAGGTACCCCATCCCTGGTACTAGTGTTTATATTCAATAAACTTTATGGCCCCTGGGAGTGCCCTTTCACCCATGTGCAGGTACCTATTGGATTTTTTTTTCTTTTAATTAACCTAGCCCCCGCTGGGTTGCAAAGTAGTTAGAAGTACCATTGTACCCAGTTGTCTCTCCAATGGTTTTCCAAATCTGCAGAGCACACAGGTTAGCGTAATGTCATTTATATAACAAAACCTTCTCCGGAGGATAGGCAGGACAAGGCAACATCCGAAGCCACCACCATCCTGTAACAATTAGATTACAACGATGACCTTGGGAAACATTCTGAAAGTCTGCTGTCATCTGTCCTCAGCAAGTGTCAGGTGACCCCAGAGCTTCACAACTAAGAAGACACTAAAGCCAAACACAGGGGAGGTCTAATACAGCAAGGATATGCCATCCATTTAGATCAGTTGCTTCCTCCGCAGATCATGTTGGGTACACAGCACAGATAGGAGACGATAACTTAATTAGTTCCCTCTAATCCCTAGTCATTCTCTGTGAGCTATTACATTTCCATATCCTGGAGCTCTTCCCTGGAGTCTTCCTACATGTCTCCACACCTGGTAAACCCAGTGGGCCTGACTTAATCTGCTCAGGCTGACTCAGGAGACAAAGGTGAATGTGGCCCTGTTTGCCTCTGCTGTACTTGCGGGCTCCCTTGGTAAGATTGGCCTCAGGTTGGCACAGTGGCTTGTAGCCCCTCTTCACCACACCTGGCTGTTGGGGAAGTTCCTGACTGGGCATTCCGTCTTCAGCCCTAGATTACCCTTTTCCTGAGGGAAGTGTACTTTCCCTAATCTGGGAGGATAATTACCCCCCGGGGTGGGCCTGTTCATTTTTACTTGTAGTGCTCTATCATGGATGTTTTCTGTGAACTGCTCCTCTGGCTCTAGAGAAGCTTATGAGCACACAATTTACCCGTTCTATCAACATTTTTCTTTGGAACTATGGCTCAACATAAATGTTGCCACATCTGCCTTTGAGTCCCTGAGACAGACCTCTTCCTTCTGCATTACTTTTCTCTTATTTCTTCTTAGCTCGTTCTTCTACTGTGTAGACACCCTTTACATGCTGGTCTAAGTCATCAAGATCTGCCAAAGTCTTTCCTACTTTTAAAGATCTTGCCCCCGCCAAAAAACCAAGGTCCAAACCAGCTTTGAGGTCCCCACTGGGTCAACCATGTGTTTAACTACCTCTGTGTGAACAAAGTTTCATCTAGTCCAGAGAACTGGGGTTCAAACTCAGTTTCTGCTATTCCTTGTTCCCTCAATAGTGTCTGCCCCTCCTCTGTGGTTCTCCAATTCCTGATATTTATGAGGGCTTTAGATAGAGATAACCAAGTGTTCCTAATGGCTTTCGTAAGCCAGCCCACTAGGGACCAGTTTCCCTCATACTTCACAGTTATGAGGCCTTTGCCTTAGGAGGATGGGAAGTTACAGTACTCACTTTGTTTGCCTCCCTACAGTTAGGCTGATCCCATCTGCCCCCATGTCCCATAGCTTCACAAGCCAGACTGAGACAGACTCTTTCATTGCTTGTTTTTAAAAATGTTTCCTAATTCCAGCAGTTCAAATGCTAAATATTTCCTGAGCACACTAATTTCTTGCATTCACCCATTGTTAATACCCCATCTGCACACTGGATTACAGAGATTCCCTTTTTCTACTGAAGGTTGGACTTAAGGGCTCCTCCTGACTCTCTGCATCTTCCCAAGCGTTTCAAGTTCTTGGATCCAAGGAAGAGCTTTTGAACATAGATCTAACTTGTACTTGCTTTTTCTTCTGGCCCCCAAGCTTTAAGAAGAGGCAAGCCAGTGCCTCCACCTCAGCCTCTTGTTTACTATCTAATTTACTCTAGATCAGAGGCTAACCAGAAGGATATTTCATCTTTCTTTTTTGTTGCAGTTGTTTCTTTATACAAACAGCTTCCTGCTTGGCTGTCATCTCAGCCTCAGGTGCACTTCTTAACTACTCACAAGAGGCCAGGCAACCTCTTACTGCTACTACCAGGCTCCGCCCTTGTGCATAATCTTAAAGACTGCAGAATTTCTTCTAACGTTTAACTTTTCAAAGCATCTTCATATTCACATTGTAGACCCCACTTGTCAGGCATGGCACCCCATACCACATAAATGAAGACTGCCGTCCTGGGATTCCTCCCACAGACACTCTTAATCCTCAAGGCTCAGCCTTAGTTGCTTGTCTCACTCCTCATAGCAAAACCCATGTCTGAGTGCTGTTGTCATCTCAGCATGCCTGGGAAGAAACACATTGCGCTGAGTGTGTGCAAACTGATACAAATGAGCACAAATAATACAAGTGTGATAGGGAGGGCACAAAAGTATTGTAAGAAGTTGAGAGCCTTATTTTTGCTGTTGATCCAGGACAGTCATTTATAACATTTGTTATTTCTTAATTTGCATGTACCCAGCTGGGTGCATAATTTTTTCCTAGAATGTGAGTGTGTGGTTTTTTTTTTTTCCTTTTCTTTTTTGAGACATTATCTCATATAGCTTGGGGTGGCTTCAAACTTTCTATGTAGCAAGGATGTCCTTGAACTTCTGCTTCTAGCTCCCAAGTGCTGGGATTATTAGGTGCTTGCCATCATGCCTGGCTTTCAGTAACCAAATGTATGTGTATACATATATATATGTGTGTATCTATACACATATATTTGACCTGTATTAGGTCATGCATGGCACCCCATACCACATAAATGAAGACTGCCATCCTGAGATTCCTCCCACAAACACTCTTAATCCTATATTAGGTCAAATATATACACACATATACATATGCACACATATATATGTACAGTATAGATATATACATGTATTTGTTTTTTCAAGACATGGTTTCTCTCTGTAGCCCTGGATGTCCTGGAATTCATTCTGTAGACCAGGCTGACTTCTGTTTCACAGAGATCAGCCTGCCTCTGCCTCCCAAGTGCTGGGATTAAAGGTGTGTGCCACTGCTGCCCGGCAGTAACTGTTTTTTGCTGACTGGTTTTGTTTTCTGTCAGGAATGCGCCTGGCTCTGGCTGATGCTGGTGACACTGTTGAAGATGCTAACTTTGTGGAAGCCATGGCAGACGCAGGCATCCTCCGTCTGTACACATGGGTAGAGTGGGTCAAAGAAATGCTCGCCAACTGCAGCAGCCTCAGAAGTGGACCTGCGGACTCATTCAATGATCGTGTGTTTGCCAGGTAGTTTGGGCCAGTGCTATGCCATGGCAGTCACCAAGTCTGGTTTTCAGGCTGTCTGGTTTTCTTTTTTTCTTTTTTTTTGCTGGAATAAGTTAAATGATAGCAGTAGTTGCTGTTTGTTGAGGGCCTACCTGTGTAGGCACCTCTCTGACTGTAGCCTCCCAGTGGCCTCAGCACTGACAGTGTAGCTAGCTCAGTTTTAGAGATGAGGAAACCGAGGGTTAGCGGTTTCATTAAATGCCTCGATGTAGGTAGCAATAGGAAACTTGTGATGTGGTTTTGTCTGTATCTGTAAACCCCTCTTTGTATGACCTTTCCTTCACTGGCTTGCATTACAGTAGGATGAAATGGAGACAGGTTTGAGAGAAAAGAAGAAATAGCTTTTTAAAAAAATTCAAGACATTTGTTGGCCTTATGTTGGGAGAGATACAAAGACGAGTAAGACTTGGTGGAAAGACATAGCGCCTACTGACTGTGAATTCAGTAATAGGTGTAAGGAGGATTCAAGGGAGACCGGGAATTCTGGGGTTTCTTGAAAAAATAAACAGTCTTCCAGGGAAAGGAGAAAGCACATTGGAAAGGGTATGGTGTTTGAAGTACAGTACATGTAGCTCAGAGGCAAGAGATGGAAGAAATCAGGGCTAGGTCAGGACAAATTAATTCTGGGGTGATAAGAGATGTGTTTCCTAATAGCTGATATCCTTGGCTTAGCATGCAACCTCTGTAAATCCTGGCTGACGCATTAGTTAGGTGATTTTTATAGTGTGTTTAAGCATCATTAACAATGCTTTCATTGAGGAGGTATTTGGGGTTAGAATTTCACACTACCCTAGGCTGGCCTTGAATTTAACCTTCCAAGTACCTGGATTACAGGCCACCATGCCCAGCTCCACCAAAAAACTTAGCATTTAAGAACAATAACAAAGCACTATTAAGTGTGTTATTATAAATAGGAGCCCTGGATAGTGAAAACTGACATTGTATACAAGAGGGTAGACAAAGTTTTAAGGACAAAGCATTTTTATCTTGAGTAATTTTTTTAAAACCAAAAATTTAAAAAGTGTGTGTGTGTGTATGTGTGTATGTGTGTAGAGAGAGACAGAGAAAGAGAGACAGAGAGAAAGAGAAAGAAAAAGAGAGAGAGAGAGAGGAGAGAGAAGCCTCAGGCACTGGTCTTTGCCTTCCACCTCGTTTGGGATGGGCTGCTGTGTGCCAGGCTAGCTGGACCATGTTCCTGGGGTTCTCCTGTCTCAGCCTCCCATCTCAACTCAGACACTGAGTTACACATGTGTACTGCATCATGGGGCTTTAGCTGGGTTCTGGGCATTTGAACTCAGACCCTCACACTTGTATAGCCACCACTGGACTCATGCAGCCATCTCCCTGGCCTTTGTATTGAGCTCTTTGTAATGTTTCTGCTGTCGTGCTCATTTCGCTGGTTATTAATCTATGTGGCAGACATGTCATAATTATGTAATACATACATATAAGTATATAATAATATGAAGTACATAAAATATATAGTTGCCTTTAAACTGAATAGATTTTCTTTCCCTGTTCAATAGTGAAATGAATGCAGGAATTATAAAAACAGATCAAAACTATGAAAAGATGATGTTTAAAGAAGCATTGAAAACAGGTTTTTTTGAGTTTCAGGTATGCTATTCTTTTGGTGTCGACCATGTAAGCATTAATATGGTGTATTTCCGCCTTTTTCTCCTTGCTATGAAATAATTGCATGTCCAAAGTACAGACTGACAATCTTTTCAACGAGTTTCTAAGTTTTCTGATAAATTGTGATTCAAAAGTAGTTTTATTTGACATTGTGTCTCTGGTATCTACTTAGTATAGAAAATTCTGCTCTTATTTTACTCTTGAGTATTAAGGGGAGGTCCTCCTGTCTCCAATTAGGCATGTACCAACCCTGTCTTGCTGCATAAAAGCATTTTAAATTGGTAGATATGAAGGCAAAGGTGTAATTAATTGCCATCCACATGAAAGCAAATGCTGTCTGAGTTTTTCCACAAGGTGTCACTGTTTTTCCAAGTTTGGCATTTCAAGGGCCACATGTAGCTTTACTCAACCAGTTTTGTAAAATGTCACATTGGGATTTATGTAACTTGGTTTTTAGATGTGGTTAAATAAGGCCAAATGCTGAGCATAGAAATCTTGCATTCATACCCCTTTATGTTGCTCTGGGCACTGCTCAAAGCCTAACCTTTGAGAATAAACAGTTCAGAGGTCTAGCTTTATGTCTCATTGTCATAGACATACCTTAAAATGCCTTTAAAGGAAGAAAGGTAGCTAGGTAAGTAGGTAGGTATTAGGTAGGTAGGAAGAAAGGAAGGAAATGCTGAACGTGGTGGGCTTGTACCTGTAATCCCAGTACTTGGAAGACTAAGGCAGGAGGATTGCTATGAGTTTGAGGGTTAACCTGGATTAAAAAGCATGCTCATAAAAATGGAGGCACGGCAAGCCTAGGCTACATAGCAAAACCCTGTCTTAGAAACTCCATACCAGGTAGATACACAGCAAAATTCTGATACTGTTTTTTCCCCTTGTTATGGAGAAAAATTGAAACAGTTTTCTGGTTTATTTTAAGTCCAGAGCTTTGCATGTTATAGGCATGCGTTCTTGCTACTTAGCTACATTTCCAGACTTCTTTCTTGAGAATCACTAATATAAATGCATGATATTCTCTCAACAAAAGATTGTTTTTATAGTGTAGACTTTAAAAAATAAAGTGAAACATTTATATAACTTTTACAAAACTAATCTGTAATGCATTAAAACCAAGCAACTGAATTGTTCATCTTCATTTTAAAGATGAGGAAAATGACAAACCGTTTGAAATTTGTGTAGGCTGCGAAAGACAAATACCGTGAACTGGCCACAGAGGGGATGCACAGAGAGCTTGTGTTCCGCTTCATTGAAGTTCAGACAATCCTTCTGACTCCATTCTGTCCACATTTGTGTGAACACATCTGGACACTGCTGGGAAAGGTATACCATTGGGTTCAAAATGTCTTAGGGAGTATGGTTTGGCCTCAGTAAGTTAAGTGTTGTGATAATGTTATTCCTTATGAGAAGTTTAAGAACAGGAACAGACTCATCATCATAATTCCAACAGGTTGAAAAATCCATGCAAGATTTTGTCCATTTGTAGCACAATGTACATACGTTAGAAATGTGGTCATATGCCTGCTGTGTACTGTTTGATTCCCATCTATATTTGAATATGTCCAGATGTACATTTGAATGCGTGTGTGATATTGTTCTTCCAGTGGGTAGAAAGGTAGAAATATTTAGAGAGCTGTAAATAACAGAATGAAGTGCTCATGAACAAAGATGTAAGGGTATGTTTGCATAAATGTTCTTTTTAATATAAAACTCCTGGCATATCTAGGGCTGCATGTTATGGATGGTATGTCAGCAGTCACAATGTGAAGATCAATTCAGTTATCTCCCCTAGGCTTGCAGATCAGGAGACTGGCCTGTTTCATGTTCCTTTTCAGTCATGAGCACATGCAGAAATATGCTAGTGATCTATATGCTGAATAGCCATACTTTTAATACTGGGTGTATTAATAGGATTAAAAACTAAGAGCATGCATAATTTATATAATAATGATTAAATTTAGGCAAATTAGCATTACATAATTTTCTTTGAAAGTGAGCATATGTGTGTGGGTATTAATATGCTTGTACAAATGGATGCTAATTAAGAATGTAGAGTCAGACTTCACAGCTTGAATTCTAGGGAACATTAGATCAGGGACTACAGAAGTGTGCTGTGTGTAGTCAGGTTTGAACTTGGGGCACACGATTACAGATGGTAGCTGTGGTGTGAAACTGTAAGCAAGGCCTGGAAAAGCAAGTGTTGTTTAATCTCAATTTCTTTTTTTTTTTTTTAAAGCCTGATTCAATTATGCATGCTTCCTGGCCTGTGGCAGGTCCTGTGGATGAATCCTTGATTCGTTCCTCACAGTATCTCATGGAAGTAGCACATGACCTTAGGTTACGGCTCAAGAATTACATGATGCCAGCTAAAGGGAAGGTGACGTCACCCTTTAAACAGTTTTTTAAAGGGATCATTCCTTATCATGGGTTGTCAGATAACAAACTCCTGAAAACTAAGTGATTAGAATGGATAGTGCTGGGTGGACCATGGATACAGCTCTGAAGCATATGTGTTCTAACTTAAAGGTCTGGAACATGTATGTTCCAATTGTTCAAGGTGTGGAACATGTTCTAACAGTTAAAGGCCTGAAGTGTGTATGTTCTAACTGCCAAGGGTCTGTGCATGTATGTTCTAACAGTTAAAGGCCTGAATGTGTATGTTCTAACTGCCAAGGGTCTGTGCATGTATGTTCTAACAGTTAAAGGCCTGAATGTGTATGTTCTAACTGCCAAGGGTATGTGCATGTATGTACATGTATGTAGCTGCTAAGGATGATGGTCTGGGTGCTGAGTGTTCTCATCTTTGGTTACACAAGAACCCATGGTTTTCTTTTCTCCTGTGCAGAAGACTGACAAACAGCCAGCTCAGAGGCCCTCACACTGCACCATCTATGTGGCAAAGAACTACCCTGTCTGGCAGCACATTACCCTGACAACCCTGCGGAGCCACTTTGAGGTGATGCGATTTCTCTCAGTATTGTCTGCGTAAGATACTTTTGGTTTTAGGATGCTAACGGTATGAGGGAGGGAACAGACAGGTGGCCTTTTTCAATTCTCTCCAGGCAGAGAGTGTCCTTTGTTGTCCTTGGTAGCTCATACATGGATGATGCCAAGAGAAAAACTACCATCTTTGGACATTTCTGAAGCTTTCTTACAAAAAATATATTGAACCTAGTTGTTTCTAATTAAAGGGCCTGTTTTTTTTTTTTTCTTTTTGTTTTTTGCATGTATAGTTAAAATGGTGAAGCACAGGGATAGAATTTACCTTTTGAATTCATTGTGATTTTAGCAGTGATTGGATTTATAAAAGGCTCAACTTTTGGAGTAAATTGAAGCTTTGTTCTTTACTACTTAATAGACTGCCAGTTACTTTGTGGTGGCCCATGGGG
Source organism: Mastomys coucha (assembly GCF_008632895.1). Lineage (NCBI taxonomy): Eukaryota > Metazoa > Chordata > Mammalia > Rodentia > Muridae > Mastomys > Mastomys coucha. The sequence continues at coordinate 38,251,623 of NW_022196895.1, read as the reverse complement.
TAGTCTCAAAGATGTCAGTCAGCTCAGTATCTATGAAATGAAACACTTCTGTTTGTAGGAAACTCAGTGTTTAATTTAGGTCAAACTTTTTGTTCTTGATTATTTATTTATTTACTTACTTATTTTTGGTGTGTGTGTGTATGTGTGTGTGAATGAGGGTCTTACTGTGTAGCCCTGAGTGGCCAGGAGCTTGCTTGTAGACCATACAGGTCTTGAGCTTGCAGATGTCCCCCTGCCCCTGCCTCCCAAGTGCTGGGATTGAAGGTGTGCCACTACTCTTGGCCCTAACTTTTCATTTTTCTTTTGATTTTTCGAGACAGGGTTTCTCTGTGTAGCCCTGGCTGTCCTGGAACTCATTCTGTAGACCAGGCTGGCCTCGAACTCAGAGATCCTCCTGCCTTTACCTCCTAAGTGCTGGGATTGAAAGCATGCACCATCACCATCCAATCTTTAAGTTTTCTTTTTTTAAAAAAAGTAATTATGGGGCTGGAGAGATGGCTCAGTGGTTAAGAGCACCGATTGCTCTTCCAGAGGTCCTGAGTTCAATTTCCAGCAACCACATGGTGGCTCTCAACCATCTGTAATGGGATCCAATGCCCTTCTGGTGTGTCTGAAGACGGCTACAGCATACTCATATACATAAAATAAACAAAATCTTTAAAAAAAGTAATTATGTGTATTGTTATAGTAGTATATGTATATATTACCTGTTTGTATGTATGTCTGTGTGGGGGCCATATACATGCCTGTACATCAGTGATATATGATAACGTTTTGTTTTGTTTTGCTTTGTTTTGACAGGAATTATACTATTTTTAGCATCAGTAACTAGAGAATCTTTTTTTTCCTTCATATTTATAAAGGAAAGTATTTTTTAAAAATAAGTATTTATTTACTTATATATTCTAGGGCTTTGTCCGAATGTCTGTCTGCATGCCAGAAAAGGGCATCAGATCCCGTTCTAGATAGCTGTGGACCATGTCGTCACTGAGAATCAAACTCAGGACCTGGAAGAACAGCCAGTGCTCTTAACCACTGACCCATCTCTCCAGTCCCAAGTGTTCAAAAAGCAGTCATATTTCAGGGTTAGAGAGACGGCCCCTGCTAAGGACCTGAATTCGGTTCTCAGCCCCTACGTCAGGCAGCTCACAACTGCCTATAACTCTAGCTCCAGGGAGATTTGATGCCTCTCGCCTCGTGGGCACCTGCTCTCATGTGCACATGCAAACACATAATGGGGGAAAATCTCCCCCAAAGTAGTCATGTATGTTTTGTATAAAAAAGTGTTGCTATCCATTTTAATATGACCAATGAAATAATAAGATCTTTGAACTTGAAGACAAGATCTTTATATGACCACATCAGTCTTTTACTAGGTAAGCTTGTCTCTAGGAGGGGCTGCTTTTACTAAAGAAGATAAATATTCAGTGCACCACACTGTGTTTCTCATTTGCACTGACAAGCGTGCTTCTTCTGTTCAGAGAGGAAGGTCTTTCTGCCCTAGTCACTGAACTTGCACTTTATGATGCTGGGCCGAGCACCCTTCTCTAACAGCTGGCTGGGGCCTGCTTCTGGGTCGGCAGCCATGCGTGTGGTCTTGCATCATTTTCTAAAGACTTCTCTTTACACCCCCTTCTCCTGCTCCCATTTTTAGGCCAACAATGGAAAGCTGCCTGATAACAAAGTCATTGCTAGTGAACTAGGCAGTTTGCCAGAATTGAAGAAGTATATGAAGAAAGTTATGCCATTTGTTGCCATGATTAAGGTAAGTGAGTATGGCCGCTTAAGGTCTGTTTAGATAGGACAGGAGAGGGAAAGGGAAAAAGCCTCGGACACAGTCTCCCCCAGTGACGTGCTGACTGGCTCTCTTAAGTCAGTGATTGAGACGTGAGCAGTCAGATTTTGACTTTACCTGTAGACTTGCTGACTTTGTGAAATGTGCATTCCAGAAGAAAATTAGGCTTAGAGTTGGTGCATTGAATCATTCCCATGCTCTGCCTCTCTTCCTTCCAATTTTGGGGAAGAAGTACATTCTTTTGCTTATGTTGGGGTATTATCAGTAAATCACTTGCCTGGAACCACATTTCCTCATTTCTGTGGCTTAAGTTGAGCAGCATGAGTTACAGTGATAGTAAGTGTGTGGTTAGATTTGAGTTAGTTCATGAAATAGCGACTTGATGTTTTGAGCTGCTAAGTTCTTTGTTATGAAAGAGTTGAATTCTTTATGATCTCAACATCAGATTTTTCTTTTATTTTTAATTAATTAAATAATTAATTAAGTTTTTGAGACAGGGTCTCACTATGTAGTCCTAGCTAGCCTGGAACTCTTCTTTGTATATCAGGCTGGCCTCATGCTCACAGAGATTGACCTGCCTCTGCCTCTTTTTTTTTTTTCCCCTTACCTGCCTGTCTTAGTAAGGGTTTCTATTCCTGCACAAACAGCATGACCATGAAAGCAAGTTGGGGAGGAAAGGGTTTATTTGGCTTACTTCCACATGGCTGTTCATCACCAAAGGAAGTCAGGACTGGAACTCAAGCAGGTCAGGAAGCAGGAACTGATGCAGAGGCCATGGAGGGATGTTCCTTACTGGCTTGCTTCCCCTGGCTTGCTCAGCCTGCTCTCTTATAGAGCCCAAGACTTCCAGCCCAGGGATAGCACCACCCACAAGGGGCCCTACCCCCTTGATCATTAATTGAGAAAATGCCCCACAGCTGGATCTCATGGAGGCACTTCCCCAACTGAAGCTCCCTTCTGTGATAACTCCAGCCTGTGTCAAGTTGACACACAAAACTAGCCAGTACACTGCCCAAGACAGAGCCTCTCTGTGTAGCCCTGGCTGTCCTAGAACTCGCTTTGTAGACCAGACTGGCTTCAAACTCACAGATCCTGTGCCTTTTCCTCTCCTATTCTGGGACTAAATGCATGTGTCACCATGCCCAACAGTAATATATTTTTAAATAATATTCTTGATTAGCCAACCAAGAAATTAGTGGTTTTGTACATGTTGAAAATGATTGATGAATCTGGGAATAAGAAAATAGCTTTCTTGGACTGGGAATGTGGCTCACATGGTGGAGAGCTTGCCCAGCATGTCCAGGGCTCTGGGTCTGATCACTAGCACCACAGTAAACCTGATTTGGTGTATGCCTATAATTCCAGGACTTGGGAGGTTAAAGCAGGGGTTATGATAAGAGTTTCAAGGACTCCTTAGTGACAAATTAAGTTGAAGACAACCTGGACTACGTGAGAGCTTGTCACTAAAGAGATTGGCTTTCTAGTCCTTTTATGGAAAAGGAAATGGAACTTAGGTGGTGTCTTCACTGCATTTTCCTGCTGCTATAACAGAATACCACAGACTGGATACTCCCCCAATACCACAGACTAGACACTCCTCCAATACCACAGACTGGACACTCCCCCAATACCACAGACTGGACACTCCCCCTCACTTCCCCAATACCACAGACTGGACACTCCCCCTCACTCCCCCAATACCACAGACTGGACAGACACTTCCCCTCACTCCCTCAATACCACAGACTGGACACCCCTCCTCACTCCCCCAAATACCACAGACTGGACACTCCCCCCTCACTCCCTCTCACTCCCCTGAATACCACAGACTGGACACTCCCCCTCACTCCCCTGGCCTTTATGATGTTGGCAATTAAATGTAGTGCTTTGCACATGTTAGGCAAATGTCCTACCACCAAGTGACATCCCTAGCCAAGCACTGATAATTGCTTAAACACTGGGAGTTTGTTTGACTTGTGGTTCTGTAGGTAGGGAAGCTAAGAGCAGCACTGGCCCCTGCCTGGTTGCCTTGTGCTGAGTCTGTGGGAGAAAGGCAGGGGAGGAGCACCTGCAGCATGCATGGATCCGTACCAGACACTCCGTATAAAGGCATTGATTTACTGCCGATGGTGGCAGAAAGCAGTGGGTACTAGGAATAGTGTGAGGCCACTGTCCCATGAATAAGGCACATTGTATCACATAGCTATAGTGAAGTTGGGCCGCTAAGGTTATGTTCTGAGTAGCAAATATTTAATGTTGAAGGAAATTAAAAATAGGAAATTGTCGGGGGCTGGTGAGATGGCTCAGCGGTTAAGAGCACTGACTGCTCTTCCGAAGGTCCTGAGTTCAAATCCCAGCAACCACATGGTGGCTCATGACCATCCATAATGAGATCTGACTCCCTCTTCTGGTGTGTCTGAAGACAGCTACAGTGTACTTACATATAATAATAAATCTATAAAAAAAAGAATAAGAAGTTGTCTTTTGAATATTACAAGATTATCTGGATACCTATATAGAATGACAGTGTCAGTTTTTCTTTAAGCTTTCAGAAATGTCTTTGGGAATTTTAATGTTTGTTATCTTGAAAAATTAAAAAATTATTGGCTCAAGGGATTTTTTTTAAAAGCTTTTTTTGATTCTTTTGGTTTGTACAGTAAGTCATCTAAGTAAACAGTTGTTAAACCACATTTATTTTCAACATCTGAAAACCCCACGCCTTCTAGTCTTTTCAGTACTACCTTAAATCTCATCTTGTTTTAAATGGCAGTTATTCCGAGCAGGTAATTTCATTAACAAGCAAACATAGATAAGGTAAGCCTGTGAGTCAAAGCCCTTTCCTTTACCTGCTGAAATGTAAAGATTTTATCAGTTGAGAGAATGATTACTTAGGAAAAATAGATTCTTTTTAAAATATTTTTAAATGTGATTTTGTTTTCAAACCCATTCAACTATTAGGAAAACATGGAGAAGAAAGGGCCACGAGTCTTGGATTTAGAGTTGGAATTTGATGAGCAGGCAGTACTTATGGAGAATATAGTCTACCTAACCAATTCTCTTGAGGTAAGAGGGCCAGGGGTTGTAGTTACTTACTATGGTTTCCCATAACAAACACAGTCTAGCTTTATAGCCTGCTAGGATACTTTTAATAAACTTCATCTTTTATATTTAGTACTTTGACCCAATATGTTATTAATAAATGTTTTTGAGATGAAAATAGATGAAAGGATATAAAAATTACAGAAAGAAAATGATCTGTTACCTTATTCACTTATCAGTTATCTTATACATAACTCATGGGCTGTATGTGGTTAAGGATTCTCCCTAGACTGTCTTTAGAGCAGCCAGGAGAATTCCTTCTGTGTGACACACACAAGCAACAAAACAGAACAAAGCAAAAAAACCAAGAAAACTCAAAAGCTCACAAACTAGAATGACACCTTTTATTTAGATGCCTTAAAAGCCTTTCTATTATGCCACATTCCGAATTGTCCCACCTTCAGACCTCAGAGTAACAGAATTGGCTTAATTATCATCTGTGTCCTGGTGCATTTTCAGTTACAACTTACATAGGATCTAAAAATGCTTTCCCTTAGCTCAGGCTAAAGGAAAACTAAACTGCTTTAGAATACTGTTAGAAGACTCAAAATGTGATTCTAATGATAATGAAGACACTAAAAACCATGCAGGTTTAAAGTGACTGAGAACTGTTCCATGGAATATAGAGCCGAGGGAGAGAGAGGTCTACAGGAGAGTTTGCTTTATTCATTATTGCTGTGCATTTGTTGCTGGCTTTTGAACCCAGCATGTCGTGCTTGTTAAGCCTATTGATCACGAAGTCAGAGATTAGTAGATTGCTCATGTATATACATTCATGTAGGTCAAAAACTGTTCAGGTCTTTCATGTGAACAGTAGGCACACACCTTAGTGGCATCTACTTGGGGACTGCAGTATGTTATATGACTGAACTTTTCTCTGCTTATGTAACTTCTGAGATGATAACTTGGGAGCTTCTGCTTGTGTAGGTGGAAGGCTTTCATGCTGCTTTCCCTCTTATGTGGCGGGTAGATGCCAGATTCCAGTATAGAGAGTGCCACACCCGACTGGATGAGGAACAATGCCACGAGACAGCTAAGACGAGTGCTGAGAACAGATGGTAGATTTCATTTAACATTAATAAGGAAAACAATAAAATTGTACAGATCATTTCCTATTAAGTGGCGAAGCCATCATGCTCTTAATGAGATGAAGTGGTGATTCATTTCAATCATATTAAGTGCTACTCATGACTTTTGTTTCCCATCTCCTCAGCTGGAACATATAGAAGTCAAGTTTGCCTCTGAAGCTGAAGATAAAGTCAGGGAAGAGTGTTGTCCTGGGAAGCCACTTAATGTTTTCAGAACAGAAGTAAGTTGAAGAAGCCATATGGAATCATTGCTTCTTAGGCCTAGACGAGACTTGGAGGTCATTACAGCAATGCTCATTTAGAGGTGGAGGGCCTTGAATATGAAGGGTTGGAAATGGGCTAGATTTGAGGTGTCTTAGAGGTCCAGCTTGTGCAGTACTGTGTGGTTATCACTTACTTTATTCCTGTGGTAGTGTTAGTTATTATTTGTAGTTTTAAAAAACAAAGTAAGATGTTCTAAAATTGATTTTTATTGAAAGAAAGGCAAAAACAATCTAGCTGTGAGTAAGACTTTCAAATGTCCTATTTTGACTTAACTGTTATTCGAGGCTTTTTGTTTTTTGGTGTAAGGCAGGCAAGAGCTCTTAACTGGCGCTGGAACTGTACTTTTTGGTCATTATTGGTGGAAGTATAAAGGTCTTCCAGATTCTGTTGAGCCTCCAGGCATCCATTCAGATTTGGACTACAATTAAGACTCCACTGGAGGACGCAGGAAGGTCGCTGCTTTGACCACAGTTAATTGAAAACAGGTCTGTTTTGAAAGAGTAAGGGAGTCACAGTCTTGGAGACCTTCTGACATTATCGTTCTGTGATGATTCTCTCATTGTCTCACGGTGCGGCGTGCAGAAATGCAGTCATTTGGGGAAGAAATGAATAAATGAAGGAATGCTCATTATACAGCCATAATATTCCCTTTGTGGATATGGAAGTCTGTAAAGTGCTTCTTCCTGTGCCTGCCCTGTTGTAAACAAATTGAACAAATAATGGTAGTGGAGGAGAAAATGTCCTTAGTGTTGTGGTGTGCCACCAGTGTTAGTATGTGCAGTTGTAATCCATACACCAAGGCATCTTGGTGTAGATATGAACTTAGATAGTTTTTCTTTCATATTTGACTGTCCTGGTCATAATTTTAGAATACACAATTAGACTTTTAGTGGGTATAGAAATGTGGTAGAGATCGCCCTTGTTTTTTGACAGTATTCAAGTTTGGTATGTCATCACTTATATTTTTCCCCTCCTAGCCTGGTGTGCCAGTTTCCCTAGTAAATCCTCAGCCATCCAGTGGGCACTTTTCAACCAAAATCGACATCAGGCAAGGAGATAGCTGTGAGTCCATAATCAGACGCTTGACGAAAACCGACCGAGGAATCAAAGGTAAAAGGGCTTTCTGGGAACTTAGCAGGAGCTCGTGTATTGATGAGTTGTCCATAGAAAGGACAGAGAAAGCTTGCCTAAGGACAGTAGTGTAGCACTTCAGGAAGAGAACTGGGCCCAGAACTGGAGACATAGATTCTCTTGGGCTTGCTTGGGGTTAGATAGCTTGGTAACTCTGCTGTGTCACTTGAGCACCAAGCTTATTCTCTTTCAAGGTCCTGGTACACTGGATTAGATTTTTTTCAGTATTCTAGAATGCTGGTTCTGAAATTACAATAAGTGATTTGTGTCTCTTAGAGGTAATTCAGAGTTAGGGAACACATACCCGTAGTATTCTAGACTAAGTTGTCCAGCGTGGGCTCTCTCTAGGTAAGAGGAGAGAAAGTGGCAGTGTCTGCATGCTTTCCATGCATTAGCTTCTTACAGTTTACAGTGTGCCATCAGCATTATTATTCCCCTCGTAGAGATAATGAAATGGAGGCTCACAAATGTTAAGGAACTTGCCGAGTTTGTTTAGCTGGAAAATCTCAAGCCTAGAATTCAAACTGTTTGACTCCAAAGCTTATATTTTTTTCTTTTCTTTTCCTTCTTTCTTTTTTTTTTTTT
>NW_022196895.1:38241417-38243465 GCF_008632895.1 Mastomys coucha | reverse complement strand
AAAAAAAAAAAAAAAAAAAAGAGTATATTTTTTGTGATTAAAGTCAGTATAAACATCCTCTTTACTCCCTTGCAGTGTCCCACTCTAACTAGGCATCAGATGCTGGGTGAATATGAGATGCGGATTAGTGTGCCTCCATATTACTTTTCTTCAGAATTATAAAAACTGACTAATGCTAAGATTCTTCCTTTTAGACAATACCTATCTTGCCTTCTCTATATGTGTGTGTGTTTATGTGTGTGTTTGCATGTACATGTGTGTGTGCGTGCGTGTGTGTGTGTGTGTGTGTGTGTACGTGTGCGTGTGTTTGTTGGGTGGGGGACAATAGGGGATGGGTGTGCTTGCTTACTGTGAAGTCCTAGGTGATGTGAACTCACTGTGTAGACCAGACTGACTTTGAACTTGTGGCAATTCTGCCTCTGCCTTCTAACTGCTGTAATTATAGGTGTGTGCTCCCAGGACTGGCCTTCTTCTTATTTAATTTTATTCATTTCTTTGCAGTGCTAGGTGTTACTTCCAAGTTCTTGTACATACTAGGCAAGGGGCCTCCCATTGAGTTATTATCTTCAGCACATTCCTTTTAAAATAAAATTTAGTTACTTTTATTTGCTATGTATGTGTACATATGGAAATATATGTAGGTCACAGGACAGCTGTCAGGTCATCAGGCTTGTGTGAGCATCTGTACGTACTGAGCCATCTTGGTGGTCCTCTTATTTTTGATAGCAATCAAAAGTAGACTAGCCTGGGCTTGATGTCACATAGTATAGTTCCAGCATTGGGGGAGCTGAAGTAGACTGACAAAAAGTTTGAGGCCAGTCAGGAGACTAGCCTAGGATACATAGTGAGAGAGTGTCTCAGAGAAAAGGAACTGGATAATTTTTTAACTGGATACGTTTTCCATATTTTTTCTTTTAATTTATTGTGTGATATGACTGGGCGCTTATAGGTGTAATATATGGAGTTGTTTTCACCTTCCACGTTTACATTCTGAGGATCAACCTCGTGTTGTCAAGCTTGGGCAGCAAGAGTTTTTTACCTACTGGGCCATCTCATCAGCCCAGCATAAAATTTTACTAAAGATATTTATAAATCCTATCAATAACCTGATTTATGGAACTGTTTAGAATGATCATTCTGTTAAAGTAGAAGACTTGAATTTGTTCTCACATGTATTTTGTGTTCTGTTCTTGTTTTCTGTCTTTTGGACATCTGCATCTGTTGAGTGTTTGCCTTGTGTGTTGTGTAGGAATAATGTATGTTTTGTATCTCCAGGGTCTTGTGGATTTCACTGAACACAGTTGATTAGGAGCTTCATGTAGTGTAAGGGTAGGGGATTAAGCTATTGAAGCACTTACCTGATCAAAGGGGAAGCACTGAGTCTGTAAGAAGAGTAAAGGCTCTGTCCAGGGCATGGTGTGTGTGTGTGTGTGTGCATGGTGTGTGTGTGTATGAGAGAGAGAGAGAGAGAAAAAGAGAGAGAGAGAGAGAGAAAGAGAGAGAGAGGGAGAAAGAGAGAAAGAGAGATATCTCCAGCTGTGATGGGGATGAGCCTTGTGAAGTTGAAGAAAGTGTGTTGGGTGGAGGAGAGTGCACACTGTGTTTCACCATAAGTGTGTACTAGGTAAGAGGGTTTTATCATCTAAAAACATGGCTTTAAAGTGTAGTGAAATACTTAAAAATATAAAATGTATCAGTTTTTCTCTTTTTCTTTTTTGGTTTGTTTGAGATGTCATTGTATAGCTCAGACTAGCCTCCTGAGTGCCAGGATTCTAAGTGTGGCCCACCATGCTTGGCTCTTGAGACCATTTTTCAGGTCACTGACTGCATTCATGCTGTCCAGCTACAGAATTTCTCATAGTCCCAACAGAAGCCTTGTGCCTGCTAACCTGTTGCCTCTTCCTTTTCCCTTCTAGTCCCTGTGAGCACTCTTCACCTTTCCACCTATTCTAGGCACTTCACAGAAGAAGGATTGCTGTATCTGTATTTTCTTTTCTTTCTTTCTTTCTTTCTTTCTTTCTTTCTTTCTTTCTTTCTTTCTTTTTTTT
>NW_022196895.1:38234332-38241289 GCF_008632895.1 Mastomys coucha | reverse complement strand
GACCAGGCTGGCCTTGAACTCAGAAATCCACCTGCCTCTGCCTCCCAAGTACTGGCATTAAAGGCGTGCGCCACCACTGTCCTGCTGGTGTATCTGTATTTTAAAGACTAGATGCATTTTATTAATAAGCTTTTTTTAAACCATAAGTTGTTGTTGTTTTTGTTTGTTTGTTTGTTGTTGCTGTTGTTGTTTGACATGATACCTATCTCAATCAGCCCTGATCTAACTTGAGCCCTTTTCCTGCCAGGACTCCTGAGTAGCTGGAGCTAGCATGTGCCACTTTACCCAGCAGTAGCTTGCCTTCCTTCCTTTCTACCTTCCTTCCTTCCTTCCTTCCTTCCTTCCTTCCTTCCTTCCTTCCTTCCTTCTTTCCTTCCTTCCTTCCTTCCTTTCTACCTTCCTTCCTTCCTACCTTCCTTCCTTCCTACCTTCCTTCCTTCCTACCTTCCTTCCTTTGTTTTCTTAAGACAAGGTTTCCCTGTGTGACCCTAGGTGTCCTGGAACTCACTCTGTACACCAAGTTGACCTTGACCTCACAGATCTGTCTGTCTCTGCTGAGTGCTGACACTAAAGGTGTGCTCCACCACGGCCTGGCTATTTTCCCTTTCTTGTAAGCTTATTTCACGAAGTGGGGTGTCTCCTGTGGGTTGGTATGGAGAGATAGCTGTTTGTAAAGTAGCACTGTGCAGATGTGAAGACTTGAGTTGGATCCCCAGCACCTACATTAAAACATTTTTAAAAAGCCAGGTGTAATGATGTATGTCTGTAATTCTAATGCCTAAGGATGTGTGCAGACAAATAGGTTTCAGATAGCCAGCCAGTCCAGCTGAGTCCAGCTGAAATAGCAAGCTCAGGTTCAGAGAGATCCTATCTCTCTCTCTCTCTGTTTCTTTCTCTCTCTCTTTCTTAAAAGATTTATTTATTTTATTTATATGAGTACACTGCAGCTGTCTTCAGATACACCAGAAGAGAGCATCAGATCTTATTAAGGATGGTTGTGAGCTACCATGTGGTGGCTGGGATTTGAACTCTGTACCTCTGGAAGAGCGATCAGTGCTCTTACTTGCTGAGCCATCTCTCCAGTCCCCGAGATCCTTTCTTAATAAATAATGTGGAGAGTGTTAGAGGAAGACACCCCAGCATTGACCTCTGGTCCCCATATACATATGTATATGTGAATGTACCCACATACATGCATATACCCCCCCTTCCACACACACATACATACAGACAGAGTTTCATCTATATTCTTTTTTTGTTTTTGTTTTTTGTTTTTTGAGACAGGGTTTCTCTGTGTAGCCCTGGCTGTCCTGGAACTCACTCTGTAGACCAGGCTGGCCTGGAACTCAGAAATCTGCCTGCCTCTGCCTCCCAAGTGCTGTGATTAAAGGCGTGCGCCACCACCGCCCGGCTTTCATCTATATTCTTAAGGATTATTTTATTTTATGTGTGTGTGCAAGCACCTGAGTTATGTCTATGCGCCAGTGCAGATGTCCATGGAATCCAGAAAGAGATGTCGGATCTCCTGGAATTACAGGTGGTTCCGACAAGGGTGCTAGGAACTAAAGCTGGGATTTCTGCAGTAGCAACAGTGTCTTTAAGCATTGTGCCATCTCTGCAGCCCATATAGGCATTTATTATGTTTCCTTAGTCAGGGAAATACCATAGAATGGTAGATGTGCCTTTGGAACAAATAAGCGAGACTTGAAAATTTGGAAAAATGAGTGACTAGGAAGCCATATTATGCTTTCTCATATTGTATTCCTTCTGTTTAGTCTTAATCAGAAATAGGAAAAACGTGTTGCCCTGAAAGACATTAGAGTGGCTTTTAAAGAAAATGGGTTTTTGTGTGGATTCATGGGTCCTTAATTGTAGTACATTAAGGATGTATCCCTGCATTGCAAACTGTATTATGAAGTGTTAAATCAGCAACAGTGAGTGAAGGCACTTGTTGCCAAGCTGATCTCCTGAGTTTGGTTTTCATGGTGTGGTAGAATAGGAGAAATGTCTTTGACAAATTGTCCCTGACTTATACATGAGTGCTATGGCGTGTGTGCACACACTCACAAAATAAATAAATTAATAATTTAAAAAAAGATGTCAACTCAGCATTCCTATTAAAGGCATTCAGAGCACTGAGTTCCTCAGCATTGGGAAGCATTGCTTTCTTTCTGTTGTCTTTTCTCATGGAATCTCTGGCATAGTTCTTATCTCTTTACTTATACCAGCTGTAAATAATACACGGTTTTTAAATTTTCTCTTAGAAGCTGCTGTAAATTTTGGAAAATGGATAGCATTAGCAAAGTTTGAAATTGACATTAGTATGAGACTCCACAAAAGAGATCTAACCTTGATACTCTCCATAGGTCTTCAGATTGCTTTGATATGTATATATTGAATATGTGGGATAGAAAAGCTGTTCTATTCAATACTATACTTCATAGTCTGTATGCTGCAGTAGACAGCAAGCAGTCCAATTAGTGCCAATTGTATTGAGGGTGATTATGATCTAGGCACAAGACACACTCGGCTCAAACCATCATTTCACTCTACAAAGGCCGCTGGGTAAGTCTTGATGATAATGACTTTAAATCACTGAGACCCAAGCCACATGTGAACTAATAATCTGGAGGTGAAGCTCCATTGCGTATCTTCAGTCCCTAGGGCCTTTCAGTCGCTTTTATCTTTTCTCTAAGTGCCTTAGACCTTGTGTAGTTGCGGACTTAAATTTCAACATTTTTAGTGATGAGAGAGATCGAGGATAAGAACAGATAGAAGGCCACTAAGAAAGCCCTACGAGTTTATTGGCAGTAATGAACTACATGGCAAAACATCAAATCAAATGTGTTTTGTCACTTAGAAGCCCGATTGAGTGTTAAGGTTTCTTTGAAATAGTTTGGATTAGATTTGGTTGAAGTGATGAGGGAAGACTCTTAGAGAGAGCTGCAGCGAATGTATAAAATCTTCTGGCAGAACTTATTACTACATCTATAGCAAAATACTTGGTGCCACTGATGGCAGATGAAATCGCAATAGCTGTTGCCATGAATTGTATCCATGCAAATATGAAAACCATGGTGAGGCTCTGCCTGCCTGTCTCCTATTTTAGTTTTCAGGGTCTGTGCTTTGTCTTGGAGCAGGCTATGTAAGGTCTCTGCAGAGGCTCTGAGCACTCCCAGGCAGGGTTTGCTTTTATGGCAGATGCAGGTAATTGCTCAGTAACTCCTGAGAGCTCTTCTCTAAACTTGCAACCTTTCTGTCTTTGTTTCCCAGAGAGAACAAAATGCCTGGAAGACTTATCTCTGGATATGGCTGCCAGCTGCATTAATGTCTTCTTTTATCTCTTCTCCCTTACAAAGCTAAGCCTCTTGAGACACCATGAGGGAATGTAGCTCATAGACCACCCAGTGATGTGTTTTAGGAAGGCTTAGATGTAGGAAGTGTGTTTTGGGGAGGGGCAGGTGAAGGACAACTGGCCACACTATGCTTAGAACGGCACAGGCCCAGAAGGAGCATTTGTGACTTGCCTCAGTGCTTTCCCACCATATAAAACCAGAATTGTTTGATATTGAGAAGTTTCAGAATTGTTTAAATAATTTTTTTTAACCTGATTGTTAAGTCATTAATTTATTCATAGGGCAAATGCTTGTTTGGCTGTTGTTTGTGTTGTTTTTAGTCAGGAGCCATATTACAGCAGACCAAGTGCAGGTCACATTAGAGCAGATCTCAAAGCTGCAACTCCACCTGCCTGCTCTTTCTTCTTGATTCTCACCAGCTTGTGCTACAGACACTTCTTACCTCGAGTAAAAGAAGAAACAGGTAGCACTGTTTCTCACATTGATTGGGACTTCTCATCTTTTAGCTCAAAAATAGCTCCAAAAGGTCCTTTCCCAATCAGAGAGCATCCTGCAGCAGCCAAGGCTTGTTGAAGCACTGAAGCGTGTAAAGATGACTTAGACCATAGGTGGCACTTGAAAGGACCCTGCTCTTCCTCCTCTTGGTTTCACACTGTGGAGTGTCCCACAGGACTTGCCTATTGCGGCTCAGCTGGAAAGCTGGAAGGGGATGTGGATTATCAGGTGCTGGTAATGCTTGTGTCTGGCTAGGACAGCCAGCTTGTGACTCTGTAAGTGCTCACGTTGCTGATCTCTTCTGCTGTAGATCTTTCCAAAGTGAAACTGATGAGGTTTGATGATCCTCTGTTGGGGCCTCGAAGAGTTCCAGTCCTGGGGAGAGAGCACAGTGAGAAGACATTCATTTCTGAGAACGCCATTTTCCATGTGGACCTAGTGAGCAAGAAAGTTCACCTTACTGAGAACGGGCTGCGCATGGACATCGGTGACACAATGGTCTACCTGGTTCACTGAGCTCATGTGAATTGGAGAGTCAGTATGGCTTTAGGATACTTATGCTCTGAGAACCTCAAGCCAGATCTAAATTGACTTCATTTCTAACTCCTGGGTTCTGTGTGTAATCATAATTATCCCAATTCTTTGATTTCTAATCTAATAAACTTGAGTTTTTTTCACCTTTGGGCCATGTTATTTATTTATTTACTTATTTATTTATTTTTAATAAATAATTGCTGTTCCCTAGGAGTTTTTTTAATCTTTATACAAAAGTGTCAGGATGCTTCCTTTTTTGTCTATTTTTGTTGTTTCAGACAGGGTCTCACTTTAGCCCAGGCTGGCTTTGAAGGCTGCATACCCTGGAGCAGGAGTTAAATAAAGGCCATTGGCAGCCAGCTCTAGAGATTGAACTCAGGCCAGGCAGTGGTGGCGCACACCTTTAGTCCCAGCACTTGGGAGGCAGAGGCAGGCGGATTTCCGAGTTCGAGGCCAGCCTGGTCTACAGAGTGAGTTCCAGGATAGCCAGGGTTACAGAGAAACCCTGTCTCGGGGAAGGAAAAAAAAGGAAATTGAACTCAGGTCCCCTGCAAGAACAGCAAGTGATCTTAACTATTGAACTGCTTTTTTTTCCTTCTTTCTTTCCTTCCTTCCTTCCTTCCTTCCTTCCTTCTTCCTGTCCTTTCTTTTTTAAATAAGTAAAATACATAGTTTGATAGTCAAAACTATATCCATTCACAAAAATCTTATATCATATTTTCACTTCTATAGCTAAACATTATTATTCAATTTCTTGATTATCTCTTCTGTGTTTCTTTCCAAAACAGGCATTTTATTTATATTTCAATTTTTCTTTTTCTTTTTTTAAAGATTTATTTATTTATTTATTTATTTATTTATTTATTTATTATATGTAAGTACACTGTAGCTGTCTTCAGACACCCCAGAAGAGGGCATCAGATCTCATTATGGATGGTTGTGAGCCACCATGTGGTTGTTGGGATCCAAACTCAGGACCTTCGGAAGAGCAGTCAGTGCTCTTAACCGCTGAGCCATCTCTCCAGCCCCCTCTTTTCCTAATACAAATAGTAGGAGGAAACACTTTTCTATAGAATTATATATAAATATCTTTCTATAGCATTAAATATAAAATTATCATATAGTTTTTAAGTTACCAACCTAACCTGACCGAGTATGTTATCAGACTTCTCTTTCATGCTTCTCTTCCTCAGCCTTACCCTGCTCCTCTTCTCCCTCCTTCCACCTCACTGCTGATGCTGGCACAAAGGTTTACTCGCCTGGTCTCATAAATGGACTCTTACCTTTCAAGTAATATTCTGTAGACTTTGTTATGAGTGTATAGTGAGAGACTGGAGAGGTGCATCATTTAGCAGCTACACATACCTTATGTTCTTATAGAGGACCCAGGGTTTGTTCTTGGCACCCACAACTACCTACAACTCCAGTTTCATGGGATCTGACATCCTCTTCTGGCCTCAGGCTCCTCAGTGCACATAGTGTGCATAAACTGATACAGGCATACATACATACACACACATACACATGGGAAAATAATAAATAGTTCTGAAAGAAAGGAAACATGGCAAACAACCTTACGAATATGTGATGCATAGTTTTGGAAGTGTATATTCAGAGTAAGTTTGTAGATATGAGCTAGCTTATAGGGTCAAGGGTCGATGTACCTATATTTTTGTTAGCAAAAGGCTCCCAGGTACCTGGGAACAGCAAATACGAAGACTCCGAGAAAGGTGTGGAGCTACATGTGGAAGCAGAAAACAGCACGCAGGCTCCATGATGCTGGTCTGGAGCGGAGGAGAACATGGCCTGCTGCCTGTGTTGTCAGGCTGGTAGGTGAGTGGGAGAGACTGTGCACTGCAGAGGGGTGTGGAGGAGGTGGGGACTGAAGGAGAGCAGGCCTCACTCCCAGCTCCTGAGCTTTGAGAGGTAAAGGCGGATGGTGTCTGATAGACTGTGCTCAGGATAGGGCATTGATGATTAGGAAGGAGAAGGAAGTTAGAAACAGGTAACTAGATGGAGTCTTCTCATAGGAGCTCCTGGATTCTAGGGCAAATTCAGATATTTTAACATAATATGTTGTGTCACTATACATTTTTGAAGCAAATGATAGTTTATTTTCATATTTTATTGTTGGTTTTTATTTTTATTTATTTTGTTTTTTTATTGATTTAAGTTTTATTGCATTATGATGAGAAAAGATACATTATTTCAATTTATCTGAATTTGTTAACGTTTAAAAACATATTTTAAGTAAATAGAATTAAATCACATTCTTGTTTCCCTTATGTATCCCAACTCCTCCCAGAAACCCCTTCTTCGATACCTACAATACCTTTTTTTATTTATAAAATATTATAACAATAAAGATGAGTATTACAAAAGTTGTTTGATATAAAACAATCAATTTAACAGTCTTATGTAGATGCTTGTCTACAGCAATACTGAAAATACATGTGTTTTTTTCAATATAAGTTTTAAATAACCCCAAACATATTAACTGTATGTTTTAAAATAATACATCACTACTAGTATTTTTTAAAATGAACATAAATATATAGTCTTTTTGTTTGTT
>NW_022196895.1:38222338-38234043 GCF_008632895.1 Mastomys coucha | reverse complement strand
CCTCACATCACCAAAGGATTTTACCTCCATCATAGCTAAGCTGAGAGTTGACAGTTCTGTTGTGCCAAGGAATGAATTGTAGGCAGGATTTTTGGATACAGACTTCCTGCTATGATCAAAGCTATTTGACTTGAGTGAGTGACTTTATTCTCAGCCCACAGAGAATACGTTGCATTCATTTAAGAGATGGTATGTGTATTAAGATGGTCTATCCATGAGGTCATTCACCAACTGTTTCAATGAACAATGGTTCTGCTTGGAGGGTGGCACAAACATTAGGTGAGGGTCAGAATCTGGTTCATTGGCTGTGGTGATTTTGAAAGGCAGTCATCTCAGAGAAAGTAACTTATAAAGTCCTTTTCTTCAAACTTGATACAATAGTTACAAACATCAAGCAAAGCTTTCAGTTTTACTCTTTCTTGTTCTCTTACAAGCCACCTCCTAAGTTAATTGTCTATGTTTCTTTTGGCTGTATAGATACTTTTGAAATATGTAAGCTGAAAACCATAGTATAGTATAAAAATATGAAATAAACAATACTATTAATAGGCTGAGATAGGAGAAGCATGATTTCAAGACCATTATGTTGTACACAGCAAGACACTGTCACGTACAAACAAGCAGAAAGAGTATATGGATTGTACAATATTGGACCTATTTCTCCAATTACCAAATTAGACAGACCATTGGATGACAATCAACAAATTTCTAATTCCTCATATTTTTGGATTTCAATCGATTAGGATATGTTGGTAATATTAATTTTCATATTAAGATATTAAGAAAAAGTAATTGTTACTTCCTGTTGTTTTTGTTGTAAGAGGTAGAATTAGGTTTGTGTAGGTTTGTTGAAAGATTACTTTCTTGCTTCTTCTAGGGTGTAGTTTCACTCCTTGTGTTGGTGTTTTCCATCTATTATCCTTTGTAGGGCTGGATTTGTGGAAAGATATTGTATAAATTTTGTTTTGTCATGGAATATTTTGTTTTCTCCATCTATGGTAATTGAGAGTTTTGCTCAAGTAACCTTGGTTTGTGTTGTTTATTTTCTTAACACTTGTCCCATGACATCTGGTTATCTCTAATGCTACCCGCCCTGGTAAATCTGACTGGAGCCTGTCTTTCCTGTGATCCTGGTTGTGTCAGAACTCCTCAGAATCAAGCTGTCTCTGGGATCCTGTGATTCTGGGATCCTGTGATCCTGGGCTTGTTAGAGCACCTGGGAGTGGAGCTTCCTCTGGGTATAGTGGAACTGGCTGCAGAGTTTGTGCCCAAGGTCTGCTCAGGGCACTGGCCCAGACAGACCAGACCAGATCTCCATGTGCTATAACTAATTTATGTTCCAGATCTTAGAGATTCAGCATCCAAAAAGAATGCAAGTTATCTCAGTAATACTTTTTAAAATATTGACGGAAGGGGCTGGAATGATGGCTCAGCGGTTAAGAGCTAAGAGCCAGTTTCACTGGCTGCTCTTCTAGAAAACCTGGTTCAATTCTTAGCAACCACATGTTGGGTCACAGCTGTCAGTGACTCATATCCGAAGGGATTTGACACCCTCTTCTGGTCTTGTGTCTACCAGACATGCACATGAGATCCTAGGACATTCATGCAGACACAACACCCACACATTTTTTTTAAAAAGGAAGATTGAATGCCAACATAGTATTGTTTCAAATATATTGTGTTAAGTTGGCTTGTTTCTTTATGCTTTTTGTTTCACTTGACTAACAGAATTTAAAATAGCTCAGAATGTATTTCTATTAGCAATATGTCTAGGGGTTTGTTGAAATTCAGACTAAACGTTGCTTTCACTGCACCAGTTGAAGATAAGTTATCTCAGTTTGTTCCACTTCTGAGACTTGATAAATTCTAGGATTCCCTTTGTTAATGATACTTTGTGACAATTTCCAAGGCTTTCTGTTGCAGAAACACCTTCCTGGATGTTATTTCCAAAGCTTTCAGTTCAGGCCACTTCCTCCTTTTTTAAAAGAAAAGAAAAGAAAAAAAAAAAAACACTCTTAGAAGGTTCAGTTGTAAAGACACACTTTGGATACTTCTGTATCCAAAAGGAGAAGGCCCATTTCAGTTAAAGGAAACCCTTTCACTTTTCCAGGCATGTATGATGTAGTTTTTTTTTTTAACCCCTATTTGTAATTAGAAATATGTACTTCAATACTTCTATATGTTGGGGATAGTCTGTCCTCAATTGTTTTTCTTAATGGTCTTCTGATCCTTTGAAGACCTTTTTTTTTTTTCTTGATAAGCAATCCCCAGACTGGAAGACCTTTCTCACCCTGCTTTTGGGTAAATTATGGAATTGTGTCATCTTCCAGGATTGAACCACTGTTCCTGTTGAGAAAGCCTTGCCTTATAAGGTAGAAAAGTGCAGCTTCTGAGACAGGAGACGTGGAGCTTAGTGGTACTTAACAGGTGAGTACTTAGTAGAGTGTATCTCCACCAGTCTCTCTCTTCAGACTAGAAAAAAGGGACAAACCTTCAGCTGGGCATGTGCTGTCTTTAAAAAAAAATACAATGTCAGACTTCTATGACCTCAGGTTCCAGAATACCAAGGTAACATTCTTTTAAAGGCATGCTCCCCTTTGGTTTGAATCTGAGTTTAGAGTTGGTCTTCTTATTGTCCAAGGGAAAGGACAGCCAGGGGACAAGAGGACACTTCTAACTATGAGCTGGCTGGGGCATCATTTCTCCAGGTGGTGCAAGGACATTTCCTTGCTCAGTACACATGTACCAGTCTTCTCACCCATGCCCTCTGAAGACGAGCTTTTAATCTCAAACTTAAGGTAGGAAGTCAGGTGACTGTCCACCCAGGTTTTGCTAGTAGTTGGAACATCTAGCCAATCTCTTTGTAAAAGGAGCCAGGGAAAGAATAGTTGCTTGTGGGGAAAGTGGGAGTTACCTATTGCCATGTGTACTTGAAAAGGGGGCAACTGTGCTTGGCTTGTGGAAGAAGACGACCCATCTGAGTTAAAGGAAACTGCTTCATTCTCAACTTAAAATGTCCCAATGTCCCATCCTAGCCAAGGGAAACTTTATTTCTGGAATCTGCCTGTAATTTCCATCCCTTTGATATAAGAACCTCACAGCTTTGACTTTAGTTAAGAATTGAAGTACCAGGCGGTGGTGGCCCACACCTTTAATCCCAGCACTTGGGAGGCAGAGGCAGGCGGATTTCTGAGTTTGAGGCCAGCCTGGACTACAGAGTGAGTTCCAGGACAGCCAGGGCTAGACAGAGAAACCCTGTCTCAAAAAAACAAAACAAAACAAAAACAAAACAAACAAAAAAAGAATTGAAGTAAACAAGAAGGCTTGAGTAGAAGGCACAGTAAATTCTTGATACTGCAAGTTTGATTAAAGAAATAGCAGAAACTGCCCAAATTGATGTACTCAGCATAAGGGGACATTCAACATTTGGTGGGGAAGCAGCCTAGCTTCTTAGATGAGGGAGTGGAATAGACTGAAGCCAGAAAGAGGTGTGACATAGTTTATCAATCTGACAGTGTTACTAGGTAGGAGCAGATGAGACTGACTTCTGTGACACACACACACACACACACACACACACACACACACACACGCGCGCGCGCGCGCGCGCACGCACGCTCCACGTATCCCTTTTTCCACTAGCTAAATCTTCCCTCTGCATTTGAGAAGCAGAGTTGCCTTCTCTCTCTCTTCAGGACCATCTTGCTTTTAGTACCAAAAGTTCTCTATCCTAGTAAAATATTTCTCCTGGAAAACTGAGATAGTTGGTCATTCCAACTACATTTCAAGGCATTTGGGTAGCATGTATATTGACTGAAAAAAAAACTGACCCAGATTTTTCTTCCTTAGGAAAGCAAAGAATGTCTATGTTATATACTGGATGCTGAAGTCATGTTAACGGCAGCTGCCATTAATTGTGTCCCTAACTAGTGCACCAAGTACATGATATTGTTGAATGCTCATGACAAGTGAGAGCTAGGCTATGTAAAACACAGAAGGAGGAAGAAGATGAGGCCAGAGATGAGGGCAGTGATAGAGCCTTTCTTAAGCATAAAGAACTGGAGTGTAGCTGAGGTAGATTTGCACAAATCTGCTCTTTCTGCTTGTGAGTGGACAGCTTCTCTGATTAGCATAGTTTCAGGGGCATCAGCTGCATCCATCATGTCCTAGCTTGTTCCTGTTCTTCAGGATGGCATAAGCATCCCTTAGGGGACATTTACAGACAAGCTGTCCAAGAAGTTATAATAACTACTTCCATCTTATCTATAGCAGCCCCAGGATAAGATGATCCATCCCCATGTTCTTGGTTTGACTCTCTCTCTCTGTCTCTCTCTCTCTGTCTCTCCCTCTCCCTCTCCCTCTCCCTCTCCCTCTCTCTCTCTCTCTCTCTCTCTCTCTCTCTCTCTCTCTCTCTCTGTCTCTCTCCTGTTCTCTTTTGATAAGATTTTGATAGATAAGGTCTAGCTATACAGACCTAGATGTCCTCAATTATCCCTCCTTACTTTCCCAGTTACCGAATTACAGCTGTACACTGTCACACCTAGTCATCTTTCTATTCTTAATGGGACTACTAAATGCCTCGAACATAGAAAGTACACACGGAGGGACTGGCATTATTTTAATCATGACAGATGATCTATAAGCTTAAATTGAATCATCTTAGCCAACATCTCTAAATCTAAACATTTCACTATAAAGTCACCAAAGATTTAGAGTGTTAAAGTTCTCATTGAGTTCAAAACTAGGCAAACACACACAAGTAATTTTTTCCCTAACAAGTAAAAGTTACCTTCTCAGTTACTTGATTTGGAGTAGATAGAAGACTGGCTTCCTTGCTGTGATAAAAGGTGTTATGCACATAATTTTAACATAGAAGCAAAAAATTCTTGTCTACGGCTGCAAGCTGTAAATGGTTCATTTCAGGGAAAAAAATCTTATCCAGGTGCTCAGCCCTCAGAAATCCCTCCACTAAAATCAGAGATGATTGAAGCTCTTAGCATAATGATGGACGCCTCACACCGAGAAGGAAATGCCTCGGATTGTGTAGACAGATGCAGAAAGCTTTTAGGCCGCCCTCTGCTTTTATTTCATCAGGTTCACACCTGAGAGTTATGTCCTCTACTACAGAATTGGAACACAGTTCAAGTTGCATAATTTAGCTCGGAGGAGCTAGATTTGAGAAAGGCTCAAATACAATAGAAGAGACAGTGAATCTATTTGATCCAATCAGCAAATATTTATCGCAGACACACTCAGTTTCAGAGTAGCGTGGTGGGTGCTGGGCACGCAAAGAGGAGCAACAGCATGTGGCCCCTGGCAACAAGGAGCTCATGGGGATGGGGATGGGTATGAAAGTGAATTCTTCAGGACCAGTTTCAAACGTTCAATCCCCTGTCCCCACCCCCCACCATCCCACCCCCCTCTTGCTTACTGGTTCTGGCATTCCCCTACACTGGGGCATAGAACCTTCACAGCAACCCATATATATATATATATATATTTTAGCTCCATTGCTTATGGGCTCATGTTGCAGTCATATGGTGGGAACATCTGAAGGAAGATAATGTGTACATTAGGGTAGATAGGAGGCAGGCAGGGAGGGAAAGGCCTGGCCCCTACAAAGGCAACTTTTAGAGGCATGACTCCAGTGAAGCATGTCTAGGCCTCACCACCTAGAGTTTCCAGAACCTCTCCAAATCATACCATCAAATTCAACACAAGTCTGTACAGGACATTTCGTGTTTGACCCTAGCTGGCAGTATTGGTGTGATGGAGAAGACGTATCATGACATCATAACCTCTCATTGAATTCATTGGTCCAAGTCTGAAGGTCTCCCTAGGGTAATCAATGATTGTTCAGACATGTTTCACTTTCAGGTCTAGGGCATCTAGAACTTGGTGACTTGCTGCAACAACAGTTCCTGGGGAAACAGTTTATTTATGTGTCTTGTTTATTTTGTTGTAAATGAGAGGCAAGATCCTTAGTTTTCCAAAGCACATTAGGGATCAGATGCAAACACTTCATGGGACTTGCCTTAAGATTGGCATGTAACAGGATAATGACAACAATGTGCAGGCTCAGACTCATTCTAGGCCCCAAGTTGAGTCCAAGTTGACCTGACTTTCCCATGAAGCTTAAAGCAGCTTATCTTCATTAAATGGCACCTGACTGGTGCCATTTTCCTGGCTGAAATCCAGGCAAATCTTTCCACCTCAGAAATAGGAGTGTCTTAGTCAGGGTTTCTATTCCTGCACAGACATCATGACCAAGAAGCAAGTTGGGGAGGAAAGGGTTTATTTAGCTTACTTCCACATTGCTGTTCATCACCAGAGGAAGTCAGGACTGGAACTCAAGCAGGTCAGGAAGCAGGAGCTGACGCAGAGGGCATGGAGAGGTGTTCCTTACTGGCTTGCTTTTCCTGGCTTGCTCAGCCTGCTCTCTTATAGAGCCCAAGACCTCCAGCCCAGGGATGGCACTACCCACAAGGGGCCCTACCCGCTTGATCACTAATTGAGAAAATGCCCCACAGCTGGACCTCATGGAGGCACTTCCCCAACTGAAACTCCCTTCTCTGTGATAACTCCAGCCTGTGTCAAGTTGACACACAAAACCAGCCAGTACATGGAGGGAGTCCCCCCCTCCCCCACTATTGGAGCCTAGCCCCTTGAGTATTCGTTTCCTAATTTACAATTACAGAAAGTGTAAATATCTATCCCTGTTAGGGAAAAATTAACTCCAAGTTAAACTTTGTGGTGCAGTTGTCGGATGTTCTGCATTGGTGCCATCCACATGTGGACTCCAGTGGCCTCCCTCAGGTTTCTAGGTGCTCACTTTGTCATCCTTTCTTCAATAAAGGTGCATCATTCTTGGGCAATAGCTTACATCACTTAGCGATGGTCCCTCTGGAGACAATACACTAACAATAGGCTTTCAACTTATAAAATAAGTCTCATCAGATAGTTTGTCCATCTAAACTAAGAGGAAGTAGGGAGATTAAACCACTTAGCTTGTCACCGTGGAGGGGCATGCTGGGATCTGATCTGATGTCTTTGTTTCAAGTTTGTGAATTTAACTAGTATGAAATTCTGGCAAACACTGGGCTGGTAGATTGGATATTGAATTTGAGTGACAGGTTACTCCTTAATGGGATTCCCCTCCCCCGCTCCCCCCAAAAAGTCAGGGGAGACATGCTGAAAGGGTGAGATGGTGGAGTCAGCCTAGATTAAGAATCAGAGTCTCTCCATACCACAGGTCTCAGATCTCCTCTTTATTGTTCTGTCTTGATTAATGGCTATCATTCTGTAGCATCTTTGTTAACCAGTTAACCATCGTCCTTGACTCTCCAGAGGCCAGGTGCCAGCTAGTGTCGTGGTGAAGCAGCCGATCCGTGGAGCCAGTGGCAGGACCACAATCACAGCCATTGTTCAGACTGGTGGGGACTGGAGCACCGGCCTCTTCAGTGTCTGCAGAGACAGGAAAATCTGTACGGGTTTCCTTTTCACTTAAGCACTTCTTTACTAAACCCACCCCCATTCCCCCCACTCCACCCCTCAGTCCACCCACTGAGGAAAAGCTACCCCAACACAAGGTCAAAAAGTAAATGATTTCTGAAAAGCTCAACTAGTCTAGTGTCTCAAGCCTACTCCTTAGTTGAAGAAAAAAAATGTGCTTTTCAACAATGTGTTCATAGGATAAGTGTGGTATTTTCAAAGATTTTTTTTTTAATGATAAAATCCATTGTTGACAAAGATAGATAAAATAGCTTCCCTCATCCACTATTGACCTGATAACTACATTCCTAGGAGATTAGTCTAATGAAATAAATTCTCTGCAAAGTTTACCAGGAACATTAAAACCATAGCACTGGTTACCATAGCAACACTTGGGACGGTATACATAACGGATCTATCCACTGAATTATTACATGTCCATGAAAAGTCATGTAGGAGAGTGATATTTAATGGGTAAAAAGGTTATTTTGTGTATAGTTTTATTTTTATTCATTTATTATTTTCTGAGACAGGGTCACACAACTTTTCCCTGGCTGGTCTGGAACTCATAGAGAGCCCCCTGCCTCTGACTCCTGAGTGTTGGGATTGAAGGTGCATGGTTCTACACCTGGATTACCTGTGGCTTTGGATTCAAGAAGCTGAATGAGTGCCAAAACTCTGTTCACTAGGCTGCATCTCGAGGCAGTGAAAGCATTTAGAAATTAAGTATAGAAGGGTATGAATACAAGTATTTACAGCAGATGTCTTCCCACGGCAGACTGACAAATGTTTCAGTCTTTATTATCTCCATGAAGATTATGCATCACTCTTATAACAACAGGAACAATCTGAAAGGAAACTCCCTTTTTTGATGGAGCTCGTTTCTGGCCCTCATGCAGTTGTTAAGAGGTTCTCATTTCATGACTGACCTCTGACCTAGAGCAAAGGCAAAGTCAGTATTTAACTCAGCTTCATGTATCAGGGTCCCTAGAACTCATGAGAAGCAAGCTCTGTGTCCTGCTTTCTGTCCACACTGTCTTTCCCTGAGACTGCCATGCTTGTAGTAAGAGTCCAGATAGAGAGAGTACACATACTTATAAGGCTATGGAAAGTTTTAAAAGGAAATATGCTTTAAAATTTAAAAGCACCATTTATAAAATGGAAAAAGTATAAAAAGAAGAACAAAGGTTGCAATAGCAGCTATAGTTATATCCCTCGGATATTTTGATGCATCCCTCCTACCCCCCAGATTTCTTTACTTACATGTGTACATAATTTGCACAAATGGAAGGACTGTAAATATACATTACTTTGTACCTCTGTTTTAATTTCACCACACATTTAGGTCATAAACACCACATAAGCACATCTGGAGCTAATTTCTTAAATTGCTTTATGGATCCCCTTGTACCATAGTTTGTTTATACAGAAACCCCTGTTGGTGGACCTTTATGTGGTTTATTCAAACCAGTGCTGTGTGAATGTGCTTATTCAGATGTCATTTTTGTATGGTGTGAATATATCTGTCTTGGGTAATTGCTAACGGGTAAATTTGCTGACCAAACAGAACATGCTTCTTTAAATCTTGGTGTTGCTTAGTGGCTTTCCTTCTGGAAGGTGAACTAATTCACACTCCCACTGTCAATGCATGAGCATGTTCCACTCCTCTCTAAAGTGTCCTATTATTGGAAGGTTCAACTCCTTTGGAATAAACTGAACTGAAATGTGGTGCACTCAAATTTCCACCCACTTTCCTACCCCTGCTCTCTGGGCCTCCACACTGCAGCTTCTTGTCTTTGTCTTGACTTGCCTGTGAGGTAGAAGGATGGAATTCCACACAGAAAGGGAGAGAATAGGCCTGGGTTTAGGTAGGCCGAGGGAGCTGGTGTAACCACCGACTTGTAGGTATAAAGAAAAAAGCTGGGGGCTGGTGAGATAGCTCAGTGGGTAAGAACACCAACTGTTCTTCCAAAGGTCATGAGTTCAAATTCCAGCAACCACATGGTGGCTCACAACCACCCATAATGAAATCTGATGCCCTCTTCTGGTGTATCTGAAGACAGCTACAGTGTACTTATATATAATAATAAATAATTCTTTAAAAAAAAAGAAAAAGAAAAAAGAAAGAAGCTGAATGTATGCCACAAATCCCTATTGACTTTGAGCCCTGTTAAAGAAAACAATATGTGACTAATAACCCATTGATGCATTCACCTTATATAAATGAGATGTTACAGAAAAAGAACCCATGTCTCTCTGTGAAAACCAATTTGTGCTTGTAAACAAGACCAACAACAAAGATCAATTTGGAACATTTTCCTTTAGGTATTTTCCTAAATATAAATATAGATTTACCTGTGTATCCATTAGCAATATATGCTATTGCTTTGTAACTCTTTAAGCAAAGCATAAATGGTATTAAGCTGTACCCATTATACAATTATACAATTTGATTTTTTAAAATTCAAATTAGCCATGTTGATATTTAATTGATCTTTTACTACATCCTTTTAGAAAAAAGTTTATGTGTGTGAATGGTGTGTGTGCAGGTGTGTGCAGGTGTGTGCACCAGTGTGCATGGGCAGAGGCCAGAAGAGGGCATCTGATAACCTTCCTTTATCATGCTCCTCTTTATTCCTTTGAGACTGGGCCTCTCATTGAATCTAGAGCTTGGCTGGCATCCATCAAGCCCTAGCACACTTGTCTCTTCCACAGTCCTGGTGTTTTAGGTACGTATGCTGGCCTGTTATGTGGGTGCTGGGATCCAACCTCAGGTCTTCATGGTTGCACAACTACCGATTAACTGCTGAGCCATCTCTCTAGTACTTTTGCCACATTCTTAATGGGTTACACACTCACATTTTATTTGGTATTTAGCCCACTGACACACACTTACAATTTAAAATTTTACGATACAGACAGTGCTGCAGTGACTATCCTTGTACTTCCTTTTGTGTACAGCTGGATAACATTACTCTGGATGCTGATAAGTGAAATTATTCATTCCTAGAGGGCTTTGAATCTTACAAGACTGAGCAAAGTTATCATCTAATGTGGTTAGACCAATTTCCACATCCATGTATTGTTACTCTATGTCTCCAAGCACACATTAAAAGGGGGCATTCTTGTGAGGAGCAAGTGACTTCTTATAGTATTAATATGTCTTCCTAATGACATTACTGCTGGCCTTTGGTATTTCCTTTTCAGCAAGCTACCCCTTCATGCCCTGTGCCATTTCCTTCTCTCCTGTCTTCTTTCATACATGGATTTACAAGAGTCCTTCCCATATTCTACATGCTAATCCTGGCCTCAGATATCACTGTAAAGCCTCCCCATTCAAAAAAAAAAAGACACCATCCTTCTATTGTGCATCTCTTTTGGGGTCTAGTCTAAGCATCCTCATCTCCATCAATACTGCTCATCAGGCAGAACAGTGACACTTGACCTAGAGGCTTCTTTTAAAAGGATTCACATGAGTTCACACCATCCCACAGGCATAAGTATAGTGATAATGAACATGCTCTCCTGGAACACACAAATCCACATGCATTATGGCAGGATGGAAATGTAAAACATGAGAACATAGGACATCTATGTAATAGTAAGAGTCAGGTCTCTGCCCATCCCTAATAAAGTTATAAACTTAAGGGGGAATTGCCCAATTCTTCTGGAGATTAGGTGAGCTAATTGTAAAATGGGTACAGCAAGAGGACCTATTTTATGGATCAATTGGTTTTCTGAGATAAGGTCTTAGTAAGAACAGGTCATTCAGGAATTTCCTATATATCACAGGCTCATGATCCTATTGTCTGAACTCATGATCCTATTGTCTGAGTTCCACAAGTACTGCAGTTATGGGGTAAGCTATCATATAGGCCTTAAAAGTGCCTAGTTTATATGATTATTTCTAAGATCAAGTGAACTAATATGTACAAAATGTTTTTAGTGAGAGCTTGGTACATAATGAACTCTATATGAATATTAGCTATTGTGGAATAAACGTTTGGGCTTCATACATTTTTTTTTTTAAACTACAGCTGAACTCTATTTCAAAGTGATTGAGTTTGAGTATTGTGGCTTGCATGAGAATGTACCCCACAGGCTCCTATGTTTGAATGTTTGGCATGCCAGTTGGTAGAACTGTTTGGGAAGGATTAGGAGCTATGGCTTTGTTGAAGGAAGTATTACTTTTTTTTTTTTTTTTTTTTTTTTTT
>NW_022196895.1:38206323-38222316 GCF_008632895.1 Mastomys coucha | reverse complement strand
TTTTTTTTTAGGAGAGTGAGCTTTGAGGTTTCAGAAGCCCACATCATTCTTAGTTAGCTCCCTCTCTGCCTCTTACTTGTGGATCAGACATAAGCTCTCAGATACTGCTCTAGTTCCATGTCTCCTGTCTGCCTCCATACTACCAACCATGATGGGTAAGGTCTCTAACCCTCTGGACCATGAGCCCTCAAATTAAATGCTTTCTTTTATAAATTGCTGAGGTCATAGTGCTTTATCACCTCAGTAGAAAAGTAAGACAAATATTTAAAAAGCACACTTACCTAGCATGGCTATCTCACAGAGAGATTAAATGATGATGATGATGATGATGATGATGATGATGATAATAATGATAATAATAATGATAATGATAATAATAATAATAATAATAATAATAGGCCTTTCTGTGGTGCCAGAGACAACGGGTCCATACAGCCTTGTTCTTTATTGTAATGTAAAGGGAAATTTAAACAATGCCCAGAGCCCTTGATGTCCTGCGGATGAAGGAGGAGGATGTCCTCAAATTCTTTGCTGCAGGAGCTCACTTAGGTGGCACTAACCTTGACTTTCAGATGGAGCAGCACGTCTACAAAAGGAAAAGTGATGGTATTTACATCATAAATCTGAAGAGGAACTGGGAGAAGTTGTTGCTTGTGCTATTGCTGCCATTTGGAACCCTACTGATGTCATCCCTGTTGGGTCCTGGAAGCCTCTTGCTTTCCTGGAATCTAGGACTTTCTGGTGGCTACCCTCAGCTCCCCATCCCCCACTGTTACATACCTCCATTCAGTTTTCTGACTCTCTGTACTTCTCCCCAACCCCTGTCTCCTCTCATACCTGATCCTGCCCCCTCTTTCTCTTCCCTCCTCTCTCCCTCCAAGATCCTTCCCTCCCTCAATCTCCATCCCATGATTATTTTGTTCCCCCTTCTAAGTAAGATTGAAGCATCTGCACTTTGGTCTTCCTTCTTAAGCTCCATATGGTTTGTGGGTTGAATCGTGGGTATTCTGAGCTTTTTTTCCTAATATCCATTTATCAGTGAGTACATACCATGTGTGTTTCTTTTGTGACTGGGTTATCTCACTCAGGATGATATTTTCTAGTTCCATCCATTTGCCTGCGAATTTCATGAAGTCATTGTTTTTAATAGCTGAGTAGTACTCCATTGTGAAAATGCACCACATTTTCTGTATCCATTCCTCTGATGAGTGATATCTGGATTGTTTCCAGTTGCTGGCTATTATAAATAAGGCTGCTACAAGCATAGTAGAGCATGTATCCTTGTTATATGTTGGCACATCTCTTGAGTATATGTCTAGGAGTGATATAGTTGGGTCCTCAGGTAGTACTATGCCCAATTTTCTGAGGAACTGCCAGACTGATTTCTAGAGTGGTTGCACCAGTTTGCAATCCCACTAGCAATGGAGGAGTGTTCCTTTTTCTCCACATCCTCACCAGCATTTGCTATCACCTGCATTGATCTTAGCTATTCTGATTGGTGTGAGGTGGAATCTCAGGATCATTTTGATTTGCATTTCCCTGATGACTAAGGATGTTGAACACTTCTTTAGATGCTTTTTGACCATTCAAGATTCCTCAGTTGAGAATTCTTTGTTTCACTCTGTACTCCATTTTTAAATAGGGTTATTTGGTTCTGTGGAATCTAACTTCTTGAGTTCTTTATACATATTGGATATTAGCCCTCTATCAGATGTAGGGTTGGTAAAGATCTTTTCCAAATCTGTAGGTTGTTGTTTTGGCCTGTTGATAGTGTCGTTTGCCTTACAGAAGCTTTTCAATTTTATGAGATCCCATTTGTCTACAGTTGATCTTAGAGCCACTGGTGTTCTGTTCAGGAACCCCCACAACCCATCCCGGGCCGATGTGTTTGAGGCTCTTTCCCTAGTTTCTCTTCCATTAGATTCAGTGTATCTGGTTTTATGTGGAGGTCCTTGATCCACTTGGGCTTGAGCTTTGTTCAAGGAGATAAGAATGGATCGATTTGAATTCTCCTACATGTCGAGCATCATTTGTTGAGTGTGCTGTCTTTTTTCTACTGGATGGTTTTGGCTTCTTTGTCAAAGATCAGGTGACTATAACTGTGTGGGTTTAATTTTGGGTCTTCAATTCTATTCAATTGATCTACCTGTCTGTCTGTGTACCAGTTACCATTCAGTTTTATCACTATTCCAACAAAGGGGAGAGAGGACTTGTAGAGACCATATCCGGAGGTTAGGCACAGCCCCCGGTTGAGGGATGGGGCCACCCACCCATCTCAAAAATATTAACCCAGAATGGCTTCTGTCTAAAGGAAATGCAGGGAACAAAGAGTGGAACAGAGAATGAAAGAAAGGCCATCCAGAGACTTAGGTATCTCTCTCCTCTGCAGCCACCAAACCCAGACATTATTGCTGATGCCAAGAAGTGCTTGCTCATAGGAGCCTGATATAGCTGTCCTCTGAGAGAGGCTGACAAATACAGATTTGGATGCTTGAAGCCAACCATGGGATTGAGCACGGGGACCTCAAAGGAAGAGTTAAGGGAAGGACTGAAGGAGCTTGTAACCCCATAGGAAGAACAACAATATCAACCAACCTCCCCAGAGCTCCCAGGGACTAAACCACCAACCAAAGAGTATACATGGAGGGACCCATGGCTCCAGCTGCAAATGTAGCAGAGGACTACCTTATCTGGCATCAATGGGAAAAGAGGCCCTTGGTTCTGTGAAGGCCATTTCCAGTATAAGGGAATGCCAGGGTGGAGAGGCAGGAGTGAGTGGGTGGGAGGAGGAGGATCCTCATAGAGGACCCATGGGGCACCCATGGGAGGTTATGCCTGATCTTCACTTCTACAAAGACCCAGAGAAGACTGAGAAGGAGGAGCAGGCTGCTGCTGAGAAGGTTGTGGCCAAGGAGGAATTTCAGGGCGAATGGACCGCACCAGCTCCTGAGTTCATTGCTGCTCAGCCTGAGGTGGCCGACTTGTCCGAGGGTGTGCAGGTACTCTCTGTGCCCATCCAGCAGCTCCCCATACAAAACTGGAACTCACAGCCAGCCACTGAGGACTGGTCAGCAACTCCCACAGTGCATGCCACAGAGTGGGTTGAGGCCACAGCTAAGTGGTCCTGAGCTGCTCCTCTGCAGACATCTGAGCAAAGGGAAAAGGTTGAAGGAAAATAAAGTTCCTAAAAGCTGGGGGAGGAAAAAGCAGCTTGTGGGTCCTAACAATGAGGCTCAGATGTGCCAAGGCATAATTAGCTTCCTTACGGTGTGCTTACGGCTCGGAGACGTGTAAACAGAATCGATCAGGTGCTTAATTTGCCAACTTTACAATTAAGCAAATTTTAATTAATTGCTTTATTTGTGGGAATTTAAAGTATTTCATAATCTTCTCTGAACATGCCATTGATTTCAAATTGCCCTAATTCAAGGTTGCTGATGCTGGGAGCCCTCTGTTCTTGCTGGAAATTTTTCCATTTTCTCAGTTGCTCAGACTAGTTGTCAGTGCTGGGTAGAGTCTCCTCGTGTGCATGGGAATTATCTTTCAGTGCTGGGGGACTGATCCTTGTACATTCTACAAACATGCTACCATGGATCCATATCTCCATTTGGGGTTTTTTAAAACTCTGGTTAAAATGACTCAGAAGTACTTGAGGCTACACTCAGTGTGCTCTCAGCTGCATGGTTTGTTCCTACCATACTTTTGTTTCAGGTGCACCAGAAGCTGTGGTGACTAACATTGCACACACACTCCAATGGCTAAAATAAAAACTCTGATAATAGTAAGTGCTGGTGGTGATGTCAAGCCATTAGAAGTCTCGGATGTTGGTGGAGGGGATACAAAATGGTACAGATTCTTTGGATAATTATTCATCTATATTTGTAGAATCAAACATATGGCCTAGCAATTGCACTTTGAGGAAACAACCCAAATAAAAGGAAACATATATCCACATATAGAACAAAAGGTATGTCCACATAAAGACTTAAATGTCCAAATAAAGACATATAAACACACATAAAGCATAGTGGTATTAATATGAAAAATAAACCTATAAAATGTTGATTAGTGGGAGAATAGATAAATAATTTGTAGAATATTCATACGATGAAATGCTATTTATCCAACAGTAAGAATTACAGATTCATATAACATGAATAAATCTAAAAACAAAACTGAAAACACTCCCCCCAATACATGATATTATACAAAATCAAAAAAGCTATAAAAGTAAATGTGAGTCCCTTGAGATGAGGGCTGAGAGGAGGCAAAACTTACTGATGAGGATCGAAGTCATGCTGTGTTTCCTTCAGGAGTAGGGGTGGGAAGAGTGGGATTTACTGTATGGAAATGTGACAAACACTCTGAGGAGAGCAATAATCCACAGTTCCTGATGTATGGGTGAATGCAATTATTAAACACACCCAAAGTGAACACTTAAGATTTGTTCACATGTGATTATGAAACTATCCTTGTTTAAAATGTTTAGGATTGAGTGCTGGCTAGTTTTATGTCAACTTGACACAAGCTAAGAGTCATCTAAGAGGAAGGAACTTCAATGAAGAAAATACTTCCATAAGATCAGGCTGTAGACACAAGCTTGTAGGGCATTTTCTTAACTAGTAATTGATGGGAGAGGGCCCAACATATTGTGGGTAAGACCACCCCTGGGCTGGTGGTCCTGGGTTCTATAAGAAGGCGGGCTGAGAAAGTCAGGAGAAACAAGCCGTAAGCAGCATTCCTCCATGGACTTCTGCCTCCAGGTTCCTGTCCTGCTTGAGTTCCTGTTCTGACTTCCTTCAATGAGGAACAGTTGTTTGAAAGCATAAGCCAAATAAACCCTTAGCCCCCAAGTTGCTTTGGTCATGGCGTTTCATCTCAACAGTGATAACTATAACTAGAACAGTGTTTCCGAAGACTGGTCATCGCGGCATTTTTGTTGGTTCATAGTCCCCATTATTGGAAACTATCAGGGTTGTCATCTTGCAATGTTAGACGATGTAACATCTAAACTGCAGCTCAGGATCTCTTAACTTGTGGTCCATTCAGTGGCTCCGTGCCTGCCAGGAAAGGGAATGTACAATTTGTCTGCCTGTCTGTGTGTACTTTCTTTTCCCTTCTGAACAAGTTCATGACAGCCATTATATTCTCAAAAGGCTCTGTGGCCTCAAACATCTTTAGAATAGAATTCCTGTTAGAAAGTCCATTTAAGCTGTGTAGCAACCCCTATCAATAGTTAACAGCCAATGAACTAATAAGTGGAAACCATTTCCAGTCAACACTCACGGTGCAACCGCCTAATAGTTTACAGATTAAAATGGACAAATGTCAGTGGCTCTGTGAAGCTAACAGAAACTAAAATAACCTCTGATCTGAGACGTAGAATAAAATCCTGGTAAGAATAGGAAACAGAGTCAGTGTATTCCCAAAAGAATTTTCTATCATTATTATAGAAAGGGACATCTGTTATTCAAGAATATTCTAGTATTCTAGGTCCATGTTAAATACTGAAATGAGATGAACATAACAAGCACCAATTATTTCAAAAATTACCATTTTTGATCAGGGAGTAAAAACCAGTTACCATAATCAATGCTAACAGAATTGTGTCAGGTTCAGCTTTGGCAATGCTCAACAAAGAACACTTTTTTTTTTTTTGATATTTTCTTTATTTACATGTAAATTTCTCCATTCCCAGTTTCCCCTCCAAAAGACAAAGAAACAAACAAAACAACAAAAACAAACCCCTGTTGCCTCCCCCTTCCCCATGCCTGCCACCCCACCCTCTCCCACTTTCTGGCCCTGGCATTCCCCTACACAGTTTTGATGTGGCTAGGTAACAGTAATTTTCTAACTCTGAGTTTTGAGAATTGTTTATTCATTCCCTGTCCCTGGTTGCAGACAGACAATGCAGTGTTGAAATTGATGGCACGGGGTTGTGAATCTATTTAAGATATGAAGTCGTTCCCGGAATATCTGAGAATGCTGGTTTTCTTTTATGTGAAATTGGCAGGTTTCTGGGGTCTGCTTTGTCCCATGTGCCTTGAGTGTGACATTGCCAGGCGTTATGGCGAGTGTCTTTGTTGGCCACTGTTACCAGGGTCTACCTTTGCATTGAGAATCGGCACCAGAGAAAGACATAAGATACAGGTAAGGGCAATTGAGGTATGTACCAATCTCAATCTTTGTGAAAACTTGGATGTTTTTCAAACCTATGATTTCCCAAAATGATAGGAGAGAGAGAGAGAGAAAGAAAGACACACACACACACACACACACACACACACACACACACACACAGAGAGAGAGAGAGAGAGAGAGAGAGAGAGAGAAAGAGAGAGAGAGAGAGAGACAGTCAGACAGACAGACAGACAGACAGACAGAGACAGAGAGAGGTACACACAGAGAGAGACAGAGAGACAAAGAGAGAGAGACAGAGAGAGAGACAAAGACAGAGAGAGACACAGAGAGAGGAGTATTGGTGAAGATGCTTATCAAATTCACACTTAATGGAAAACTGTTGGGGACGAAAGTTCTGATTTCAATAATTACTAGGAGTTATTATTAGCTAAAATGCTGTATAGTAAGGGATATTCCCTAGAAGAAATCAAAAGGAAGACTGTTGGTCAGCACGCTTGGTCAAAGCACTGGCCAATTTGTACTTCATGAGATGTGCTTTGATGCACAGAAATAGGAGGTTATAGCTGCCATCCCTTACCATCTACAAAAATAAAACCCCACATATGCCTCTTATTACTTCAAGACATGGCAGATGGAATAAAACTTAATTTGCAGGATGCACTCGTGTAGCCTCTGTGGCACATGGAGACTTTACTTAGAAGGTTTCCTGGGGTCCTTATCTTTCAGTAGGGCCAAGATGCAGACACAGACGGGCTTCAAAAAGGAAACTTTTGTGTTGGGCACAGACACAGATGCAGACAGACAGACTGACTGACTGGCTCCTCTTTCTCTCTCACACATAGTATCTAAGTATTTTGTGGGATGCTCTCTAAAATATCTTTTTTACATGAAAAAAAAACCAAGACATAGGCTTCCGTAACTATTCAAATAAAAGGAATACATACATATTATACACACATATGCATATATACATATACCTACATACAAACATACACATACACACACACATGAGCTGGCAAAGTTTGCCTGGATTGTTTCTAGGCAGGGAGTTGGGTGGCTGGGCCCAGCTCTTGGGGAAGGGAAGGGAGATCTACTTTTTACTTTCCATCCCTTTTTACGATGGGGATTTGGGACCATTTTAGTTTATGATCCACTACAAAAAGTTAAGTATAACGAATCTAAGAGATACTGAAAAGAAATTGAAGGGGCATGGCTCTGAACTGTAGTTCTTGACCAGTCACTGCTGGACATTCGGGATACCTAGTATCTGAAATGAAAGTGTTTGGGGATCTTGGAAGCAGAGGGTGGGATGGGCCAGCGGTGAACATTACACAGGCTCCTAGAGACAGAAATGGTTCTGTATAATTTGGTCTTGCCCTAGGGGACCCTCTGTGAAGACTGGGTGGTGGTGCACTGCTGCTGGCCTTTCTCCATCTGTCAGGTGGCCCGAGAACTCAAGATGAGAACCTCTCGACTCTACGAAATCTGTGAAGTCCCTGAACTCAAGGACACCCTGGTCTGATAGCTCCTCCTCCTCACTCTCCTACACCTTCCTCCCAAAGCTGTCTCAGAAAGATTGTTCTTTTGTTTGTTTTGCTTTCCATAGGTATTCACTGGACTAGGAGAATAAATGGTTTGCTCACTAGTGTATCTGCTGTGTTACGATTTCACTGAGGTCTTTAGTATTTTCTGACTTTGCTATTTTGGTCTAGCCATGCACAGTACCTTCCCTGGGTGAGTGATGTAAACTCTCATCCCCTGGGTTTTAGGACATTGATTTTTCTTCTAGTTTTCTTTTCTTTCTTTTCTTTTCTCTTTTTCTTTTCTCTTTTTTCTTTTCTTTTTCTTTCTTTCTTTTTTTTTATTTTTTATTTTTCAAGACAGGGTTTCTCTATATAGCTCTGGCTGTCCTGAAACTCACTCTGTAGACCAGGCTGGCCTTGAACTTAGAAATCCGCCTGCCTCTGCCTCTCAAGTGCTGGGATTAAAGGCATGCACCACCACTGCCTGGCTCTTCTAGTTTTCTGATGCCAACATTTTATTCTTTTTCAAAACATTTTTGTGTATTTTGCTTACACGCTTGCATGTGTTCATGTGCGTGAGTGTGTGTGTGTGTGTGTGTGTGTGTGTATGTGTGTGTGTGTGTGTATGAGTGCATGCACCATGTACATACCTAATGCCATAGATTCCCTGGAACTGATATTACAGACAATTGTGAGCTGCCCTGTGGATGCTGAGAGATGAACCTGGCTCTTTTAGAGAAGCAGCCAGTGCTCTTAACCATGGAGCAATTTCTCCAGACGCCATCCCATTTTAACGAGAAGCCTGTGCAGCTGGAGAAATTACTCTGTATCTATTGTATCAACTTATTTTCTCCAAAGTATCAGTGGCGGGCTGGGGCTTGACTAAGTAAGCGCCATCATCTTTGAAACAGTGAGTCGCTGCCCTTCCCCTGACCCAACTACTTCAGCCTTAGTTGCACAAGAAGAACGTCTGAAGTTCACGGTGATCTTGAACTCTTCACCAACATTTCTCGTATCTTTACTCTAGGCTCAAAATCACAACTGGGCAACAATTGTGGGTTAAACTGTGCTTTCTTCTTTTCCTACACTCCACAAACATGTGTTGCAACCCAACCTCTGGTACCTGTGAAAGAGATCTTGTCTGGAAACGGAGTCTTTGCCAATGTAAAGGGTAGGACCTAATGCAGCATGATGGTAGGTGACCTTTAAAGAAGATGAGGAGGGAGAGGCACACAGGATGGTCACATGGGAAGACTGGGGTGTAGATTGGAATGATGATGTCATCTGACAAGGACTGCTTAGGGATGCTGAAGCTGGAAGAGGCAAAGGAGACGCTTCCCACCCCCGCAGCTTTGGAGGAAACATGGCCCTGCCAGTATTTTGCTTTTGGATTTTAGCTTCTAAGAAAGCGACAGAATAAGTCTCTGTTGTTTCAAGATACCAAGTTTGTGGCAATTTATACGACAGCTCTTGGAAGCTAGTACAGCAGCCACCTACCTTGTGATGTGAGTATGCCTTCCATCCAGGGATTGCCAGGTCAAGGGCACATAGCTGAGGAGCCTGAATACCTATTAACTGTGCATCTCCTGTGTCTCACTTCGTCAGGGTTAAAAGGGGTGGTGATAGCACTGATCTTATAGGGCTGTGAAGTTATAACAAGTCAAGCCATGCAGCACTGTGCTGAGCAATGAGTATTAAGGACTCAGTAAAAGCACTATTGATATTTTATATTTGTAGTAAATTGTACTAATTTCCTATTTATAGTTGACACATAAATTTTCTTTTTCTGTTTATTCATTTATTGATTTTTAACTTTTATTTCACTATGATGAGAAAAGTTACATGATTTCAATTTATCTGAATTTGTTAACATTTAAAAACATTTTAAGTAAGTAGAATTGCATCACATTTGTTTCCATTTTGTACCCCAACTCCTCTCATAGACCCCCTTCAATACCTACAATATCTTTTTTGCCATATCCTTTAAAATTTATAAAATATTTATAACAATAAAAATGAGTATTATAAAAGTTGTTTGATATAAAACAACAAGCAATTTAACAGTCTTATGTAGATGCTTGTCTACAGTAATACTGAAAATACATACATTTTTCTCAATATAAATTTTAAATAACTCCAAATGTATTAACTGTATATTTCAAAATAATACATCACTACTAATATTTTCTTAAATGAACATAAATATATAAAGTGGTTTTGTTGGTTTGTTTGTTTTGTATTTAGTAGAGCTTAAAATCTTGGCTCTTACTGTGGTAACTTGATACAAGAGTTACAAACGTTAAGTAAAGCATTCAGTCTCATTCTTTGCTGTTCTCTTACAAGCCCCCTCCCAATTTAATTGTCTGCATTTCTTTTGAATATATAAATACTCTAAAAATATGTAAGCTGTTCTGAAAACCAGAGTATAGTGTAACGACATGAAATAAACAATACTACTAATAGAGAAGCTGAGATAGGAGAAGCAAGATCTCAAGACCATTATGTTGAATACAGCAAGACACTGTCACGAACAAACAAGCTGAAAGTGTATATGGATTGTATAATATTGGACATATTTCTCCAATTACCAAATCAGAGAGACCATTGAATGACAGTCAATAAATTTCTAATTCCTTGTATTTTTGGATTTCAATTGATTAGGATATGTTGGTAATATTAACTTTCATATTAAGATATTAAGAAAAAATAATTGTTACTTCCTGTTGTTTTTGTTGTAAGAGGTGGAATTAGGTTTGTGTGGATTTGTTGAAAGATTACTTTCTTGCTTCTTCTAGGGTGTAGTTTTGTTCCTTATGTTGATGTTTTCCATCTATTATCCTTTGTAGGGCTGGGTTTGTGGAAATATATTGTGTAAATTTTGTTTTGTCATAGAATATCTTGTTTTCTCCATTTAAGGTAATTGAGTGTTTTGCTGGGTATAGTAGCCTGGGCTGGCATTTGTGTTCTTGTAGGGTCTGTATGACATCTGCCCAGGATCTTCTAGCTTTCATAGTCTCTGGTGAGAAGTCTGGTGTAATTCTGATAGGCCTGTCTTTATATGTTACTTGACCTTTTTCCCCTACTGCTTTTAAAATTCTTTGTTTAGTGCATTTGGTGTTTTGATTATTATGTGATAAATTTCTTTTCTGGTCCAGTCTATTTGGAGTTCTGTAGGCTTCTTGTATGTTCATGGGCATGCCTTTCTTTAGGTTAGGGAAGTTTTCTTCTATAATTTTGTTGAAGATATTTGCTGGCCCATTACCTTGGGAGTCTTCACTCTCTTCTATACCTATTATCCTTAGGTTTGGTCTTCTCATTGCATCTTGGGTTTCCTGTATGTTCTGGGTTAGCATCTTTTTGCTTTTTGCATTTTCTTTGACTGTTGTGTCATTGTTTTTTATGGTGTCTTCTGCCCCTGAGATTCTCTCTTCTATCTCTTGTATTCTGTTGGTGATGCTTGCATCTATGATTCCTGATTTCTTTCCTAGGTTTTCTATCTGCAGGGTTGTCTCTCTTTCTGATTTCTTTATTGTTTCTATTTCCATTTTTAGATTCTGGATGTTTTTGCTCATTTCCTTCACCTGTTTGATTGTGTTTTCCTGTAGTTCTTTAAGGGATTTTTGTGTTTCCTCTTGAAGGGCTTCTAGCCGTTTATCTGTGTTCTCCTGTATTTCTTTTAGGGTGCTATTTATGTCTTTCTTAAAGTCCTGTATCATCATCATGAGAAGGGATTTTATATCTGAATCTTGCGTTTCTGGTGTGATGGTGTGTCCAGGACTTGCAATGGTGGGAGAATTGGGTTCTGATGATGCCAAGGAACCTTGGTTTGGGTTGCTTATATTCTTACGTTTTCCCCGAATCATCTGGTTATCTCTAGTGTTACCTGCCCTTGCTAAATCTGACTGGAGCCTGTCCTTGCTGTGATCCTGGTTGTATCAGAAGTCCTCAGAGCCAAGCTGTCTCTGTGATCCTGTGATTTTGGGATCCTGTCCTGTGACCTTGGGCTTGTTAGAGCACCTGGGAGTGGAGCTTCCTCTGG
Organism: Mastomys coucha; assembly: GCF_008632895.1. NCBI lineage: Eukaryota > Metazoa > Chordata > Mammalia > Rodentia > Muridae > Mastomys > Mastomys coucha. The sequence goes on along the minus strand of NW_022196895.1, from coordinate 38,210,613 downwards.
GTGTTTTGGGAATGACTGCAGAGTTTGCACCCAAGGTCTGCTCAGGGCACCGGCTGGCCCAGACAGACCGGAAGCAACCAAAGCCACTGTGCTGGCATAGTTCCTGTGTGCCTGAGTCCTGCTGATCCCAGTTACTCCCAGTATTGGAACAGATGTTGTGTCCTCCTCACCTCTGATCCTGGGTGTGTTAGAGTGCCTGGGAGTGGAGCTTCCTCCAGGTGTTGTGGGACTGGAAGGAACCAAACCATTTCTTTCTTTACAGAGGTGAATTCAAAATGGTCAGCCTTGCCAGAGCTACTTGTCCCTGTCTCTCTGTCCCTAACCATTTACACACACACACACACACACACACACACACACACACACACACACACGCACACACACACGCACACACACACACACATCACTTTTGGATGCTCAAAGCAGTTGCTAGGAGCTAGACGTCTGTCTTGGGAAAAAAAATTAAATACTCCACATGAATATTTAAGCCATGATCCACCAATAACCAAAAAAGCATGCCTGATAGACAATATGGTTAAATGAAAGAAACCTGTTTTTATTGTTTTGTGCTAAAACACATATTAGGCTTCACAGGCTCAAACTGGCAACAATACTTAGTCTTGGCATGGAAGCCTGGAGGTAACCCTGCTCTTTCACACCCAGACCCTATCTGAGGGAAGCAAAGATAGTGGTTCTGGCCCAGTCTGCCTCTCTGCTGATATAAAGGGCGTGTATGAGTGGGCCTTTCTTGGAGGGGCCCCCTTTCCACATGTTGTTTCCAATCAGTGAAGAGCAGAAAGTATTTCATCAGAGACAGGTCTAGGCAAGTCAAACTCTGGACTCTGGGAACATGTCACACAAAGCTGAATTTATAGGACAGCTCTTCACACATAGTACACAGTTATGGCTGAAGGGAGATGGCTTTGGGCCACAAGTTACAATTTTCTCCAAAAGAACATGTCATAGCCAAGAAAAGGAACTTGACAAAAATGTGTGTTCCTTAAGAGCACTATTATCCAATACCAGACATTCATGTGACAGACAATAGCTGATATCAAACATCATCAGCCGCAGGCACCCACTAGCTATGTGAGCTGGAAAGAACAGAGACCTTGGTATGGCCCTAGGGGACAGTGCATGTAGATTGGCTGGTACTACTGTTGGCTTTTTCCCATCTGTCAGCTGTCCTGCGAATACAAGAAAAGAACTTCCCAACTATGTAATCTATAGAGAGATTGTGAAGTGTGTGGTACAAATCTGAAAATTATCCAAAGGTGAAGGCATGACCTGCTTATTAGAGAAATTCCATTTGGTTTACCAGGATGCAAACTGTGGAACAAAGCTTTGATGGCTCCCCGTGGGTCTTCGATACCAACACATAAGCAAGAGATATTCCAAAGTAACCTGTACAGAATGTCATGCATCAGAAGCCAGAACACAAGCCAACAGAAAGCTCCTTGACACTTCAATTTACAGAATTAGCTAAGGACATCAGCTGCATCCCTGGAATACTCTAATTCTTTTTGGAACAAATATGAAAAGTTTGGATGTCCTTAAGTGTCCATTTTCCTCTGCAATCATTTTTTTTTAATCTTTTTTTTTTGGTGTTGTTGTTTTTTCAAGACAAGGTTTCTCTGTATAGCCCTGGCTGTCCTGGAACTCACTCTGTAGACCAGGCTGGCCTCAAACTCAGAAATCCGCCTGCCTCTGCCTCCCAAGTGCTGGGATTAAAGGTGTGCGCCACCACCGCCCGGCTCTGTTCCACTCTTTGTCCTTATATTTCCTTCAGACAGGAGTAATTCTGGATTAAAATTTTGGAGTTGGGTAGGTGGCCTCATCCCTCAACCAGGTGGCCATGCTTAACCTCTGGATATGGTCTTGACAGGTTATCTCTCCCCTTTGTGGGGTATTTCAGCTAATGTCATCCCTATGGGGTCCTGGGAGGCTCTTGCTTTCCTGGTATCTGGGACTTTCTGGTTGCTACCCCCAGTTCTTCATCCCCCATTGCTACACACATCCCCCATTGCTTCAATTTCTTGACCCCTCTGTACATCTCCTCCATCTCCTCCCATACCTGATTCTGCCCCCTTTCCCCTCCCCTTCCTTTCTTCCTCCCAAGTCTCTCCCACCCTCTACTTCCCTTGATAATTTTGTTCCCCCTTCTAAGTAGTACTAAGTAGTTCTTTGGTCTTCCTTCCTCTTGATCTTCATGTGGTCCGTGAGTTGTATCGTGGCTCATCTTGGTAGATTTTTCCTTTGATGAGTATGAAGTATCCTTCCTTATCTTTTTTTTGCTAACTTTTGGTTGAAAGTCAATTTTGTTCAATATTAGAATGGATACTCCAGCTTGTTTCTTGGTACTATATTCTTGGAAAATTGTTTTCCAGCCTTTTACTCTAAGGTAGTGTCTGCCTTTGTCACTGGGAAGCATTTCCTGTATGCAGCAAAATGCTGGGTCCTGTTTACATATCCAGTCTGTTAGTCTATGTCTTTTTATTGGGGAATTGAGTCCATTGATGTTAAGAGATATTAAGGAATAGTGATTGTTGCTTCCTGTTATTTTTGGTATTAGATGTGGAAATATGTTTATGTGGCTACCTTCTTTTGGGTTTGTTGAAAGAAGATTACTTTGTTGCCTTTTCTAGGGTGTAGTTTCCCTTCTCGTGTTGGAGGTTTCCATCTATTATCCTTTGTAGGACTGGATTTGTGGAAAGATATTGTGTAAATTTCGTTTTGTCATGGAATATCTTGGTTTCTCCATCTATGGTTATTGAGAGTTTTGCTGGGTATAATAGCCGGGGCTGGCATTTGTGTTCTCTTAGAGTCTGTATGACACCTACCTAGGATCTTCTAGCTTTCATAGTCTCTGGTGAGAAGTCTGGTGTAATTCTGATAGGTCTGCCTTTATATGTTACTTGCCTTTTTCCCTTACTGCTTTTAATATTTTCTTTGTTTTGTGCATTTGGTGTTTTGACTATTATGTGATGGGAGGAATTTCTTTTCTGGTTCCATCTATTTGGAGTTCTGTAAGTTTCATTTCTTTTATTTCCTTTTCTTTTCTTTTTTTCTTCCTTTCTTTTCTTTTCTTTTTTTTTTTAGAAAATGCTACATGTCTTCCAGTTTATATTTTCTTTCTTTCCTTTTTTTTATTAGATATTTTCTTTATTTACATTTCAAATGATATCTCCTTTCCCGGCTTTCCCTCTGGAAAAAAAAAAAGAAAAAAGAAAAATCCTGTTCCCTCTCCTCTTCCCCTGCTCACCAACCCACCCTCTCTCACCTCCTGGCGCTGACATTCTCCTACACTGGGGCATAGAACCTTCACAGGACCAAGGGCCTCTCCTCCCACCAATGACCGACTAGGCCATCCTCGGCTATACATATGCTGCTGGAGCTGTGAGTCCCACCATGTGTACTCTTTGGTTGGTGGTTTAGTCCCTGGGAGCTCTGAGGGTACTAGTTAGTTCATATTGTTGTTCATCCTAAGGGGCTGCAAACCCTTCAGCTCCTTGGGTCCTTTCTCTAGCTCTTTCATTGGGGACCCTGTGCTCAGTCCAATGGATGGTTGTGAGCTTCTACTTCTGTATTAGTTGGGCACTGTCAGAGCCTCTCAGGAGACAATTATATCAGGCTCCTGTCAGCCAGCACTTGCTGGCATCAACAATAGTTTCTGGGTTTGATGATTGAATATGGGAAGGATTCTCAGGTGGAGCAGTCTCTGGATTGTCCTTCTTTCAGTCTCTGCTCCATAGTTTGTCTCTGCAACTCCTTCCATGGGTATTTTGTTCCTCCTCCTAAGAAGGAATGAAGTATCCACACTTTGGTCTTCCTTCTTCCTGAATTTCTTGTGGTTTGTGAATTGTATTTTGGGTATTCTGAGCTTCTGGGCTAATAACCATTTATCAGAGAGTGCATACCATGTGTGTTCTTTTGTGATTGGGTTACCTCACTCAGGATGATATTCTCCAGATCCATCCATTTCCCTAAGAATTTCATGAATTCATTGTTTTTAATAGCTGAGTAGTAATCCATTGTGTAGATGTACCACATTTTCTATATCCATTTCTCTGTTGAGGGAGATCTGAGTTGTTTCCAGTTTCTGGATATTATAAATAAGGCTGCTATGAACATAGTGGAGCATATGCCCTTATTACATGTGAGAGCATCTTCGGGGTATACACCCAGGAGTGGTATAGCTGGGTCCTACTATGTCCAATTTCCAGAGGAACTGCCAAATTGATTTCCAGAGTGGTTGTACCAGCTTGCAATCCCACCAGCAATGAAAGAGTG
>NW_022196895.1:38199812-38206240 GCF_008632895.1 Mastomys coucha | reverse complement strand
TGAGTTTTTTATCCTAGCCATTCTAACTGGTGTGAGATGGAATCTCAGGGTTGTTTTGATTTGCATTTGTCTGATGACGAGGGATATTTCTTGAGGTGCTTCTCAGCCATTTGGTATTCCTCAGTTGAGAATTCTTTGTTTAGCTCTGTAGCCCATTTTTTAATAGGGTTATTTGGTTCTCTGGAGTCTAACTTCTTGAGTTCTTTGTATATATTGCATATTAGCTCTCTATCAGATACAGGATTAGTAAAGATCTTTCCCCAATTTTTTGGTTGTCTTTTTGTCCTATTGACAGTATCCTTTGCTTTACAGAAACTTTGCAATTCTATGATCTTAGAGCATAAGCTATTGGTGTTCTATTCAGGAAATTTTCCCCTGTGCCCATGTGCTCAAGGCTATTGCCCACTTTCTTTTCTATTGGCTTCAGTGTATCTGGTTTTATGTGGAGGTCCTTGATCCACCTGGACTTGAGCTTTGTACAAGAAGATAGGTATGGATCAATTTGCATTCTTCTACATGCTAACTGCCAGTTGAGCCACCACCATTTGTTGAAAATGCTGTCTTTTTTCCACTGGATGGTTTTAGCTCTGTAGGTTTCTTGTATGTTCATGGGCATCTTTTTCTTTAGGTTAGGGACATTTTCTTCTATAACTTTGCTGAAGATATTTACTGACCTTTTAAGTTGGGAATCTTTACTCTCTTCCATACCTATTATCCTTAAGTTTGGTCTTCTCATTGTACCCTGGATTTCCTGGATCTTTTGGGTTGGGAGCTTTTTGCATTCTACATTTTCTTTGACAGTTGTGTCAGTGTTTTTTTCTATGGTATCTTCTACCCATGAGATTCTCTCTTCTATCTCTTGTATTCTGTTATTGATGCTTGTATCTATGACTCTTGATCTCTTTCCTAGGTTTCTCTCTACAGGGTTGTCTCCCTTTGTGATTTCTTTATTGTTTCTATTTCCATTTTTAGATACTGGATGGCTTTGTTCAATTCCTTCACCTGTTTGGTGTATTTTCCTGTAATTCTTTAAGGAGTTCTTGTTTCCTCTTTAGGGGCTTCTACCTGTTTACTTGTGTTCCCCTGTATTTCTTTAAGGGGGTTATTTATGTCCTTGTAAAAGTTCTTCATCATCATCATGAGATGTGATTTTAAATCAGAGTCTTGCTTTTTTAGTGTGTTGGGGTATCCAGGGCTTGCTGTGGTGGGAGAACTGGGCTCTGATGATGCCAGTAGCCTTGGTTTCTGATGCTTATGTTCTTGCCCTTGCGTCTTGCCATATGGTTATCTCTGATGTTAGCTGGTCTTGCTGTCTCTGACTGTGGCTTGTTCCTCCTGTAAGCCTGTGTGTCAGCACTCTTGAGAGACTAGCTCTCTCCCTGCAGGATTTTGGTATGGAGAGCTGTGGCACAGGGTCAGCTCCAGGTGCAGATGGAAACTAGTAGGATCCTGTCCTGTGGGGAGCCGTGAATCTTGAGAGGCATTCGCCATGGCGGGATGGCACCTACTTCCGCTGTTAACTCCTAGTGGACAACTGTTTGCGCATGTGCATGGAGTGAAAAGGACGCCATGTCACAGCCCATCCTGGGGCATTACGTAGGGTAATGAGCGAACAGCCAATCATGAGCAGGCACGCCATGCTGTGGGCAGATACGCTGCACTGTGGTGTATATAAGCAGTGCGGATTTTGGGCTCGACCCCTTTTTCCCTATGGATGGAGACAATAAACAGTTGCTGCAGAAGGAACCTAGAGTGTCCGCGTGTCTTCTTGCCGGCGAGACGACCGGGCGGGCTACACTGTCCCAAGCTGTTCCTTGGTTCCTGTGTCCTGAGGGATCCAGGTGGGTTCCTTGAGTAAAAGTGGTGGTCTTACCTGTGCTTACAGGTGTGTCAGCACTCCTGAGAGACCAGCTCTCTCCCTGTGGGATTTGGGTATGGAGCGAAAATATATTTTTAAATGACTTAATCTCAGTGTCTGATTCATACTTCTTTTATTTACCTATTTAACCCGGACTTGCATAAAAATTTCTCAAGCAAAGAGGTTTCAAGTGGAAAAGGTTTACAAAGCACTCTTCTAAAAGACACTTTCTGAGTCAAGGTATCACAGGAAAAGATGGAGTAGTTTAAGATGCTAGCTTCAAGGTAGGGAGTCATGGGTGGGGGTGAAACCTAGAGGACACTATGTATGAGCAGCAACCTCTCTGGATTAAACCTGAGAGACAAATATCATGTCAGTCCCTGCATTACCCTCAGTCACAAGCTGGAGAGACAGACAGACACAAGGCTGGAAGGCATAGGATGAGGGTTTTTCATTTGTTGGTGAGGTGCCAAGCATTGATAATCGACCAGGTCGAGTATCCCTTTGACAATAGAGCTAGTACAACAGGAGGGATGGGATGTGCAACCTACAGCCTCATGTGACCTGCTTGCTTTCCTCCCTCCTGGCTAGTGGTGGGGCTAGGGGCTAAAGACAGATGTCTCCCTGTCTTAGAGCCTGGACTCTTGTCTTCCAGTGCCATCCCCGCTGTTCAGAGAATGTCGCATGGCCTACACACTTTCATGGGATTCCTTCTGTCTGGCAGGTCATTTGCTTCCTTCAGCATCCCAAGTGTCCCTGGCTTTCCTGGAGCTGATTGCCAAGGCATCTGTGAAGGTGAAAAAAGATGGCAGAATCTATTAGGGCAGGGATGCAGCCTGGAAGAACCATGGTTCTTTAAAACATAAGCACTCTGGGCTGGGAACGATGTTTTTTCCTTGCAGAAGAGAGGCTATGTCTGTCTGTGTTATCAGAAGGTTCTTAAGCTTGTGTTTCTCCAATGCTGGTGATACTGAGGGACATTTTGATCCCTGAACTATAAAGTGTCCTCCCCCTTTGTAGTTGATAAACATCTTGTGAGGAGATGTTCCTCGACTCTTCAAGCTGTCGCCCAACTAGAGCTAACATCCGTTGATGGTGCCTGTCTGAATCAACCATTACTGTAGTGGCTGGCAAGAAGTGGTGTCTTAATTCCACCAGTTTCTCTACACTTAGCACATGTATTTTATAGCAAAGCATTTTTTTTCTTTATATCAACACAGATATAGAGATGGCATTTGATCTGTTGGATTAGCCTGTTACCATCCAAAGGGATGATTCTGTCTAATATTGAGGACATAAAAGACAAACCCCAAATGAGAGACATCCTATAAAAGAAATGGTATTTTTCGAAATACCAAGACCATCTTGAGCTGTAACAGATTGAAAGAAGATGTAGAGCTATGGCAGTCGTCGCCCTCCATTTGTGGATCTGGAAGGGATTTGAGACAAGAGTTTTGTAAAAAAAAAAAAAAAATTCTATAAAGAAAAATAGGACAATTGGGGAAGAAACCTAGTATGCCAACTGAGTAAGATCTACAGACTCGTTAATAGTACCATGTGAAACCATGTCCTGATCTTCTCTGTTGTGCTGACGTTGTGTGCGAGCATACCCTCATCTCTGGGAAATGAACTCTGAAACGTTCAACCACAACTTAGCGTTTGTTCCCCAACCTCCTTTCTAATGGTTTAGCGGGTGTGGGGGTGGGGGAGTGGGAGGGGGGAACCAAAACCAGCACAGTAAAATGTTAATGTTTGGGAACCCGACTGGCAGGATGCATGGAAATATTTTGTACATTTTTAGAAAACATTTATGTAAGCCTGAAATTATTTTGGAAATTTGTTAAAATTCATGAGCTCCTAGAATTTCCCCGATGCCTCAAGCGTTTCATTTTGAATACCAAACCCGACCTGCATCTTAGCCATCCTTGTGTAACCAACTGGGCTCTGCTCAGCTCTTCCCTCGCTGCCCAATCGTTAGAGACTTTTCCTTAGGAAAAAGTGCCACTATTGCCCTCTGCTGTCCTCTTATGCAGAGAGGACAAGTGGCCTGAACGGGCACAGTAGGAATCAGCTGGAACCTAGGACTGTTATCAGGGCGTGCAACAAAGGCAAACAGGACTACTGAAAAACAAAACAAAACAAACGCGATAGGGCAAACGAAGTCTAAACTCACTATGTCGAAGGAGGAAGGGACAGAACTGCAAAGTCAGTCTGACATCTTCTAAGACTTGCCTTCTCATATACCCAGCCTTGGTTTGTCCACGAGTTTCCATGAAAACCCAACAAAGAAGGAAGTAAGTAGTTTTCCACGTCCCCGCCTACATTTACCTAAGCTTGACTTCGAATCAGGGACTCGTGTTGAAGTGACCGGCTAGTTTGGCTTAATTTTGGAAGACATAGCAAGGACAGATGTTGAAAGTCAAGTTTGTGGGCGGTCTTACCACACTTAAATTTGTGTATCTTACCCAAATCCCGTCTCTCTAGAGAACTATAATCTGTGACTCCAGAGACTGGAGGGACTAAGGTGGCCCAAGATCCAGACAGCCATCTGGCTCAAAGCCAAGCAAGCGGCTTGGCGTTCTCGCTGAGCATGCTCAATGGAGCCCTTCCTCATCAGCAAACATCTCCACTCAGCACAATGGCGACTAGAGCACAAGACATGCCAGGTGGCTGCTTCACATTCAGCAGAAGAAGCAGGTGTGAAGAAAAAGTCCGAACGTCCCCAGCTGAATTCTGTACCACTGTCACTGAGTCGCACAGGAGTCGTCTTCACTACTAAACAGAGGCAGGTGTTTCTCTCTCTCCCTCTCTCTCTCTCTCTCTCTCTCTCTCTCTCTCTCTCTCTCTCTCAGAGGCAGGTGTTACATTCTTTTTCCCTCTCCCTTGCCTCCTCCTTTGTTTTTTATTTTTATTTTTGTTTTTTGTTTTTGTTTGTTCTTTTTTAAATTATTTATTTATTTATTTATTTATTTATTTATTTTTGAGACAGAATTTTTCTGTATAAACCTGGCTGTCCTGCAGCTCTCTCTATAGACCAGGCTGGCCTTGAACTCACAAAGATCCGCCTGTCTCTGCCTCCTGAGTGCTGGGGCTAAAGGCCTTGTGCCACCACACCAGGCCAAGTTTAGCTCTTATAGAAGAACTCAATCTGTCTCAGGTACATCCTGCCTCTAAGGTAGTTGGTCCCTGCACCCTTTGCTGGGCTTTTGACAGTGTAGGGCCAGCCTGTTCTCAAGCCAGAAAATGTCCACTGTAATCTTCACATCACTCCTGGTGTCATCTGAGAGAAGAATGCCCCTCTGAGAGGGAAGGCAAGGTTACTCGAGATCACTGTGTGCGCATCCCATGAAAACCATGTTGGTTTGTTTGCCTTTTTAACGACATTGATTGCGATCTAGTGCTTCCGAGAGTTAGTGCGAGGCCTGGGAAGCCATAAGGAGGGACTGTCAGGGGAAGGCCACTGCCACATTAATCTGATATTCTAGGCTGTACCAAGTGATGTAGAAAGAATTCCAATGCTGAGAGCTATTGACATTTTAATAGGTACCTGAAAACCCCATCAATATAGGCAACGAGCATGCTCCCAGGCTAGAATAAGGAAGGACTGACTGCAAAGCTGCCCTTGTTAGTGCTACAGGCTAGGGCTCTCAAGACTAGGCAGGTACTAGTGCTTTTCTTCCTGGGTGCTCAGGAGCATTGAGATGAGGTGGTGAGCAGGTAGCAGCCACACTGGATTCAGATTGCTTTTTATTCCCCCCTAAACTTCATCAGTCACCAGCCTGTGACCCTGTGGATATTAATCTCTGCTGGCCTAAGGTTCACTGTTGGTAACATGGAGATTGGGATAGTACTTAGCAGTGGGGGAGAGTTTTACAGAGTCAATGTAAGTACAGCACGTAGAAGACTGACCAAAAGTAGGGGTTCTAAAATGATTGGCTCAAAGATATTACTGTACATATAAAAGGCTCCTTGAAGGCTATTCATCATGATCTTGCTTCTTGATTAAAGGATGTCAAATCTAATACATAGGATCAGACCACTATATGGTAGCTCCTTGTTATACGTATAACCAGAGACCCTTTTGTCGTGAAAAGGAAAACCCATTGTATTAGCTTCCTAGAGTTTTTTTTTTTTAAGATATTTTCTTTATTTACATGTAAATTTCTCCTTTCACAGTTTCCCTTCCAAAAAATAAAGAAACAAACAGAAACAACAAAAATAAACCCCTGTTGCCTCCCCCTTCCCCATGCTTGCCACCCCACCCTCTCCCACTTATTGGCCCTGGTATTCCCTTACACTGGGGCACAGAACCTTCACAGGGCCGAGGTCCTCTCCTCCTATTGATGATCGAATTTGCAATCCTCTACTATACACATGCTGCCAGAACAATCAGACCCCCTCCATGTGCAGTCTTTGGTTGGTGGTTGAGACCCTGGGAGCTCTGAGGGTACTAGTTAGTTCATATTGTTGTTCGTTCTAAGGGGCTGCAAACCCCATTGGTTCTTTCTCTAACTCCTTCACTGGGGACCCTGTACTCAGTTCAATGGACGGCTGTGAGCCTCTACATCTG
>NW_022196895.1:38194313-38199499 GCF_008632895.1 Mastomys coucha | reverse complement strand
CTGTTGAGGGGCATCTGGGTTGTTTCCAGGTTCTGGCTATTATAAATAAGGCTGCTATGAACATGGTGCTTCCTAGAGTTCCTAAAAATCACACATGTTAGTTTATAAAACAGAGATAACAACTAGGCATCTCTCTTTCTCTTGTATATGTATATGTGTATATGTATCCTGTACTATTAATCCCATTACATTGATGAGAGAATTGTCAGAAAGGTAAAGTGACTGTCTGAAGCCACACAGCAAGTCATACGTATACAATCCAGGTTTTCCAGCTCTACAGCCCAGGCTTTGATGTGCAATGCCAGAGAACCTGGGGAAAGAGAGGAGGAGGAGGAGGAAGAGGAAGAGGAGGAAAAGGAGGAAGAGGAGGAGGAGGAGGAAGAGGAGAAGAAGGAGGAGGAGGAAGAACAGAAGAAAGATAAGGGAGGGCAGAGACTCATCACTTGTATTTTCTGAGTACACTGGTAGGTGTGGAATGTTGCTAATTCATCCTGATGGTGACACTTCAAGCCTGTTTGCCCAATTCTAAATCACCATCTCTCAGTTTTTGAACCTCAAACAGAGTTGTGCAGCCATTTCCTTAAAGAGAGCCTGGAGAGTGGGTTTTTTTTGGGAAATGAGCACCTAAGACCCCAAAGTTCAGGGATTCTGATGCCTGAGCCATGCCCTTTGTTTTTAGACATGGAAACTAGCGTCAGGTGGAGGTGTGTGTGTGGGGGAGCAACTTCAGTGTTACCATGGTAACTCAAGAGCATCTCTAGAGTCTATCTTTCCTACAAAGGCCTCTTTAGTCAGGAAAGAGAATCATCTCCTTTCCCACTGTTCTTTCAAGATATAATTACTGAAGTCCAGCGGTGGTAGTGCATGCCTTTCATCCTGGCACTCAACAGTGAGAGTCAGACAGATCTCTGTGACTTCAAGGCCAGCCTGGTCTATACAGAGAGTTCTAGGACATCCTGGGCTACATAGAGAGACCCTGTCTCAAAAGAGAAAAGTAGAAATCACTATTGTATGTTCAAAGGTGCTTGGCGAATGGAGGCTGGTTACTGCAGCCCAGCCCAGGAGCCTCCTGGCACTGTGAGCTACTCTCATTCTCTTGTCCATGCTGCATGTCTGGTTCTGTCCTAGCCTTCATATTTCAGTTAAGATGTCATTTTCTTGGAGACTTCCCTGGCAACATTGCTCACACCTCTCAGCCATCCTCTGTTCCACCTTTCTGTTTCCTTCTTGACCTCTGTCCTATTAACAGTTGTGCAGGTTCACTGCTTGCTCCCTTCATGGATGTGCAAAGCTAGTCTGACTTGTTCACTGTGGTGTTCTAACCCTATACAACAATTCCTGGCACATTGTAGGTGCTCAGTTAGCATGGTTGAATGAAAAAATGAGGTGGTGGAAATAACATTGGTGTTTACCTAGGAAGCAAGTGTCCTGGCTCCAAGTGGGACTATGGTGATAACTTCCATCCAGCTCCGATAGGCTCTGATGGTATCCCTGGCATGATTAACTAATGAGTGCATGCATTTTGTGAGTTATGCAGTGTGCCAGAGACATTTGATTTCTGTTACTTGGCACCAAAGAGGAGGAGTTGCTATTAAAATCATCAGCCAGCTGGAAGCTTGTCCTGTCAGACCTATTTGCAAATCAGAATGGACGTTTCATAAACCTTGTCAACCTTATAAAACTGCAAGTCCCTAGGGCAGATGACACCAGTGAAACTACTAGCCGTCTTTGGGGCTACAGACGGCTGCCCTAAACATTAACACTCCATCAGATGAGGTGGTGACAGGGCAAAGATAACTGGAAAAGACTGGCCAGGGCAATGGAGTAAAACTCATTTCAGGATAACTGTCCTATTTATTACATTGAGCCTCATGTATTATCACCAGATTATCTGAGAGGTAAAACAAGGTCGCCTGCTGCTTCCTAACTGTGACCTTAGATGAACGAATGGTTTATCCCCTTCAGTTGTTTGATCTGTGAAGAGGGCGCGTGGTGCTTAACCCATGGGATGGTTCTGAGGATTAGACGAGAGAGTGCATGCGGATAATAATGACAACATTACAGAGTGCTTTCTGTGTGCTGGGCACAGTGCTAATGACATTAGGCCCATTACCTTACTTAATCCCCACCAGGCCTTTCAAGGACAGCACTCTACACTTGCATTTTATAGCTGTCTCCTTAGGCTTCCTGTGGGCTTATTTGTGCAGATCTCCTGAATGCCAATAAATAGCTTTGACAATCCCTTCATGTGATCCAGGAGTCTTTATTTTCATGGGAAGGCCCTTAGGATGCCTCTTGCATGCAGCACCAGTGATCTATGACCATCAAACCCCGGTGTCACAGTGGCTCCCATTAAGTCTGTCCATCAAGCTAGCATTGGTTCCAAGGTGTCCACACAAACTGCACACTCTGCAAAAAGAAGCCTCTGCAAATGCCCCTTGCTTTCTTCCTGAGTCCTGGCTGACATCCTCTCTGTCCTTAGCACGCTGCAGTTCTAGTCTGTCAGCAGTGACCCTGTTTGCATAATCAGCTTGCATCTGTGGGAGCTGCCTTTGAACTTTGTATAAACACCAGCACAGAACACTGGAAGATGCCACCTCTGAGAACCATCTTATTCCCAGAGATGAAAATAGGATTACTTGATTCTTTCTCCGGTGACTTTCTAAGGCAGGACTAGCCGGGAGGCACAGGCCTCACAAGTGGCAGAGCAGCTGGGATGCAGGATCCTCTCAACCTTTGTCCACACCTAGGAGGGGCAACAGGTCGACAGCCCTCTCTGCACCTTTCCCACAAGTGGAGATCCTGTCTACAGAGTGTGCTCTGACCCCAGGACTCAGGACAGACAACTGATCCACAGCCATCTGTGCCTGGGTTTTACCAGAGGAGAGCTGATCTCCCAGAAGTGCTGACATAGGCTTACAGACCCACAGGAGGAACAAGCTCTAGTCAGAGACAGCAATAACATCTAACACCAGAGATCAACAGATGGTGAAAGACAAATGCAAGAATCTTACCGACAGAAACCAAGATGACTTGGCTTCATCAGAACCTAGTACTCCCACCACAGCAAATCCTGGATATCCCAAAACACCGGAAAAGCAAGATTTGGATCTAAAATCATATCTCATGATGGTGTTAGAGGAATTTAAGAAGAACATGAATAACTCTCTTAAAGAAATACAGGAGAACATAGGTAAAGAGGTACAAACCCTTAAAGAGGAAACAAAAAATCCCTTAAAGAATTATAGGAGATCACGAGTAAACAAGTAGAAGCCCTTAAAGAGGAAACACAAAAATTCCTTAAAGAATTACAGGAAAGCACAAACAAACAGGTGAAGAAATTGAGCAAAATCATCCAAGACCTAAAAATGGAAGTAGAAACCTTTAAGAAATCACAAAGAAAGACAACTCTGCAGTTAGAAATCTTAGGAAAGAAGCCAGGAAACATAGATGCAAGCACCACCAACAGAATACAAGAGATAGAAGAGAGAATCTCAGGCACAGAAGATACCATAGAAAACATTGACACAACAGTCAAAGAAAATGCAAAATGCAAAAAGTTCCTGACCCAAAACATCCAGGAAATCCAGGACACAGTGAGAAGACCAAATCTAAGGATAATAGGTATAGAAGAGAGTGAAGACCTCCAACTTAAAGGGCCAGTAAATATCTTCAACAAAATTATAGAAGAAAACTTCCATAACCTAAAGAAAGAGATATCCATGAACATACAAGAAGCCTATAGAACTCCAAATAGACTGGACCAGAAAAGAAATTCCTCCCGCCACATAATGGTCAAAACAACAAATGCACAAAACAAAGAAAAAATACTAAAAGCAGCAAGGGAAAAAGGTCAAGTAACATATAAAGGCAGGCCTATCAGAATCACACCAGACTTCTCACCAGAGATTATGAAAGCTAGAAGATCCTGGGCAGATGTCATACATACCCTAAGAGAACATAAATGCCAGCCCAGGCTACTATACCCAGCAAAACTCTCAATTACCATAGATGGAGAAATCAAAGTATTCCACGACAAAACCAAATTCACACAATATATTTCCACAAATCCAGCCCTTCAAAGGATAATAAATGGAAAACTCCAACACAAGGAGGGGAACTACATCTCTGAAAAAGCAAAAACATAATCTTCCAACAAAACTAAAAGAAGTTAGCCACATGAACGGAATTCTAACTCTCACAACAAAAATAACAGGAAGCAACAATTACTTTTCCTTAATATCTATTAATATCAATGGACTCAATTCCCCAATAAAAAGACATAGGCTATCAGACTGGGTATGTAAACAGGACCCAACATTTTGTTGCATACAGGAAACCCACCTAAGAAACAAAGACAGACACTATCTCAGAATAAAAGGCTGGAAAACAATCCTCCAAACCAATGGTCCCAAGAAAAAAGCTGGCGTAACCATTCTAATATCGAATAAAATCGACTTTCACCCTAAAGTGATCAAAAAAGATAAGGAGGGGCACTTCATATTCATCAAAGGTATGATCTACCACGAGGAACTCTCAATTCTGAACCTCTATGCTCCAAATCAAAGGGCATCTACATTCATAAAAGAAACTTTACTAAAGCTCAAAGCACACTTTGCACTGCACACAAAAATAGCACACATAGTGGGAGATTTCAATACCCCACTCTCTGCAATGGACAGATCATGGAAACAGAAACTAAACAAAGGCACAGTGAGGCTGACAGAAGTTATGAAACAGATGGATTTAACAGATATCTATAGAATGTTTTATCCTAAAACACAAGGATATACCTTCTTCTCAGCACCTCATGGTACCTTCTCCAAAATTGACCATATAATTGGTCACAAATCAGGCCTTAATAGATACAAGAAGATTGAAACAATTCCTTGTATCCTATCAGATCACCATGGACTAAAGCTGCTCCTCAATAACAACATAAACAATAGAATGCCCATATACACGTGAAAGCTTAACAACACTCTACTCAATGATAACTTGGTTAAGGAAGAAGTAAAGAAATTAAAGACTTTCTTGAGTTTAATGAAAATGAAGTCACAACATACCCAACCTTATGAGACACAATGAAAGCAGTCCTAAGATGAAAACTAATAGATATAGGTGCCTCCAAAAAGAAACTGGAGAGAGCATACACCAGCAATTTGACAGCACATCTGAAAGCTCTA
>NW_022196895.1:38193046-38193341 GCF_008632895.1 Mastomys coucha | reverse complement strand
GATATAAAATTAACTCAAGCAAATCAGAGGCCTTCCTCTACACAAAGGATAAATAGGCAGAGAAAGAAGTTAGGGAAAGAAACAACACCCTTCACAATAGTTACAAATAATATAAAATACCTCGGTGTAACCCTAACTAAGCAAGTAAAAGATCTGTTTGACAATAACTTAAAGTCTCTGAAGAAGGAAATTGAAGATCTCAGAAGGTGGAAAGATCTCCCATGCTCGTGGATTGGCAGGATTAATATAGTAAAAATGACCATCTTGCCGAAGGCAATCTACAGATTCAATGCAA
>NW_022196895.1:38191730-38192024 GCF_008632895.1 Mastomys coucha | reverse complement strand
GACACATGCTCCACCATGTTCATAGCAGCCTTATTTATAATAGCCATAAACTGGAAACAACCTAGATGCTCCTCAACAGAGGAATGGATACAGAAGTGGTACATCTACACAGTGGAGTACTACTCAGCTATTAAAAACAATAAATTTATGAAATTCGTAGGGAAATGGATGGATCTGGAGAATATCATCCTGGGTGGGGTAACCCAATCACAAAAGAACATACATAGTATGTACTCTCTGATAAGTGGTTATTAGCTCAGAAGTTTGGAATACAGGAAGAACAACCCACAAACC
>NW_022196895.1:38177278-38191441 GCF_008632895.1 Mastomys coucha | reverse complement strand
GCTGTCTCCTGAGAGGCTCTGACAGTACCTGACTAATACAGAAGTAGAGGCTCACAGACATCCATTGAGCTGAGTACAGGGTCCCTAATGAAGTAGTTAAAGAAAGGACCGAAGGAGCTGAAGGGTTTGCAGCCCCTTAGGACGAACAACAATATGAACTAACTAGTACCCTCAGAGCTTCCAGGGACTAAACCGCCAACCAAGGAGTACACAGGTGGGACTGATGGCTCTGGCAGGATGTGTATAGTAGAGGATAGCCAAGTTGGTCATCAATGGGAGGAGAGGCCCTTGGCCCTGTGAAGGTTCTGTGCCCTAGTGTAGGGGAATGCCAGGGCCACTAAGCGGGAGAGGGTGGGTTGGGGAGCAGAGGGAGGAGAGAGGTAATAGGGGTTTGTTCTTGTTGCTTTTTGTTTTTATTTTGGAGGGGAAACTGGAAAAGGAGAAATCATATGACATGTAAATAAAGAAAATATCTAATTAAAAAACCAACCAACCAAACAAACAAAGAAATGTGCAGAAAAAAAAAAAAAAGAAAAGAAAATAGGACTACTTTGGAAATCCTATCCCTCTTCTTCTGGGGATCTGCTTTCTGTTGTATAGCACAGGGACAGGCAAACCCAGAATACTATCAGGGAAAGAGTGATTTGGGGAATGCAAAATGACCCTTGTGCTTTGATATAGGGTCTGCTCCTTGTGCTCTGCTGTGGTTGGCTGCTTTGAAGAGGCGGAGCTTTGCTTTCAGGATTACTCTGTGGAGAACCCTCTCAGTTAACTTTCTCTCATCCCAGATTCCTCAGAGGAGGCAGCTTGTGCTCACTGGTATTCCACCACCGCCACACCTCATTCCTGACTCGTGGGCAAGAGCGGTGGTTTTTTTGTTTTTTCTTTCTGGAAAGGCTTGACCTGCTGAGAGGTACTCCTTAACCTGATCCTTGTGATCTCAGAAACACTGATCCTTGGTCTCGCCTTTCCAACTTCAACCATATTAGACATATGCTTATAGCTGCCATTGAAGAAAGGGGAGGCTGTGACTTAAGACTGGGGTTTGGGTTTAGAGTTACGGATTATGGTTCTCGAGGCCTTGAACAAGTCATTTGAGCTCTGAGCCTTAATTCCTCTCTCAGCAATGGTATATCAAAGCAACACCTCTCATCAGGTAGGGTAGGTTTAAAGGGAATTCATGAAACACATAAAGAAAACCCTTGGTACATCATAGGAGCTAAGCAAATGGCATTACCAAATTTCCTCGTTAGATGCTATTTTTGTCCTCTTGTTTTTATTTATTTACTTATTTTTTTCATTTCTATTCCACATCCAACTGATTTTGTGACCTTACACAAGAAACCACATCATTTTGAGCCTCAGTGTTCTAATCTGCAGTTTGGGACCAAAATAGGTGTTCTCTGCACGCTTCACAGGGCTCTTATGGAATCTGTCATTGTCACCGTCATCACCGAACTCAGCAGCATCAGCACTCGGCAGCATCGTCTTTGTCGTCACCTGCATCACCTCAGCATCAGCACCACCAAGACACTTTCATTTCAGACTCCAGCAAGCCGTTTTGGTTTTCGTAGTTGGCTATTGAGAGGTGGTAGGCAAAGGCTCGGGAAGGAGGTGCCAAAAAAAAAAATCCCATCCTTAAACAGTCGGGCACGGCCTCAACTTGGAAGCAGCAAGAACAGCTGTTCTTGGAAGAGTCCTTGAAGAATGGCCATATCCTCCAGCATCGGGTCAAAACTAGACACATCAGCTTGTCTATTCCCAACAGCAAACCAAAGCCCAGGAATCCCAGTGGCAGGAGCCATGGGGTTGGAGATCCCCAGAATGTTTACAGCACGGTGATGTTTACTGAGCATCTCTACCAGGAGAGCTGAGAATTCCAGAGAGCCCACATGTGGGAACACTACTAGGCAAAGAGAAGCATGACATTTCAGGACTGTGGTTGGGAGGGATAGAGTAAGGGAGAGGCACATAGTATGATCTCAATAGTATTGGCTACTACTTAAAAAGCTGTGTGCTCGATAGTTGTTTTGTGATCTTATGTAATCATAACACTGTTTATGTTAATTTCTAATAATTAAAAGGGGAAGTCTCAAAAGTCCCCTATCTAGAAACATCAAGAAATCCCACACTGTGAGGACCATCTGTATTTTTGCCTCCTGTTAGCTAGTGTGTCCCTATCACTTCCAAAGCCTGCTCCAAAGTGACTGGTAGATACCATCGCTGTCTGCCATACTGTTTCCATCCCACACTTTCCTCATGTTTGATTTGAAGGGATACCCTGAATCCCACCTCTGCTGTTTTCTATTTGTCAAAGTGTAGATCAGTGGAGTGAGGGCCTCCTGGGAACATTTTCTTTCTGCTCTGGTCTAGGACATAACTCTGGCAGACAGCTTGATCATTTACGATTGCTCTATTTTAAGCAAAATGTCCTTGTGTGATTTATTCCCAATGACACCAACCTGCAGCAAGAATCTTTGGCTCGAACTGGTCCGTTGCTTCCTCCTAAACACATTCCCTAAGCAGCTGTCTTTCATAGTCACGCCAGAAGCTGCTGGATCTGGGAATATTCTCTTATCTCATCAAAAGGGAAGACTGGAGTCTTTTCTTCCAAGACATAAACAAGGGAAGCACCTGTGTGGCCTTGGTGGGGGGAGCTGTGAGGGCATATTTACTACCTTCTTGTCCCAGCTTCTCATTTCCCAGGGAAGGAGTCCAGAGGTGTGTGGCAGGCCTGTGACCTTCAGGATTGAAGAGATACAGGTAGATGCCTGGTGAGCTCTTTGAGACAAATGATTTCTACACCTGCCAAGACCATGTGTGAACAGGAGCTGGAAAGCACCCAAGTATTGTTTATGCCTATGGAAGGAAATGTTAGCCCGAGGAGGCAGGTTCAGGGGCAGAGGTCATCTTCACTCAGTCAGCTCCTTTCCTGAGCCAGGATATGTTTGGGAAGAATCCAGGGCTTTCTGGCAGTGTTCTTTGCTTGTGAGTGACCTTGTTGGCCCTGGTCTGTATCATAGGGCAACAGTTAGACGTTCAGTAACCAGACATAGGCACTAGCCAATCAGAAGTAAGAAGGGCTTTTTGGTGGAGATCCATGTATTTAACTAGCTGCTGGGTAGTGGAGGGGAGGAGAAGTTTTGGGGTAAAATCTGGGTGTGAGATGTGGTGAAGCTGCAGAAAGCTTTGAGTGTCTGTAATTCACTTATAGTACAATAGCGTAAGAACTAGTGTGGCCATGCTCCTGCTGAATGTCATTTCTGCTCTGCCCTTGACAGAGGGGAATGAAATCCTCCTGCTTTATGTGCTTCTGAGCCACTTGGAGGAGCTTGTTAAAAACTTAAGAGTGGGGCTGGAGAGATGCCTCAGTGGTTAAGAGCACTGACTGCTCTTCCAGAGGTCCTGAGTTCAAATGCCAGCCACCACATGGTGGCTCACAACCATTTGTAATGGGATCAGATGCCTACTTCTGGTGTGTCTGAATACAGCTACAGTGTATTCATATACATAAAATAAATAAAAAAAAAACACATAAGAGTGCCTGAAACACCTAAAGATGGCCAAATATGGCTCCCAAGGTTCCAGATTAAGACCATTATACTAGACTTGAGAATCCCAGGGCAACTAATCTTTAGTAATTTAGCTCGAACTTTGGAGGGGTTTATGACTTGAGAGATGGAGTCCAAGGGGGAACTATGCCTAAAGCAAGCATGGATCATGTGCATGGGTGGAGTGAGCCTGTGGGATCGACCAGCTGACAGAGTCCCTGGCTATTTTGTTGAAGCATTCTTAATCCTGACCCAGCTATTTTAGGCTGCCAAAGTACCAGGTAGTAGGCCTGGTGTGGATGGACATTCTGACTTTTCAAGAGCTGTTGAGACTCAGTCATTGGGTCTGTTTCTTGACTCACCAAGTCGACACTCCTTCAAATTCTTCTGCTCCAAGATCTGCTCTTGGAGATGGATAAAGGGTGGGGATGAGGGTGAGCCCATGTAAGAGGACGGTG
The DNA here is from genome assembly GCF_008632895.1 of Mastomys coucha. Lineage (NCBI taxonomy): Eukaryota > Metazoa > Chordata > Mammalia > Rodentia > Muridae > Mastomys > Mastomys coucha. The sequence goes on along the minus strand of NW_022196895.1, from coordinate 38,187,432 downwards.
ATCTCTGATGGAGGATCTTGATGTTTCGTTCCTTTTCTCTGTGTGGTCCTCAGGTGACTGTGGCTGTTATCTCTCAGCTGTTGCCGCTTTTCCTCTGAACAGATCCTACCACTAATGTTTTCGGTGCTAGGGTCTGAGCCTGAAGGGACGGGGCACCTTCCAGGGCCTGTGAGTCTTAGCTGGGAGGTTTGTATGTAACAGGAGAACATTTTTACTTAGAGTGTTTGGTGTCTGGAATGTTCTACTAAGGAGTCGATTTGTCAGTGGAACTTGGCTTGTTACATTTAAGGCCAATTGCCAAAGCAGTTCCATCTACTTGGAAGCCCATTTCTCATTGCTCATTCTTTATGACTCTTGCTTTTCCTTCAGGACTGGGACTGTGCTCTGACCTCAGAGATCAGGTGTGCGGATTTCCATTTAACTCCACAGTGCTGGACAGACCTTAAATTTAAAAATTCTCACTCGAGATTTTAAAGTTCGTTTTTTGTTTTGTTTTGAGATAGGGTGTCACTATGTAGCCTTGGTTGGCCTGGAACTTGCTATATAGGCCAGGTTAGTCTTGAACTCATATAGAGATCCTCCTGCCTCTGCTTCCCCAAGTACTGGGGTTAAAGGCTACTATGTCCAGCAAAACAAACCAAAACAAACTGACCAAGTCTGACGTTTTAGATATTCATTAAGCATTGAGTTGTTTAATTATCTCAGGTAATCCTCACAATAGTCCAGTGAGACTGGCACTGTTACCCTATTTATGCAAAGAGATACCTACCTACCAGAAAGTGATAAATGAAGACCTGAACCGTCCAGCAGGGCCTGCTGGCATTCTCTGCATTTGGAGCCAAAATTGCGCTACGTTGCCTTCTGGCAATTGGGACTCATTCATTGGAGTCAAGGTAGGTCTTCGGGGTTCGTACATTACAGTCCCCAGCTGGGTTATGTTATCAGGTAGTTGGGTTCCCATCCTTGCCTCAGCCAGTTTGTGGCCGGTTTTCAAGCTTCCATTTCCTTGGCTCTATAATGGGAACAGTTATAGTTGCCCTACAAAGGTTTGCAGGATGTGAACCAAAGGATGAGTGTATGGCTCTCATTGCTGTCTTGTTAGTATGGAGGTAAATGTCAGACACATGTTGGTGGAATAAAGGAATGGAAGGTGCTTGTGAAATCAACTTTTGCTTAGAAATATCAGCCCATCCTGTTCAAGCACTCACCAAGCTCTACGAGATGCAGGATGCTCTGGGAAGCATTCGGTTCTGGGAATGGATGAAAGGTTTGGGGCCATGGAGGTGGCCGCCCTTGGAACTGTGTTTATTTCTTAGGGAGGCTATCCTGTAGAGATGGTGGACAGTGAGTTTTTTGTCTCATGTTCCATGTTCATTTCCATTTCATAGACATGCCCCTCTATTGTCCCCTAAACAACCTGCTTGATAGCCACAAACATTAAAAAAAAAAATAACTGGACCTGCTGCCATTGAAGAGTGGACTAAACATTTAGTTGGCTCATTATGGTGTATGTCTGCCATACTGGGTTGCTACACTTAATGAGAATGCTTCTGTGGGGTAAAGGTGAGGCACAGGTACTCATACTTGGACAAATCATAGCGTCCTTCTGTCTTTGTGAGTGTCTTACTTCTCCATCTTAATGGCTGTCCTGAGTTCAAGAAGGCAGAGTTGAGCAGGAACAACATACCACTTACTTGTGGACCCCACTGCTTCAAAAACTCTGACACACACATCGTATTACTTGGCAGGATTATGGTTTCATTTTATTCTACTAATGTCTGGAAAAGCCTACAGATAATTCAGTTTGCCAAATGTGTGGGTGGGTAAAAGGTATATGTCCACAATCCAGAGACCTGCAAGAACGGTCTGTAGGAAACGTCTTTTTTTTTTTTTTTTTAATGTGGCACTCAGCCTTAGTAGCAAATGGCATTTATGCATTAAAAGTGTCCACATTGATGGACATGTGATGAATGTTAAGTCACAACAGTTACATTTAATGAGAACTAATAGGCTGTCTTAGATCGTGGTCCTGGCTTGCAGAGCTGCCCCCCCCATCCCCCACCGCTCCCTCTCTTGCTCACAAGGCTCCCTGGCTGGACCTGCTCCTTCCAGCCCATCTGGATGGAATCATCTAGCTTTGACCCTTTCTCCACAGCAGACTCCTGTCCTTTCCTTGCCTTCTGTCAGTGTAAAAACATTGCTTCCACTGGACCTGTTTATATTCTTCCCTGAGAACTCTTCCTTCCTTCTGGCCCCTTCTCATCTATGTTTGTTTCATGCATGATTCTTCCTCCATTCCTCCTATCTCCCCTTTCTTCCCCAGCCTTCTCTGTCCACCTCCTTTGGTAACAGCTCTCCAAGAAGCACCCCTTTCTGCCCTCCCCCCATTGTCCTATAAGGGAAACTATTTCCCTGCCCCACATGACTAGGAACCAGAGAGAACAAAAATACTGGGATACAGGCAGAATAGAGATCTAAACCAGCTGTCCTTTCAAAGTCCTTTCAATCACACTTTGTTTTGAGGAAGGATGAAAAGTCTTTGATACCGCATATATCCCTTATCTGTCTATCCAGGCTCTCTGCTTATCTACTGTGTAGAAATATACAGGAAGAATCAGGCCAAGAAGCTTGATGCACGATCATCTTTGGGCACTTGGTAGTCAGCATTAGACTCTCTGGCCTTGGGGGCAGCAAACTCAGAAAGCCACTCTCTTCAGTTTCAGTGGGTTCTCAGAATGTTTAAAATGTCCATCTCATACCATTCCCCCCAATTCTCCCTTTGCAGCTGCAGTCGTGACTCTGTGGGGCAAAGAAGACGTGGCCTCAGCAGACGGCAGAGAATGTTTTAGTGTGATGAGAAGAAAGGGGGATGGCGATGAGGTCAAAGAGGCCCTGAGAGCACTCTCACACACTGGCTGTTTTTTAGGCTACAAAATTCTTTTATACTGATCGCATAGGAAGAGAGGCCAAATCCTGAATCACGGAGGCACAGGTATTGACACTTTCCTCATTCTTTGGCTTACGCAGTGGCCTTAGCCATATTAAACCACTAAGTTTAGAAACATGCTGGTTGGTAGTACTGCATGCTTTTCATCCCAGTACTAGGGAGGCAGAGGCAGGCAGAGCTCTGAGTTCAAGGCCAGCCTCGTCTACAGAGTGAGTTCCAGGACAGTCAGGGCTAAAAAGAAAGAGAAGGCCAACCTGGAATTCCTGCCTTCCCATTCCTGCGGGTTAGAAAGGGACATTAAGGAGACTCAACCTTCAAAGAACAGTAGGATGTCTGTGGTGGAGGCAGACTGTATTTATATGTAATTCACCTCTTTTGTGTCTAAGAAAAGCCACCTGAAGAATCATTTGCTGGGATATAAGGTCTGTGTGGCTGAAGCAGTGGACACTATGGGCATGGTCTTCCCAAAGGCTGACTTTCTCCGAAGGTCTGTCTGTTGCCCAGAGTGGCAGCCACTTCGGTGGGCAAATAGAATGGTCATCTCTCCTCCAGAGGAGACTGCTTCAGGCTGGAACCCCTTCAAGGTGGCTGGCTGTTCATGCTTTCCAGAAGAGGGACTGGAGGCAGAGTGTTTGGTGGGTGGAGGGCTGTAATTCTGAAATCTCACGGTTTTGACTTGCTGTAAAATAGAAAGAAGAGTAACGGACCATGAGTAAGGTGTGTGCTCTGTCCCCATCCCTTTGATGATAGGATTTGTCTTCTTTCTACAATTGTCTCCATTCAAAACACCTCATTGATGTGGGATTTGTTCAGCAAGTACTTGTGTCTGCTACGCATGATGTAATGTCCCCTGTCAGGTGCTGTTGATCTGGGAGTGAACAAACCCAGACTGCCCAACTGGAAACACATGTTTACCTTTTTCCTCTCCCCTCTGTTTTTCCTTAAGGTCTATGTCAAGGCCTGGCTCTTCCTCGTGAGCCTAACTAATGACCCCACTTGGAGGGTCTCCATAACTGCCTGAAAAATGCTCATCACAGACCTAGGTTCTTAGACACCTGCTGTTGCCATGTAGCCTTCCAAATGTTGACTGAGTTTAAGACCATGAGATGAGCACGCAGACCAGCATTGCCTAGGTCTCTTTAAAAGATGGACGATTCAGAGCGAGGTGTAGTAGGGTAACACAGGCATTTGGAGGCTGAAGCAGGGGACTTGTCAGTTTGAGGCCAGCTTGAACTATAGAGTCAGGAAATCTATCTTAAAACCAAAATAAAACCTAAAAGCAAACATCAGAAAGAATCTAAGCGCTGGAACTCTGGGCCTATACCAATTCTGGCAACACCAGGCTGGGCCGAGGACTTGCTCTTTTTTTTTTAATTAGTCTCCAGCTTGCTTTAAGTTCTACCTCACTTTGCTTCCTCTGATGCCTCCTAGGTGGTTCTGTATCCTGCTTGGCACGTGCACGTGCTTATTTTAGCCGGTTGCTATTTTTTTTTTTTTTTCTCCAAGTGTTCCCATACTTTCTGATTCTCACGGTTTCCTATGGGATCTTGGGACTTACTAAATGATTTCAGAGTTTGGGGGCTGTGTCTGATGATTGGGGTAGTGGATATCTGGGGCATGGAATCCTTTAGATGACATGAACACCAGAAGCTGGAAGAAGCCCTCCCAACCCCTCTGTCAGTCACCAAGACCTTTTCCAAATGCATTTCCTTAGAAGCTTAGCAGGAAATCCCAGGCTTTTCTTATAGGATGCAGATGTCAGCTGTGCAGCTTTGGGCAATGTTGGTGAACTCCCCAAGCCTCTGTTTCCTCATCTAAATGAGGATGAAAATAATACCTATCTCAGAGGGTTGTTATCAGGGTTCATTGAGATGGAACACACGCAGTACTGTGCCCAGTGTCCTGCTAGCATCTTTAGTATTTAGTAAAGGCTTCACAGATAGGAGGAAATGCCATCCCATCCATTCTGTAGGGAATGGGTAATGATGGGATGGTGGTGATGGTGGTGAAGGTGCTAGTGTGGGGGATGATTGATGGATGTGGTGATGCTCAATAAGCTGTAGGCATGCGATGAATGTCACATGACTCCTTTAATGTCACCTTCTTTTCATCACCTCTCTTGCTTCGAGGACCTTATGAAGATCCATGCCTTCTAGTGGAAAAATGACCAGACTAGATGTTAACAGATCTGACGATGGATGCCACAGAGGTCAACTTAGCTGTTATAATAACCATTTGATGTGATGTTGATGTCACCTAAGTTCTCCTGTGTTTTAGTTGTTCCTGCCATCTTATGAAAAAGTATGTGTCAAGCCCTGTGTCAGCACAACACACATCTTACATCACTTAATCTCATCTCCAAGCCTCTGTATGGTCATTATTATTATTTACTCAAAATTGTTTTGATTTATTTTTATTTTATATGTATCGGCATGCTTTGTTTGCACATCTGTATGTGCACCATATGTGTGCCTGCAGTGGTCAGAAGAGGGCATCAAATCTCTTAGAACTGGAGTTGTGGTGATTATGAGTCACCACGAAGGTACTAGGGACCTAACCCAGGTCCTCTATAAGAACAGGAAGTACTCATAACTGCTGAGTTATCTCTCTAGCCCCTATATTACTAAGTTTGTAGATCAGGCAAATAAGTAAATAATGAGTAAGTAAACAAAGCCTCAGGACAGTCAAGCATTTTGGCCAGAGCCACCTAACCAGAGTGGCAATTCAAACTGAGCCATGGTTTCTCCAGGCTGTCTCTGGATCTCAAAAGAAGTGTGTATAAAGGAAAGGGGGGCCTTGTACAGCAAGGAGAACATGTGTTCTGTGTTAGTGGGATGGGAGTGTGTTGAGTGTGAGGATTTTATTGGAGGCTGCCAATACAGTTGCCAAGGTCCACCAACATGACAGTCTCGTGGTATGCAAAGCTTGGAGGCTAAAAGGTCAGGCTTTCAATGTTACTCTGTGCCCAGTGTCACTCATTCCCAGTGTTACTCCATTCCCTGTCAGTCCTTCCCAGTGTCAGTCCTTCCCAGTGTCAGTCCTTCCCAGTGTCAGTCACGCCCAGAGTCACTCATGCCCAGTGTCAGTCATTCCCCAGTGTCACTTATTCCCAGTGTCACTTATGCCCAGTATCAGTCATGCTCAGTGTCACTCATGCCCAGTGTCACTCATTCCTACCTTTTCGATTCCATTTTTCGAATTTTCTGGTTTCACGAGGATGGAGGGTGGTGCAGATGCAGGTGGCTTGGGTGGTGGTTCACTCTTGATAGGTGTTTCTTTGCCTTCCGTGATGATGGAATTGCCTGCTGAGTGGATCCTGGTCTTGCTACCTCTGTTGATGCAGGTCAGGGCAGGCTCCCCAGTGGAAATAGATTTAGACCCCATCTCCACCATTATTGGTGTTGGGGAAGGGGTCATCCCCTGTGGCTGATAAAACTGGAACTTCTGAGGCCGGATCACCATGGCAGGACTGCACCTGAGGGAGTCCACCATGAAAGTGGGGATCCCTGATTGGACTGGTCTCTGCAGAGATCCATCTGGGGGATGACAGAGCAGGTATCATAATAGGGTGGATGACATCATTTTGCACGTAGGTTGCAATATGTCCTGATATTCCAGGATAGATAGATAAATGCTTTCCTAATGTGACTGTGATTACTCTCTCCTGGGGGTCTTTAAAAGGTGACCTATTCTTTATTTGGTGTCATTTGGGGATGCTGGCAAGGGATAACAGTCTAGCTGAATGCTGTATGAGGTATCTGGAAGTACAGTGCTTCAATTTACATTCCCTTCTGTTTCTCTTCTCTTTTCTGGTCTCCTGCCTCCCCCCTTCCCCCATCCCCACTCTTGTCATTTTTCTCTTTTTCTAGTCTTTGAAGATGGCTAGAAAGAAACAGACACAAAGTTTCAGAGTGAGAAGCAGACACAGTGTCAGACAGGCCAGAGAGGAAAAAGAAAGCAAGGAACACAAAGTGAGCAGACAACAGAGAAGGAAAGCTAAACCCGGTAGACAGCGGTCTGGCTGCTGAAGAAACTGCTAATAGACACATTAAGCAAGTGGGTTAGGACAGCAGCTGAGAATACCACCTGTGCTTATCGTCTGTTTATTTCCTGCTCAGTGAAGGCTCAGAACCACAACGGAGAACGGATTGCATCTTACAAGATACACAAACTTCCAGACAGCTCCCGAAGCCGCCAGTGTTTACTGGTTATCGTTAGGATGTGAAGGACAGCACAGCGTGCCTGCCCTAGCAATGCAAAGTCTGACAGTGTGGGTCTGTGCCTCAGGGAGACAGTCCTTCCTCCAAGTCCTCCCTGAGAGACTGTAAGGAGGAAGTCCCATCCCTTAGACATAAGTCCTATAGGTGACCAAGGGAATGGGATGGTCCTTGTCTTTGGGGGAAAGATTGGGAGTTACCCTTGAGAAGCATTGTGGGACAACTCTCAAAGGGCTCCAAGCATTTAGAGAAACGCATATCATCCATGATGGTCTTTCCTGACACCTCTTGGACACATGTGTGAATTCAAGTCATCTGTGTTTAGCACAGAGGGACCCAGCTAAGTCCACACTCTCTGTTGTGGCTGCAAACTTCTACCGAGCAGGAAGAAAACGTGGCCGGTAAGCCCAAGCCTGCAGGTGTCTCAGCTGCTTGCTGCAAGCATGTTGCCACTGGCCGAGTTTGACCTTTGCATTTAGGCAGTCCCTGTTTTCACTGACAGCCCCTTGAGTGGCATGGGCCTTTGGGGAGACTGACAGCTTGACCTGTGTCACCTTGGAGAAAGGGAGAAAGGGAAGCTTCTAGAACTAGAGAAGGCAAAACAACACTAGGCCAATGTGTCCTTAGCTCCGATGGATATGAGCGAAATTTGGCTTCTTGCCTGTTTATCTGTTCAGTTTCCAATTTTCAAAAGATTTAAGGCTCTTATTAAGTAGGTGTCTAACACAAGTAGTCAAAGGTCCAGGTCAGAGGCTGGAGAGATGGCTAAGCGATTAAGAGCACTGACTGCTCTTCCAGAGGTCCTGAGTTCAAATCCCAGCAACCACATGATGGCTCACAACCATCTGTAATGAGATCTGATGCCCCCTTCTGGTGTGTCTGAAGACAGCTACAGTGTACTTACATATAATAATAAATAAATCTTTAAAAAAAAAGTCCAGGTCAATCAAGACTTATACAGCAATATAGAAGGAGTGTATTAATAAAAAATGTGAGCTGTCATAAGTGAAATGCAATTCTCTGCATTGCTGAGGGATCCAGGCTGAGGGAACATCTTAACCCTAAACCAGCTCATTCATGATGTAGATGGACCTGTTTTGTTGTAGTAGCAATGAAGCAATTTATTTACTAATAACTAGTATTGCTTTAACAATAAAATATACATTTTTTTTTAAAAAAGCCATGTTCTCGAGAGTTCATTATATGGTAGACACGGTATTGCTACTTGTTAAATTTGTCTGTTGGTTAAATCAGATGGGATACTATGCTAATGTTATACAGCATAGGGATGGTGATAAGGTGAGTTTTATTATTTCCATTTTATAAGTGGGGAAATGAAGAGAGTGGTAACTTGTACAAGGTTGTTATGGTGGGGGCAGCAGGAAAGAAGGGGCTGAAGGCTGAGGCAAGAGAGTACATTTAAGAGGCTATGTAGTTTGTGAGATGCAGAGGCTGGGGTACAGGTAAGTGAAGACGTGCTTTCTTTTGTTTTTGGTATATCTCTATCTATCTATCTATCTATCTATCTATCTATCTATCTATCTATCTATCTATCTATAACAATATATATGTTGGCCAACCCATGCCCTGAGCAGAGCTTGGGCGGAAGCTCTGCAGCTAGTCCCACAACACCCAGAGGAAGCTCCACTCCCAGGCACTCTAACACACCCAGGATCAGAGGTGAGGAGGATACAACATCTGTCCCAATACTGGGAGTAATTGGGACCAGCGGGACCAGGCACACAGGAACTCCGCCAGCCCAGTGGCTCAGGTTGCTTCTGGTCTGTCTGGGCTGGCCAGTGCCCTGAGCAGACCTTGGGCACAAACTCTGCAGCCAGTCCCAAAACACCCAGAGGAAGATCCACTCCCAGGTGCTCTAACAAGCCCAGGGTCACAGGATCCCAGAAACACAGGACCACAGAGACAGCTTGACTCTGAAGAGTTCTGACACAACCAGGATCACAGCAAGGACAGGCTCCAGTCAGATTTAGCAAGGGCAGGTAGCACTAGAGATAACCAGATGATGCAGGGCAAGGGTAAGAATATAAGCAACACAAACCAGGGTTCCTTGGCATCATCAGAACCCAATAGTCCCACCATAGCAAGTCCTAGATACAGCATCACACTGGAAAAGCAAGATTCAGATATAAAATCACTTCTCATGGTGATGATACAGGAATTTTTTTTTTTTTTGAGACAGGGTTTCTCTGTGTAGCCCTGGCTGTCCTGGAACTCACTCTGCAGACCAGGCTGTCCTTGAACTCAGAAATCTGCCTGCCTCTGCCTCCAAAGTGCTGGGATTAAAGGCGTGTGCCACCACTGCCCGGCGATGATACAGGACTTTAAGAAAGACATAAATAACACCCTCAAAGAAATACAGGAGAACACAGATAAACTGCTAGAAGCCCTTCAAGAGGAAACACAAAAATCCCTTAAAGAACTACAGGAAAACACAATCAAACAGGTGAAGGAAATGAGCAAAACTATCCAGAATCTAAAAATGGAAATAGAAACAAAGAAATCAGAAAGAGAGACAACTCTGGAGATACAAAACCTAGGAAAGAAATCAGGAGTCATAGATGCAAGCACCAGCAACAGAATATAAGAGATAGAAGAGGGAATCTCATGGGTAGAAGATACCATAGAAAACATTGACACAACAGTCAAAGAAAATGTGAAAAGCAAAAAGATGCTAATCCAGAACATTCAGGATGCAATGAGAAGACCAAACCTAAGGATAATAGGTATAGAAGAGAGTGAAGACTCCCAATGTAATGGGCCAGTAAATATCTTCAACAAAATTATAGAAGAAAACTTCCCTAACCTAAAGAAAGGCATGCCCATGAACATACAAGAAGCCTACAAAACTCCAAGTAGACTGGACCAGAAAAGAAATTCCTCCCGTCACATAATAATCAAAACAATCAAAACACCAAATGCACTAAACAAAGAAAGAATTTTAAAAGCAATAAGGGAAAAAAGGCAAGTAA
>NW_022196895.1:38163959-38176072 GCF_008632895.1 Mastomys coucha | reverse complement strand
TTAAATGTTAATAAATTCAGATAAATTGAAATCATGTAACTTTTCTCATCATACTGCAATAAAACTTAAAAAAACCAAAAAAACCAATATATATGTTATATATAACTATAATGTATGTATATAACTATATAACTATATATAACTATAACTATATATATATTTTTTCTATGTGGTACACTGTCCCTGTGCCACTCTTATGTCTGCAATGCTGTATCTCATGTTTAGTCATTTGTTGAGTTTGTAGGAGAGACTGAAGGCAGGGTTGGTTTGATGGAGGGACATCCCACACTTGGATTATTACAGGAAGAAATCCTAGATGACCTGTACCATGAGGTTTCAAGATTGTTTCTTTTTCTTTTTAATCCCCAGAGGAAATGACATGAAGTTTAGTATGTTGAGATACTAATAACAGCATGGTATTAATGATAGCTCTGTGTGACTGCCATGCATTCAGTGTGGATGTTATATAGGGGGAACAGAAGTCACAGGGCAGTGCAGGGAGTGTAACAATCAGGTACATCTATTAATCTTGAAAACTTAGGACATCGTGGGTTCAGGATGGGAGCCTTGCTTTTGTATAACTTTTTCGAGAGGAACCTCTCTGCATGCTTTACACAAACAACGTAGTAGAAAACAGGGCCTTTTAGTACTATCTAGCATCTCATCTTTGACCCCCCCAGGCTCTCCCATGCAGAGATGACCCTAGAACATACTTTGAGTAGCACTGAGCAGTAATATCAGCCTTTGGCTGGTTTTAAGTAAAAATCAGCATCCCTTGGCTATAGTCCAATTACAAACTGTCCTTCAGCTTGGTATCACCCCACTCACCATATATGTTCAAGTGGACCTGGACAGTGCACTTTGGACTGTCTGAGCTACACTCAATAAAAGCGCTTGTCCCTTGAGACTTATCCTTTGCAGAGCCTCAGCTCAAAATAAACACATTGTTCTAGTGACAAACTTGCAGCGTGTCGCCATTGGAAGCCCCATCATCAGCCCTAGGCACGCACATACCTCTCCATCAGTACTTACTCTTTCTCATGCTGCTCCGCACTTTCCTAAGAGACCCTTGTCCAGAAGTCCCTGGGCCAGGTGTGCTCCTCGAAGGGTTGACTACGGCAGTGGGCACAAAGACAGATTTGAAGGGCCCACTTTGCCGGGGATCACCTTCTGAAAAGCTACCCTGGGAGGACACAGAGGAAGTGGATAACGCCCATGTGGTGCAGACAGTGGGGCTCCGAGAATCAGGAAAGCTAGATGTCTTCCTAGCTGTTGAACTAATTTTTAAAAAGAGAAGAAATGGAGAAAGAAAATGTTTAGTCAAGAGCAATATGTTTTTGTTTGTTTGTTTTTGTTTGTTTTGTTTTTTAAAGTGAGCTCCCTCAAATGAATGTAACCTTCTCAACTACCCATCTCCACCTGGCTAAATTGATCCTACCTTCCCTGCACCTTCATAGCTACTTGGGTCCTGACAGCAAGGAAGGGCTCACAAGGTCCTGGTAGAACTTGAACACCAAGACTTCATTCTTTCCTACGGCCCTGATATCTCCTCATTCCATACTCCTTCAGCCCAGTTCAGGGCACAGATCTTACACGATCTTACACTGTTCTTTGCTTATTTTATTTATTGAGTCTTTGTTTATTCCGTAGCTTTCCCACTAGATGCCGAACACTTTGAAGGTGAAGAATTCTAAGGCTTATTTTATAGCCTCTGTGTTCTGTATGGACTGTTGATTAATGTGTTTGTCTACTGGCTGCCATAATGCTTTCAGAACTCCCTTCTAGAAGTTTTGGCTAACACATGATGAGTGCCTTCACCAACCAGGTACTTCACCCATATTAGTGTGAGTTTTTTTTAACAGTTTTCTGCAGTAGCACTAGTATGGCGATGGCTTTAGAGACATAGAGATTAAACAGACTGTATGGGACTGGAGAGAGAGAGAGAGAGCTCAGAGCTAACATGCTTTGTGTGAAACCATGAGTACCTAAGTTTAGTCTCCATCATCCATATACAAAAAAGCCAGCTGTGCTGGTATCATGTAATCCCAGTTCAGGGAGGTGGAGACAAGCAGATCCTTGGAGCTTGCTGGCTAGCCAGCCTAGCCGAATTGTTGAATTCTAGGTCCCAGTGAGATATCCTGGCTCAAAAGACATGGTGGGTGATTCCAAAGGAATGACACTTGAAGTTGACCTCTGGCCTCTGCACCTACTTACACATAAATATGGCTTCTCTTACACACACACACACACATATACACACACTCACAGATAGATACAGAGAGACAGAGACAGAGACAGAGAGGAAGGTACACACATATCCAGAGAGAGACAGAGACAGAGACACACATATGGAGAGAGAGAGAGAGACAGAGAGGGGGGAGCAGAAATAGAGATACAGAAACTGAGAGACAAACAGAGACTCATAGTTACTTGCCTAAACAATTACCAGACTGGAGGTTTGAAACTAGGTCTAAGCCACCTCTCTGCCCTACTTACGAAGTGTACCAGCTCCAGGGTGAGTTATAGAAGCAGAGAAAAAACATTTTTTTTAACCTGAAATAAATTAAGGTGTCTGGTAGCCCTGAAGTGACTTTGTAATATGCTAGGCTGGGATATCATGAACAAGATTAAGGTTTTATAAACAGCAAGCTCATGGACTCTGTTTCCAGTCTGAAATCCAGTGGAGTACATGGTAGTAGCTGCTACTTGACATGCCTTTCTCTCCTTCTCACTGGTCCAGACATGACATCCTGATTCCTATGTGCAGCTTATCAATCACCCCATCACTTTGTTGATGAAATAGCCTCTGATAATACCACAGACAACGAATTCCACCAAGGCTCTGGTGTACAAAGCCTTCCTGGTGTCCTGTCTCCCAGTGTCCTATATGGTTTTCTTTAGGCTGTTTCCCCTTGCTCTTCCTCATCTTCTTTTCCACAATTCAGCTCATTATAGACCACAATGTGTACTATACTAACGAGCCAGTTCTGTGTGAAGGTAGGCTAGCTATTGTTTAACGGTGGCCAATGCTACTCAAGAAGCAAAGGTTGCCAGATGCTCTAGGAGCTGATGCCTGCTGCAAGGGACCTTCAGGGCAGAGCTGTCAACCTGCTCTGGTCTCCATGGTGTGGTCAATGAAGAATGGACATCAGTGAGAAAACAAGACTACGTTCTAGAGATGTGGCCTGGGCACTGAAGATGATCTCCAGAAACTAACACCTTAGAGTGTAGCTGTCTTTTGAACAAGAGGCCACTAGGAGTTGCTTGCTGCCAAGTGCATAAGCAATAGGCAAGATTAGTTCTCAAATTGTTTCCCAGCAGAAGCAAAAGAAGCAAGGACAGAATGCAGCTAATTAGGCTCAAGCCAGTCTTATTGTACTGGTCCCTTCTCTGAGTGACGGTTTATGGCACTAGCTATATGCTCATCACTGGGCTTGATTCCAGGAACTCCTGAATTGTGATTTTCCCACCCAGTGCTGACTCCCTCTATGTCTTTTGGCAAAAAGCTTACCACTTACCCAGCATTTTCTTCCAACATCAAAGCACTTTGCTAACATGTATTAATTAATCCCCAGGAAACCCCAGACTTGGAGACATTATGATCCTTGTTTTCCAGAGGAGACTGGAAGACATTCTGGGCTTAAGTGGGAGGAGTGGATATTCTGGTTTGCTCTGTTAACAGGTCCCTCTGTCCTTCTCTCTGTAATATTAGAGCTTACCCCATTTTCAAAGAGAGCATTTCACTCAGCAGTTCTACTGGGCTTGAGACAGAAGCAGCCTTCCATGAAGAAGAAAGGTTGACCCTTGGCCAATTTTGTAGTGTCTCTGTGGAGAATGAAAGGCTAGGAAGTGATGTCCCCTTGTCCCTTTCCTACCCCCATAAGGCACACGATAGGCATATGTGTCTATGAAGCTACAATAAATAACCATCCTGTATAATTACATAGAAGGGAATTTATCGGGATGGCAGGAATCAGGTGGAAAGGACCTGGGAGCAAGATTTGAATGAGCACCTGAAGATTCAGTTGGGGATCTGATGCCAGAGTATTGATGTTACTTGTTGGTCTCACAATAATGACCATCAGCTTTCCTGTATTCCTTTCTCCCTGACTCCAGTTTCAAAGTTGGAAGTATGACTGCAAGACTGGTTAAGCTAAACTGCCATCGTGGCACATACTTGAAATCCCAACACCCAGGAGATGGGAGGAGGATAAGTGTCTTAGGGTTTCTATTGCTGTGAAGAGATGCCATGACCACAGCAACTCTTATAAAGGAAAACATTTAGTTGGGGCTGGCTTACAGCTTCAGAGGTTTAGTCCATTATTATCATGGCAGGAAGCATGGTAGTGCAGGTAGACATGGTGCTGGAGAAGCTGAGAATTCTCTCTCTGGATCCTCAGGCATCAGGAACAGAGAGAAATATTGGGCCTGGTTTGAGCATTTGAAACCTCAAAGCCCATGCCCTGGTGATGCACTTCCTCCAACAAGGCCATACCTACTCCAACAAGGCCACACCCACTTCAGCAAGGCCACACCCACTCCAGCAAGGCCATACCTACTCCAGCAAGGCCACACCTACTCCAGCAAGGCCGCACCTGCACCTACTCCAACAAGGCCACACCTACTCCAACAAGGCCACACCTTCTAATAGTGTCATTTTTTTATGATTCTATGGGGGGACCATTTTCATTCCAACCACCACAATAAGAAACTCAAGGTGAGTTTCATCTATACAATAACATCAAGCCCAGTCTAGGCGACACAAGACCCTGTCTCGTGCACCAACAACCCCCCAAGAAAAGAAAACTAATTGTGGATGGAACAGGAAAGTTGAGGATCATCACCTACTGAGGCCACGCAGGAAAAAAAAGCCAAGTGAATGCTGGTGCTGCTACAAAGGGGTGTGGATGCTGGACAGACGGATGCATGAGAACTGCTTTATGAACCTGAGCCTGTTTGTGTCTTTGGGGTCTGGGAGGAGAAGAGACTTCATGGATACAGAGATTTAGCTGTGGTTAATAGGAGCTAGATATGTTGAAAGCTGGAGCGTCCTACTTGTTGACTCTTAAATAGAACCCTTGTCATTTTGGTCACTTTTTTTTTCTTCTTTTTTTGAGACTGTCTTGCTATGTAGCCCTGACTGGCTTGATATTTGCCATATTGCCTAGCCTTGTCCCAAACTCATGCCAAATCCTCTTATCTTAGCTTCCCGGAGTGCTGGGATTACAGGCATGTGACACAACGCCCAGATCTGGTCAGTTCTTATCTATAGTTAATCCCTAAACTCTGTCTCAGTCTGTAGGGTGTGATGCTAAAAGAGCAAAGGTGTCAGAGCCTGAGGGCACCTCCCATCTCTGAGCCATGGCATTGTACACCGAAGGAGTTAAAGGCACCACAGAGCCAGCATTGTAAGTAGGAAACAGACAAGGGAGGCGGAAAGAGCAGAAAGGAGCCTTGCATGTGTTGTCTAACCCACTAGTTTCTCATGTAGAACCTGATAATAATAGCAGAGACAAAGCTGACAATGGACAGCATTTTTCAGTCCTGAGAAACAGGAGGATGAAACTTAATATGATGGACATGTGGATATGAATAAGGGCCAGCTGTATCCGGCTGGACAAATTTGGTGTATATCATGCACCTCTAAGGTGAGTGGTGATAGGAACTTTCTTTGTATGAGAAATATCACCAAGGAAGCAACACTTGGATCCTCTCTAACCCAGCAGCATTTTGGGACAGAGGGGCTTGTTCCTGAGAATGCCACTTCCCCACGAGAAAACTATGCCCCAGCTTTAGCACTTCATTACCTGCTAATGTTCCGAATTCTGTGGACTTAGAGGTGGGGATCAGCTCACTGTCAGTCGGTGGTGCTAGACCACCACTATTGTCTGGCATGCAGCCATTTCAGAGGGGTGATCACAGACCTACTTGAGGACACTGGGTGCCTACCTAAGAGAAGAACACGGAGGGAGAATAGGAGGAGCATTGGGAAGCTGGAATTACACACACACAGGGTGATCACACGATTATCCCAGGAAACGAAGAGCTGTCCTCAGTTTATACTTCCTCAAAGTATTCATGTATGGATGGTAAATATATGACCACTCTCATTCATACTAATACTATGATGATCCATCCTGGACTCTGGGCTAACCCTGGTGTATAAGCAAGATGTTGGCAGTCAGCATGGGCCCTGGACTACTTACTTAGGTCAGAGCCCATAAAAGAAAGTGTTTCCAGGTTGGGATAGGCATCTTTCCTTGTCCATCATTCATCCTTCATGGTTACTCTACATTCTTTTTTAATATCTTCCAGCTTTGGTTCATCTTATCAAACTCTGCCATCCATGGCAACTGTTGCAAACATCGTATCCTCTAGGTCTGTCTCTCCTCTTATTCCTTGAAGGCTTTTGCTTCTGGCTTCCTATTAGTCTCTTGACCTCTCATCATGTCAAAATGATCTCATCTAATCTCATGACTTTAGTAAGCATCACATGGCCAGGACTCTTTCTTCAATGCTTGACATGTCTACTCAGTGGCTCACCAGCACCTTTACTTGTGTTATTAACAGGCACCTCACAATCTGCTGTGAAATGAGTGTTTGCTTGCCCACAGCCCAAGCCCATCTGTCAATGTTTTCATTACTGGCATCCTAACAAAGCAGACGCTCTATGGGCTAACCAGAGGAAAAACCTCACACTTACCTTAAATCCTCTATCATTTCCCACCTAATAGTTAATGTCAGATAACCCCTGATGCCTCTAGCTTTAAGGTATTTGTGGCATCTACAGCTTTCAATTACCACTCCGTAGGCTGACAACGTGATGACTTACCCTCACAGTAGGGTTGGTATGGTATTCTCTTAGCTAGATTTTCTGGCTCTACCCTTTCTTCTCAACAGTTTATTCTCAACCCAGCAAACAGAGAGATTATAGTTAAACACAGGTTAGATCATATTGCTCTTCTGCTCAAAGCCTCTGCTGTGGAGTTAAAAACTAAACCCTTCATTATGACTTAAGAATTCTAGATGAGTTTGCCCCATTTACCATTCTGACCTCATCTTCAATTGGCCTATCCATCATTTGCTCTAACCCAGTCTAGTTGGTTTTCATGTCGGGTACATTCCTACCCCAGGCCCTTTGAACTTGCTGTTCCTGTGGCCTGGAATGTACTTCTCTCCACAACCATTTTGGCTTACCCCAACATTTCCCTGATTCTTCTCAGTAAGAAAAATCCTTACACACAGATGTAGGTGTGTGTGTGTGTGTGTGTGTGTGTGTGTTATTTACTAATATTTTCCCAGGTGCAGGAAAGGTATGATATCTGACAACATAGTGAACATTAAGAGACTGGAGAGATAGCTGAGTAGTTAAAAGTACTTGTTGCTCTCGCAGAGGCCCAGAGTTCGGTTCCTAGCACCCATATGGTGGGTCACAACCATCTGTAACTCCAGCTCTAGGAGATCTAATGCTGTCTTCTGGTCTCTGAGGGCATCAGACCTGCACACAGTGCACATACATCCATGCAGGCAAAACATACATAGAAACCAAATCTAAAAAAAAAAAATTCAATAAATGTTTAAAGAGATGATGAAAGCATTAGTTACACACACTTAGTTTGTACTCTTCCAACAAATTCTAGGGATCTTACATCTAAAGGAATGGTTATTATGTCTTATCCCAACTTCTTTCATATATATACACACATATGTGTATATGTATATGACATATATATATATACACACATACATACATATATATACATATATATACATATATATATATGTATATATATGTATATATATCTCCTTTCTTGAGGTGCTTGAAGACTTTATTTTTGCCTGTATTCTTCTTAAATAGGCACCTTCTACCTGGCTGGTCAGTTGTGTAAAGGAAATTCTATGTATTAGAAAACGTAGCCTTTTTTTGAGCCCAAGTCATCTAAGTTGTATCCCCCTCTCCTTGGCTGTCAGTCATGGCCTCTGTCTGGCTCCTGGCACACACATCACTCACATCCTGTTTCCCACAGGTTAAAGCAGCTTATCTCATCAGTTTCTCCAATGCTACAGTTCCCTCTTTTCTCACCATTATTGTTGCCCTCCTCTGGACACAGGACCCCCACCTAAAGGATGGTCTGCCAAAGTGTCTTACAGAGTCTGCCACTCTCGGGGTTTTTGGCCCTCTGACATGTCACAAAGACAGGGTTTAGCATGTAACAAGGGCCTCATTGTCTTATGGCTGGGCAGGTGGTGATGGAGGTAGGAGGAGTGGCAATAGATTTGAGGTCTGTGTGAATTTATGGGCACAGTGGGAAAAGGCAGGGCAAACTGGCGGTCAGTGGCATTGATTAGGTATGTCACTGGAAGAGCTGGGAGGGAAGGGCTCCTTCAGGGTAACTGGTCTTTCACCTGGGCATGGATGGGTGTCAAGTATGGGTCTGAATCTATGGAAATTCTACCTCACATTCAAGTGTCCTGAGAACCTTTCTAAGATGCCCCGGGGAGGCATCTGGTCACATTTTCCAATGAGTCTCATCTATGGTATGGTTTTGGTGTCAGATGTGATGTGGGAAATGTGGGAGTTGGCAGTAGAAAGCCTCAAACACCGTCCTAAGCAAGTCATTTCACTGTGTATCAGTGACTTTATGTGGAGGATAATACACGCCAGGCTCTTCGGCATGGGCCAGGGTATGTGCCAGGGTATGTGGCAAAGCTGGGTACTGTGGTTCACACCTGTGGTCCTAGCACTTGGGAATCTGAGGCAGGAGGACTGTGAGTTTGAGGCCAACTTGGCTAAGTTCCAGGCCAGCCTATAAATACATGGTGAGACCTCTGGGGGAAAAAAGTTATAAATATTTTGTGTGTAAGTTAATGGAACATGAAAGCAAAAGCTACTTCTTGGCTTATATGCTGAAAAAGACACTGGGTCTACCACCATCAGACCCAGTGCACAGAAGGGCCCTAGAGACTTACCTGAAGACAGGGATGACGTAGTCACTTGGAAAGATGCCAGTTCGTCCAGTGAGTAAGGAGAAACCCTTCAGCCAGCCATCCTGGTACTTGCCCAGAACCCTGATGCCTTCTCCCTTCTGCAGGTCCAGCTCCTCGGGTCCGTGGGCTGAGTAACAATGTAGGGCTACAAACCTAGAAACACAAGGAGCTGGTAAGGGAAGCGGAACATGCTTGAGAAGGGCACGGAGCTGATGAAGGACTAAGGGAGGCCAGTCCCTGCAGCTCACCCACCAGCACCTAGCAACACATATCACTAAAAATGGAAACTTAAACATGGAAGGCAGAGAGAAGTGGAGCGGCCTGGCTGGAATGCCGGGGGGTGGGGGGTGGGGGTGGAAGTGGGGAAGCAGACCTTCTTCTCTCCACTTCATGTGGCTGGAAATCACATGGATAGGCCAACATGGGCACTGTGACAATAGGAAACTGGCCTCCATCAGAGAAATGGCTTGAAGGTCAGGAACAGTAGCAGAGGTGTGACAGTCTACCCAGTGCCTTCTCAGTACTGTCTGCTGTGGGTCTGAAGACAAAGAGGCTCGGGAGACCAGAGTCAGCACAGACACTAAAACACTCCAAGATGAGAGTAGGGCTTGTCTGACTTGGGGAACAGCCTGGGAGACAGCTGGGTGCTGTAAAGTGTATGTTAGGAAGTAATAGGCAGGGGTGATTATCATCAGTATTTTCGCACATAAATGGCTCCACTGGTGACTGGTGGGTGTAGGGGAATCGGTTAGTGTCATGCAAAAATGAGTGAGAAGAAAGACGTTCTATTCTAAAGTTCACCCAGGAATCAGGTAGGTGGCATCAAGAATCAGGTAGGTGGCGTCAGGCCTGGTATGAGTCACAGGGACAGTAGGGTAGTGAGGACAACGGGGAACAGTGAGGCTCAGCTGTGAGAACAGCTGCCTGGAGAAAGGCATTGAAGGAAGAACTTAATTGCTGTACTGGATCCGGGGTCACCTCCGCCCGACATGTCCAAGCTTTTGACATTGTGACATGAGGTTGTCATGTTGAAACTTTATGCCCCAGGACTGTATAATGGAGCTTACAAAAAAAGAAAAATAACAAAAGCAAAATAGATCTGGTAATGTTTTAAGTTAGCTTATGATTTCGTGTTGGACTGAATCCTTAGCTATGTTTGGTCCTACGTAGTGTGTAGGCTGCAGGTTGGACATGCCTAGAAGGTAGTCCTCTGAGATCCTAAGGACTGTGAGATACTCCTAAACTCTTTATCAAATGGTTCTTATTTGTATGTATTTTTCTCACTCCAACACTGAATATATTTTTTATGTTGTTTTTTACTTTACTGACTATATAGCAGGTCAATATTCACTTATGACCCAATATTTTAAATCTGAAGTGGGACAATAGAGAGCGCTCCATACCCAATCTCCTAGCAATGTTGTGTTTTCTTTTTCTTGGATATTTTCTTTATTTACATTTCAAATGTTTTCCCCTTTCTTGGTCTCCCCTTTCAAAATCCCCTATCCCATCCCAGCTCCCCCTGCCTCTATGAGGGTGCTCCCCTACACAACTACTCCCATCCTCCTGCTCTGGCATTCCCCTACACCGGGGCATCCTGAGGGTGGGCCTCTCCTCCCACTGATGTCCAACAAGGCCATCTTCTGCCACATATGTGGCCAGTACCATAGGTCGCTCCATGTGTATTCTTTAATCTGTGTTTTTCTCATCTGTGCTCACTGCCATCGGTGGAAGAGAAGGAAGGGGTGCTGTTAGCTGTTTGGATGCAATGGGTTGGGCATGGAGACTAGGTGGCAATGGGGGTGGGTTGGTTCTGAGCTTTTTACTCACATATTAGTTGAGAGGTGTTGCTGGGAGCTGGGCACACTGACCATGGCTGTGGAATGTCCCGGGGAGACAGGTGCAGGGTGAGAAGTGCTGACCTGTACAGGCAGAGGAGACAGCCGAGCAGAACGGGTGAGCACCACAAGCCAGGTACAAGAACAAGACACAGAGCAGCTTGACACAGTTGAAAACCAACAGCCATGCCCAGTCCCGCCCGCCCGCCCTGCCATTTCACTGGTTTGTGGCTTTGGGCAGAGTAAGGTGGAACAGATATCATATGTCCTGTCCAGGTAGTACACCAGGGCTGGGTTCCCAAAGGAGTGTAGCAGAGTATGGCAGACTGTCAACATGGAGCCATCAGGGCTGTGAGCTTCTTCTGTACCACCCCACCTAGGTCTTATCTATGTGGGAAAACCTGTATATGGAAAATAGGAAGACATCTAACAGGGACTCAGGACTTAGCTCCCCCTCCCATACAGCTTATAAGTGCCTTATAAGTATCACCACATTTAGTTCTTATCAAAGGTGACTTATTAATGAAAAGGGATACTGTGGGGGACAAGAATTACTTAACTAGGATGAACACAGCTTAAAATTAAGTCTAATATATGAGTCCACCTACTCATTAACTACTGTAGTGTTAAAACACATACATACATACATACCCACACACACATACACACGTCTTAGCAAGGTATTCAATAACTTACAAGAACATGAATCTGAATCCCTTTCTAAATATTTTCTTTTTTTAAAGATTTATTTATTTATTTTATGTAAATTATTTATTTTATATAAATTATTTTATATTTTATTTATTTATTTATTTGCACTGTAGCTGTACAGATGGCCATGAGCCATCATGTGGTTGCTGGGAATTGAACTCAGGACTGCCCCGCTCGTTCTGGCCCTGCTTGCTCTGGCGTAATACACTGTAGCTGTCTTCAGACACATCAGAAAGGGCATCAGATCTCATTATTAGTGGTTGTGAGCCACCATGTGGTTGCTGGGGTCCGAACTCAGGACCTTCGGAAAAGCAGTCAGTGCTCTTACCCACTGAGCCATCTTGCCAGCCCCCTAAATCCCTTTCTTTTCTTCCAGATAAAAACACAGCAGCAATGATGGAAGCCTCTGAACTCTGCCTACTCTCCTAAGAAAAAAGTTTCTATCTATCTATCTACCTATTAATCATCTATCTATCCATCATCTTATCTATCATCTATTTATCATTTATCTATCTATTTATCCATCCATCTATTAATCATCTATCAATCCTCTCTCTCTCTCTCTCTCTCTCTCTC
>NW_022196895.1:38157469-38163949 GCF_008632895.1 Mastomys coucha | reverse complement strand
TCTCTCTGAGTGTGTGTGTGTGTGTGTGTGCGCGCGCGCGCGTGCATGCACAAGTGGAGGTCAGTTCTATCTACCATGTAGATCCTGGGGATAGAATTCAGAACTCAGATCCCCAGGTTTGGCAGCAAGCGCCTTTACCTGCTGAGCTATCTCATCAACCTTTATCTTGTTTTTCCTCACGCACTTCTTTCTTTTTGAGTCAGGATCTCTCATTGGGGCCTGGGCCTTTTGGTGATCATACTAGGCTAGCCAGCCAGACAGTGAACCATCTCTTGGATTGTAAGTTTATACCACTCTGGTATGGTCTTTTATCTGGATACCAGGGATTGAATTTAGGTGTTCTCATGTGTGTGGCAAGCATTTTAAGGGCTGAGCTAGCTACCTTAGAATTTTTCCCTGCTTCCCACTCCAGCCTTGCATTCTGTCTTAGCAATACAAACCCACTGCTGCAATGAAACCCCATGAACAAAAAGCAAGTTGGTGAGGGAAGGGTTGATGTGGCTCACACTTCCACATCACGGCTCATCATTGAGGGAAGTCAGGACAGGAGCTCAAACAAGGTAGGAGCCTGGAGACAGGAGCTGATGCAGAGGTCATGAGGGGTGATGTTTACTGGCTTATTTTCTATGGCTAGCTCAGCCTGCTTTCTTATAGAACCCGGGATCACCAACCAGCCCAGGAATAGAACCACCCACAATGACAGGTAGGCCCTTCCCTGAAAATCAGTAATTAAGAAAGTGCCCAACAGGCTTGCTTATAGCCCTCATCTTATGGAGGCATCTTTTGTGTTTGTTTGTTTTGTTTTTAGAGACAAATGTTCACTACTTTTGGTTATTATACAGTGCATGTAAATACAATGTTATTGTAATATACCCCATAAAACTCATACAAGGGCTGGAGAGATGGCTCAGTGGTTAAGAGCACTGACTGCTCTTCCAGAGGTTCTGAGTTCAATTCCCAGCAACCACATGGTAGCTCACAATCATCTGTAATGAGATCTAACGCCCTCTTCTGGTATGTCTGAAAACAGATACAGTGTACTCATATAAATATAATAAATACATCTAAAAAATTTAAAAAATTCATACAAATATATCCCAACAAAAACAAAGCAAAAAGTACCACAATGTGACATCTTCTCATCACAGAGTGGATGATGTTTACTGAAAATGTGATTGAAGTGAGGAGGACACCTGGACAGGAAAGTGGTCCCCTGGAGTAAGGACTGGGAGATTAGAGGGATGTCTGATACGTACTGTTCCTTTCTGGCTCACTACATACCATACACCAGTCTCTGTCTGTCTGCGCTTGCCTCCCTCATAGGCCCATTTGGGTGGGTTAAAACAGGCAGGAACAGGGGCTGGTGAGATGGCTCAGTGGGTAAGAGCACTGACTGCTCTTCTGAAGATCATGAGTTCAAATCCCAGCAACCACATAGTGGCTCACAACCACCCATAATCAAATCTGATACTCTCTTCTGTGTACTCATTTATAATAATAAATAAATCTTTAAAAAAAAAAACAGGCAGGAACAAAACACATCTCCTTATGCTTCTTGTCTCAGCTTTATTTGGGGTTCTTTGCTCTTCTTTTTCTTTTTAGATGTGTGTGTGTGTGTGTGTGTGTGTGTGTGTGTGTGTGTGTGTAGCCCACATGTGTGCATGTGTCTAAGGAGACTACAGAAGCATGTGGGAATCCTCGAGATGGTAGTTTGTGGGTCCTCCACAAGAGCATGGAAAGTTCAGTCATTGTCTTAATTGAGGTGTTTTCCTCTCAAATGATGTTAGCTTATGTCAAGTTGACATAAAGCTATCCAGCACAATTGACCCCTTGTCAGCTTGACACATAAGCACATCACTGTCAAGCCACACCTTTTGCCTTTTGTCTTCATCCCCAAGATGAGACATTGATATCACGATCACAACATGAAACATTTTATAAACTCCCATAGTCTTTACAAATTCAAACACTAAATTCATTCTATTTAAAACGTTCAAAGTCTCTTTTAAAGCCTAAAATCCCTTTCAAAATTTGGTCTCTCAGGTGCAGGATCCTGAAAGATCAAAAGTAAATTTAACACACTCTTACTCTGAGAGGGAAATACCAGGACACAGTCACAGTTAGATCAAAGCAATATCCAGTATCTGGACTCCTCCTAAAAGCTTGAGTCGCTTCTCTAGCTCCAGCCTCTGTATCACACGTAGCTTGTCTTCTAAGCTTGGGCAGGATCTACTTCTTACTGCTGCTATTGTTCTTGGTGGTTGTCCCATGGCAGTGGCATCTCCAAAATGCTGGGGGTCTTCTGCTGCAACTGGGCAGCACTTTCACCAGTGGACTCTTCTCATGGTACTAAGTCTCAACTTTTTTTTATAGCCCTTTCAATCCTGGGCTGACAACTGCCACTGAGACTGCATCTCCACCCATGGCTTCTTCTGGCCTCTCACAGCACCAAGACTCAGCTGTTTTTCATGAACCTTTCATGCCTTCAAAATAGTACCACCCGAGTGACTCTTAGACTACCAAGTTTGGTTACCAGTTTGCGGTACAACCACGGACACCTCTGGAATACAGCTTCTGTGTGCTGACTTTCAGGAAACACTTCCCAGAAGAATTCCCCTAGTGATACTAGTCTTTTGTTAATCACCACAATTTCTCAGCTACAGCTGACCAGCATCTATTATCCCAGCCAAACCAAGATGATTCAGCGGTTCTGCTCTCTTGTTAATTAGGGCCAGTTCTTCAGCCCCAGCTGAGCAGAACCACAGATCTTCACACAAACGACTCTGGTGGAATCTCTGCTTTCCTTTGGAACTTCGTAAACCAGGCTTCCATCATCTGCACTGCTCTCAACATTCTTGTCTTCCGATCTCTGACAAAGCAGCCCTCTGAACTCTCAATACTTAATGGCTCTTCTAGCCCAAAGTTCCAGAGTTCATCCACAATCCTCCCAAAAACCTTGTCAAGTTTGTCACAGCAATACCCTACGCTCCTGGCACAGGCTGTCTTAGCGTTTTATCACAGTGAAGAGATACTATGACCACAGCAACTCTTATAAAGAAAATATTTAATTGGGCCTGGCTTACAATTCAGAATTTGAATTCATTATTGTTACACTGAGGACCATGGTGGCACACAGGCAGACATGGTACTGAAGAGGTAACAGAGTTCTATATCTGGATCCTCAGGCAGCTGGGAAGAGAGCAATTACCGGGCCTGGCTTAGGCATATAGAACCCTAAAGTCCACCTCAGGTGACGAACTTCCTCCAACAAAGCTACACCTCCCAATGCCATGACCTAAGCATTCAAGTATGAATCTATGGGGGCCATTCTCATTCAAGCCACCTTTCTCTACTCCTGCTCTCATCTCTGCTGTGTGATCTCTTTGGCCTTGCTGTTTGTCATTTATTTCTCACATCTTTCTTCTTACTTCTATTTTCTATAAAAAAAATCTAAATCATAATCATGTGCACAGCCAGTGTATATATAACTTTATGCATCACTTACCTAATAGTATAAATGATATGTGTATCCACACCACTCAACTCAGAGTACAGACAGGAATAGGATCATGTGCAGCTCTCTGCATCTTCCTCAGTAACCAACCACATGGCTTCCCCTCCCTCTAGAGCAACAAAGTAGCAACAAAACACTTTTATGGTTGGAGGTTGTGGTGGTTTGAATATGTTTGACCCAAGGAAAATGGCACTATTAGGAAGTGTAGCCTTGATGGAATAGGTGTGGCCTTGCTGGAGAAAGTGGGTCACTGTAAAGGTGGATCCTGGAGAGCTCCTATGCTCAAGCTCCAGCCAGTGCAGAAATGAGAGCCTCCTCCTGGCTGCCTTCTAATCAAGATGTAGAGCTCTTGGCTCCTCCAGCATCAAGTCTGCCTGCACGATGCCATGCTTCTCGCCATGATGATAATAGACTGAACCTCTGAAACTGTAAGTCAGCTCCGATTAAACGTTGTCCTTATAAGAGTTGCTTTGGTCATGGTATCTCTTCACAGTATGCAACCCTAACTAAGACAGGGGTCCCCACAACATAAGAGACTGTATTAAAGCATCTCAGCATTAGGAAGGTTGAGAACCACTGCTCTGATCATTGTGTTAAAATGTGTACTCATCATCCCAGGGCTTTTTGTGTAGTTTCTCCCACTCTGGCACACACATCTTTACACAGACTTTTCTGTTTTGTCTGCTTATGAGCATCATAAGAAAGCACATGGGGTCAGAGGGATGGTTCAGTGGTTAAGAACTTTGACTGCCCTTCCAGAGGTGCTGAGTTCAAATCCCAGAAACCACATGGTGGCTTACAACCATCTGTAATGGGATCTGATTGTGCTCCCTTATAGAAAATAAATAAATCTTGAAAAGAAAAGAAAGCACATACAATTACTATATTCTGTGACATGGAGGTTTGCTGGGTATTTGTGTTTCCTGTCTCCTATCTCATGGCAGGAGTATACTACCATGGGACTAATGTGTCGCTTATCTGTCATTTGGGTGGCTTTTAGTTTGAGGCTGTTATGAACAGTGTTGGTATGAACACTCCTGTACATGTGCCCTGTGCCCATGTATAAGAGTTTCTCCAGGTTATACACCCAGGAATGGAATTGATGGGCCGTAGGGTAGAAGCCTGTTCAGTTTTATTAGGTAATAACAAATTGTTTCCCAGTGTGGCTGTAACAATTTACAAGTCTGCCGGCAACAAATGACAATTCCTGTTATTTTAGAGTCTTGCCAGCATGAGGTAACACACTCTTTAATATCTGCTCATGTGGTGGTATGAAACGCTAACTCATTGTGGCTTTACATTCATGCCTGTGAATGCCAATGGATTTGAGCTTATTCTTTTTCCCTGTTTTTAAATGTTTACTGACCATTCCTAGTACATGAAATGCCTGTTCCAGATCCTTTGTCATCTCAAAGTCCTTGTGTTATTTATTATTTTCTCAGTAAGTTGTGGAATTCTGTTATTTTTAGATATAAATTCCTTGTAGCTTATATTTTTTATTCTGTGGGATCTTTTGATGGACAAAATTCATTATATAACACATTCCCACATAGCACTTTTGAAAAATCTTGGCTAAAATGTCTTTTAATCTCAAGGTTGTGAGGTGTGCTTTTATATGTTGCCTTTTGAAAGTTTTAGAGTTTGACCTATCATATATGCGTTTTTTAGTCTACGTGGAATTGATTTTTGACGAGGGAGGAATCCAATTTCATGCTTTCTCCACACAGATACCCAATTAGCCCAGCGTCATAGCTCATTCTTCCCTTGTGACCTGCAGAGCTGTTTGCCATAAATCACGTCTCCACACTGTCTGTTTCCAGGTTTTCTAGCATGTTCCATTGGTTTAAAAGAAGCTAGAGCTGAGTTAGTGACTGCTGTTTTAACTTAAGATGCGTGATATCGGATCTGCAGGCCAGTCACTCCGACCGAACCCCGCCCCTTCACTTTAGAAGTCATCTGGCCCCTGGCTTTTTAATGTTGCTCTTGAACATTACTCTTTGCGTTTCATGAAAACAAACTCCAGAGCTGTTGAGTTGAGTTTAGGGATACACAAATTCTAGAGCTGTTGAGTTGAGTATAGGGATACATCTTGGGGAGAATAACAACTTTAAGATATTGAAATGTGGGTGGGGTGAGATTGGAGGAGAACGACTGAAGGCCAGCTCCGGCCTTTCAACTCGCCCCCTATCCGGTTTCCAGCTGCGTAGCTCATTCTTTCCTTCCACTGTTTGCCATAAATCACATCTCCACACTTTCTTCTTTGCAGGGTTTCTAGTATATTACATTGGCTTAAAAGAAACTGGAACTCCCTTCCTCTCTCCTTCCCTTCCTCCCTTCTTTCCTTCCTATTTAATTTTTCGAGAACGTCATACTTCCAGGTAGCTCTGGATGGCCTGGAACTTGCTATGTGACCATTCCAATTACCTGTTTCAGCCACCTTAGCGGTAATACCTGTGGGCCACCACACCTGGACCAGATGCCATTTAAAGAGAGATATTGAGTTTTCCTGTCTAAAAGCCTGACACATATCACTATCTATTTTGTCTTTTTTTGATCTTAAGAACTGCAGAAAACTTGACACAACAATGTCCACCTGTAATCCCAGCTCTAGGAAAGCAGAGTCAAGAGGATTAGAGGTTCAAGGTCACATTCTACAACATACCACGTTCAAGGCCAACCTGGTCTACATGAGAGCCTGTCTCAGATAAAAAGAAATTACACTATAAAGCCTATAACTTTACACCCAGTACTTGGGAGGCTGAGGCAGGAGGAATGCCATTTGAGAGCAACCTAGATTATGTGGTGAGTTCCAAGTTAGCCTGAGGTAAAGATTGAGACTGAAAACCAAACCAAACAAAGTAAAACGCAAAAGAAAATTACCTTCCTTGTTTTCTTTTTGGTACAGAAATTGTGGTACATCTACACAATGGAGTACTACTTAGCTATTAAAAACAATAAATTTATGA
>NW_022196895.1:38094763-38156919 GCF_008632895.1 Mastomys coucha | reverse complement strand
TTTAAAAAAAAAAAAAAAAGAAAATTACCTTCCTTGTTTTCTTTTTGGTATATAGACACGCAGCTGTTTACAAATACCAGTTTGAGACTAGTAACTTTGATTATAGCTTACCTACTCTCAGTGTATTATTCTGTGTTCTTTTGAGTTTTCTATATAGACAATAATATTCATTTAATGATTCTTTTATTCAGCTATTCAACCTTTACTTCTTCTTGCTTAGTCTGTTGCCCAGGCCTCTAGGCAGGGTCTCATTCTAACCTTCAAGGGTTTCACCAATAAACAAGATGTTTGCTGTAGGTTTTAGACAGATCTCTTTCACTACATTTTATTAAGGATTTTATTCCTAGCTTGATAAAATTTCTAGTGTATAACAAATAGATATAGAATTTTATCAAATATTTCCATATATATTATTTTTCCATACTATATTTTCTCTATATTCTTTGTGATGTTACACGGGCTTTTTTCTTTAACTAGATAACATGATATATTAGCGGAGTGATTTTTCTTTTCATTTTTGTTTACTTTCATTTTATAAGTATGGTAGTCTTGGCTGTGTGTCTGTGCATGATCTGCACACTAAACAGTCAGGGGTCAGGAGAAAGCATCAGGTCTTCTGGAGTTACAGACAGATGTTAGTTACCATGTAGGTGCTGGGAATTGAACTCAGATCCTCTGTAAGAACCATTTTTCCAACCCTGTGCTTTTATTTTTATTTTTTTGTTTATCATATAAAGAATATCCAAGGCTTCATGGAGCTTTTTCTTCATTTCATGTTTAGAAGAGATTAAACAGTCTCCTCAAAGTTGTGAAAGAACTTAAATATACACTTCTCTGGGTTTTTGTTTGTTTTGTTTTGTTTTTGTGTTTTTTTAAATTCAATTACCCTCCTTCCTGTCCACCCTTCTTTCTTTTCGCTCTCAAAGGATCTGGCTATGTAGTCCCTGCTGGCCTCAAACTCAAGATACCCAATCTTGTTTTCCACAGTGTTGGTGCTGTAGGTATGTACCATCCCTTTTGTCTTCATTCACTGTCCTCAATGATTATTGTATCTTAAAAGGTGACCAGCATGCACACCATACACAGGCACCCCCTCACATACATACATACATACACTCCTCTCAAAACACACACATATACACACACTCACACACTCACCTACACACTCACACACATATACTCATACCCACTCACTCACACACACATATACACACTCACACACATATACTCATACCCACTCACTCACTCACACACACATATACACTCACACCCACTCACACACACACATACATACATACCCAAACACACATTCTCACACACACCTCACACATACATACACACACACACACACACACGTACTCAAACACACATACACTCACACACCTCACTCACACACACATATATACTCACACCCACTAACACACACACATACTCACATACATACCCAAACACACATTCTCACACACACCTCACACATACACACACACACACACACACACACACACGATGTAGGGTGTTGTGTGTCATACCTGCTTCAAAGATGCATTTCAACTATCATGACCATTATGAGATAGGAGGCAAGCTAGGGAGAAGTGAGGGAAAAGGAGTAGTCAGGCAAGAGGGCTTTCTCAGTAGAGCTAAACCTGAAAAGGAGATTTATCTATAAGGTCAAGGAGTCAGTCAATCACAGTAGATCGCATTCCCGTAAGGAAGACTTGTTATGGGCAGCTGACCTTCTGACTAGAAACATGTGTACAGGATTTTCTCCTTGATACTAGAGCGGGCTATTATCATTCACATGAACCTTCTAAGGAAGGTGGGGTTCTGTGCTTCTCTATAGCTGTGGTTTGAACTAGTGTATTCAGAAAAAGTCCCAAAAAAGTCTACTTAAAGTGTTATGATTTATAGTGTGATGACATTTCAGTAAGCTTTCTTGCTACGTCTGTTTTGAGTATACCTAGTGGTATTTATTCACAAAATATTATTGCTGAGGATCTATGAGGCCATGAAGACTTATGGCAGGGTCATTATTCTCATGTATAGGGTAGACTATATGCTATTATGCCATCTTCCTGCAGCAGGATCTTGTCTCTACATTTTCCAGATAGACCAATCCCAAGATATGATGTATCAGAACATCTATTGAGTCCCATGATTCACCCACCCCTGACCCAAAACAAAATACCCTCTGTTCTGTGAAAGTAGCTTTTGTGTTAGAAAGAGTGGCATTGAAGTACATTTCTTCAATGGAGAGTTAGATGGACCAAACCAGTAAAGTGACTACAATGCTGTTTTCTAAGAAACTGGTTCTCTTAGGGAATGGGACTTTTCTGTTACTATTTTACCATGTAAACCCAGGCAAGTGGACCTGTTTGTCCCTGAATTCCTCCATCTGACTTAGGTGAACTTTAATAGGTTTTTCTATGATAACTCGCCAAGAGTTCGTAAGTCTTAGAGTCTCACTTTAGGAGAGATAGGAGGCAAACCAAAGTTAGCTAAAAAGAAAAGTTAATTGAAAAAAATTGTTTTGGAGAAATTCAGAGAGCCTAGACATCCTTTTACAATACTGTATCCATCTTTGTGATCTTTACAAAATTTACTCTTAACATTGTATCTATTGACTCAGGAAAACAAAACAAAACAAAAAATCCCAGCCTACTTCTCTAAAGTTATTAGAAGAACAAGGGAGATGATTTTTTTTTTTTTTAGGAAGAAAAGAAATCAAGTCTAGTAGTGCATGCCTGTAATCCAGAGCACAGGAGGTGAGGCAGGAGGATTGTGGTTTTTTGATGCATCCCTGTACTATATAGCAAGACATTTTCCCTCACCCCCTACTCCATCCCTTAAAAAAGAGCAGAGGAAAAAAAACACCCACAAATCCCTACATCATCAAATCAGTTGTCCCTGTTCCCTTGAGGAGGCAGGAACTGAGTTCCCTCAGTAAAAATAAGTCTTAGAAATCATAAACATACCTTTCCCATGGCTGTCTGATACCTTCTTGGTGGCGGGATAGCTTTCCTCTTTGAATTATTTTAAGGGAGCCCATTAGAAAAACATCCCATACTCATGCTGAGACCTTGATTAGTCATGAAATCTTTCCTTCTCTTGAGGTTAATAGAGAGCATGGATCCGAGGCCCATCAACAGGCACCCTCTCTAGAGAAAAGCCTGGGGTGTGCATATGGAAGTACTTTTAGCATTTTCTCCAAAACTGTCTCTTAAAGTCTCTTTCCGAAAGCATGTGGCTGGTTTTGTGCAACTATGAAGTTCAGGAGAAGCCCATTCTCCACAATTCTAACTGGATTTAACCAGCTTGAATTGGCTGTCCCACAGGCCCACAGTCTCTGCCTCAATCATCGAGCCTGTGGCAATTCTGCAGGTAAATTTCTGCTGTCTTTTTCTGTCACTGAGATAACCACATGAGCTCAGAGCCCAAGGCTCTTTGGACAATGGCTACCTCTCACCTTCCAGAGTTCTTCTGTAACCCATAGGTATAAAGAGAGCCTGAAAGATTTGAGACGATCTGTTTCTAAATGTGAAAGTTCTAACCTCATTGTGCTAAAAGGGCATGTGAATGTGGATCTGACTAATGAAGAGGAAATCTAGAGAACAGCTTTGCTGTTTGTACTCCCGCTTTTAGAGCATACCTGAGTACTCTACAAATGTTCACCGAGTTCTTCCGAGAAGTCTGTTGTCTAAACCACCTGCGTCTAGAGAGTTTCTCTTACCCAGTTATTTTGTCTATCAGGATTAGGGATTCTGCAACACCAGATAATTGAGGTGCATTAAAAGTCAGGTGACATCACTTTTTTTTTTCCTGGATATTCCCTGACTTGGCTTCTTTTCCCAATGGACGATTTCCCACAAACACAGGTATTATCAATGGTAAACCTGGTCTGGCACTCAAGGATTCAGACAGACAAGCATTTGATAATATAGGGCATCACTTGGGCAAGTCTGATTCCTTCTAGTCAGCAAGTGCTCTGGGTGTCTGAGTTCTAGGTGAGGTCACCTGTGAAGGAAAAGGGTTTGAAAAGAAAGGCCCAGTTCCCTTGTTTTGAGGGGTGTGTAATCTCACTGAGATAAAAATGGGAGGAACCAGAATAGATTCTGAGAATGCACCTGCCCCAGAGCTCATGTTCATAGAGGCCACACATTCCTAATTTATTTTCTCATGTAATTTTTATAGTAAGTCAAAAGACCAAATGCTATTTGTGTGTGTGCACATGTATATGCATGTTTGTGTGGGTGCCCCTGGGTGTGCATACATGTTCATACATGTTTGGCCTGAGGTCAAACTTGGAATGTTATACTTCAGAAACCATCCCTGGCTTCTCTTTTAGATAGGTTCTCTGTGATATGTATGAATCTGGTCCAATAGGCTAAGCTGGCTGGCTAGGGACCTACTTGTCTCTGCTCCTCTGGTCTTCCAAACTAAGCATTATTATATCTTCCTCATTCACATTTTGCTGACAAGATTGCTAAGCCAATGCATATTACATTAATTTCCCTAGGGCCACAGGGCCGGTCGTTGGCAGAGGTGGGATCTGAACTTGAACAGTCTGACACAGAAGCCATTCCTTCAGCCCCACTTGCAATATCTAAGGCAACACGTGTAATTTGGAGGTAGGATCAGGTGCCAATGATAAGACTGGAGGGTTCTTGGAGGACGGACAACAGTGAAGGCTAGAACCACACACAGGCTCTAGCTCTCAGTTCCTTATTTGTGAGGCTGAGCTAGAACGGGTTTGCCCAGTTTCTAAGAGACCTACAAAGGCATCTGAGAAACTTCCCAGCCATCTCTCACCTGTAAGTTTTACGAGTGGATTTCACAACTCAGAGGGAACAGAGCAGAGCCTGAGGGAGAGTGGTGGCAGCATTTGAGTTGGTTCATATACAATGCTCACTGGTCAAAGTAGATGCTACCACGCCCAGTACCACTTCGCTCCTGGTCAATGGCCATGTTAGATGGTCATCCCTGTCAATAGTCAAACACTATTTTTAAGAGTTGTGGCTGAGGGCCTTTGGCTTTTATTAATTATATGAGTCTTGAAAAACCCAAAGCCCCTGACTTTATTATTTTTTAAAGGGTTTATTATTTATGTCTATTTGTGTGTGTGTGTGTGTGTGTGTGTGTGTGTGTGTGTGCAGGCCTTTATGGAGGCCAGAGGGGGATGTAAGATGCCCTGGAGCTGGAGTTCCAGATGCTCGTGAGCCATACGATGTGAGTACTGGGACTAAGCTCGGGTCCTCGAAGGAAATAGTCTTAACCTCAGAGCCATATCTCTAGCCCCAGACTCTGGTTTTAGAGACTCAGGATGTGAGAGCTGGAAGAGACCTGAAAGTCATTTTAATGCCCAGGCCTCAAAGAGTACAAGTGTCATGTTGATGGTGAGTTTAATATCAGTCAGGCAAGGCCTACCAGAGGGGAAGGGACTATGTCCAGGGAGCTGGTTGGGGCAGGTGCTAGACTCTTTCCAGGGTCTTTCACTTATATTCCTAACAAATCCTTGAGGACTTTCCCTGTGCACATCTCTGCTCTCCTGGTGCCCAAGCTCTAGAGAACACAGGCAGCACAACAAATGACTCGAAGGGACCGAGACGAGTGAAATGCTTTCTCTAAAGGAAGTGGAGGTGGAGAATGAGTGAGAACTGTTTATGATGGTTGTTTCCTTTTTGACTGCTTTATTCTCTGGCTAGAATGAACTTGGCTATGAAGTTCATCCACATGTAATACATTGCTTCCCCCTTGTACCTGGAATGCTTACTCTTGTGGGATCCCTTATCTTTTTGGGGTCCATCCCATTCACTTACATCCATGGTGTTGGGAGCAATTATTTCTGTAGATGGGAGGCTAGACTTTAGGAAGCATGATTGCCTGGCCTGAGGCCCAGGATTACAGGTGAGTTTGCCTGTCTGGGGACAGAGCCCGTATATAAAGCATCAAAGTATGGGCACACCATCCTCAAGGGAGGGGATAGATGAAACTCAAAACTGCTGGCAAGGCATGAGCCAGGAAGGCAAAATTGATGAGACAGGTTGAATGTAGCACCAACACCCTTTATCTCCTGTGTGTGACCCACAAAGCCTACATTCACTTGGCACTCATCCACCCTAGCTAGAGACTCCTCTCCATCATTGCCTTATTTCTTATTAAAGTCCTTGTCCATACGAGGATTTCCTCACTCATCTACATCTTTCTCTTATCCAATCTCTCCATCACGTAGGTGTTCATTCCTTCTGCCTCTTGCTCTCATGGTCAGTGGCTCACACATACACACAGCTACAGACATATTCAAGAGGCTCCACTCGTTTATCTATTTGTGTATTCAACTCACATTTACTAAACGTCTTGCCCTGCCAGGCTTGACTGGACTCACCCCTGTAATGGTGGAGTTCAAAGCAGTAAGAGAGCACTTAGGCCAACACTCAAACAAGGTGGGCAGAAAGAGAGATCTCCAGCATGTGTAGTCAGCCTGTATGTGGTGGGGTATTGACTGTTCCTTCCTCCCTACGGGGTTCAAAGTGACTAGACACGCATGCTCACAAAAGCATACAAAAGAAAAGAAATCAAGGTCTGGGGGCCAACCAACTTTTTCTGTAAAGGATCAGAGGGCAAATATTTTAGGCTTTTCATTTAGTTTCAGTCAAAATCACCCAACTCTGTCATTGTGGTGTGAAATTGGCCAAGGATAATACCCACAGAGTGAGCCTACCTGTGTGACAATAAACTTTATATTTTGAGCACTGAAAATGAGATTATTCTTGTCTATTACAGAGTACTATTATTTTGATCTTCTCTGCACCCCAATTCCAAACCAGGGAGCAGGAAGTACTTGTCCCATAAGCTGTAGATTGTCAGTATTATTTTAGATCAAAGGAATAAATGAATGGAAGAAGATTTCCAGGTGCAACAGTGAGGTGGTCAGTCCTTCCCTGGGGACCCCGTTTTTCAGGTTGGTGGCTGGAAAGTATTTAATACCAGGCTCAGAAATGAAGGCCAGGAAGTCCCCAGTTCTATTCTGTCACTTGAGCCAAGGCAGGTGAGCGATTAAATCAGTAGACTGTGCTCCACTATACACCTGCTTGCATCTGTCCAGGGACTGCTTCCTGACTATACATCCAAGCGTGGCACGTCAACAGGCCTCAGTCACTTGTACCCAGATGAAGAAATGGCTGGCACATAGCAGGCCACCAGGTTTGAGAATAGAAGCTTAATGACAGCATGAATTCTTGGCTAGTTTGGCTTAGGGAGAGCCAAAGACTGTGAGAAAAGAGGCAGAAACATAGGGGAGCACTTGAGCTGAGCCACGCCAGTGGCAAAGGTCAGCTCTCCTTTCTGTCCCTGGCTTCTCTGTCATCAGTGTCATAGTAGTCAGCATGAGAAAGATGTCTTGGAAACAGATACACTGATGTTTGTAACATTATGTGTTACATCAGCAGATTTTATTGTGCACCAAGCTGTCCAATTTCCCACTAGTTGCCTGATTGTTTGAGAGAAGGGTGAGAAAAGAGGGAGAAGGGTGGGTTATTTTCTCTTAGACTTTGAAATACAATAAGCATTTTTTTTATATGGAAGAAAATACTCCATTTTTATGGGAAGTTTCTCTATTGTTTTCTTTTCTTAGAATACTGCTACTCACTGAAAGTAAAATTGCTAAGTTGTTAACAAGGGGGCTGTGATGGAGAACATGTTTATTTTTTTCTATGGAAACAATAGAAAGTCATGCCTATCTTTTTCCCCAATAGAAATGCTACCCTTGAAGAAGGCCCTCCCAAAAGTACCTTGTTTGCTAAACAAACTTGAATATATCCCTAACTCAGTGTAGCCACCACAAAATGACAAAGAAAATGATTGTAGCCTTACAGAATCTTAGATTATGGACTTGCTACCTGGCACACGTGACTCATTTCCTATGTCTCGCCATGACAGACATTACTAATCAATCCCATAAATTTTCTCCCTATGCCTGTTTACTTCCCAAGAATTGTTTTTAAACCATTTCTGTAGACAGTTGAGATTCCCACTTCTGCTGCTGGTGTAGGGAAAGACTTGGAAGATTGCCAACCCTGAGTTGAATAACCCTGAGCTACTTACGGGTTATTAGTCTCTTAGTTTCTTCATTTAAAATGGAAACGGTGCTACTTATTAGCAACACCCATAGGCTGGGGTGGTATTTGGGACCATAGTGCTGATTCTGTCGTAAAATGGCATCTCCTTTCCTTTGGGTTGAGCTGAAGTGGAAAGCGAACCCATTTTGGTGACTCAATCTTTTAATTCTTTCAGCTTCTTTCAGGCCTTGGGTGGTCTGCTTGCTTGCTTCCAGGGACAGAACATTGACAAACCTACTTTTCCCACCTTTAAAAATGTTCAGGTTTCTCCAAAGCCTCCGATAGTCTCTCAGTGTGAATTTGGGATGCATGGCTTGCTGGGGTATTCAGATAGGACACTGTCTCCACACAGGCCTTGCCTTATCTGATGTTTATATCACATTAGTTACACATCTGGGCTATACTTTGCACATCAGTAGCTCTCAGCTAGGAAGACCATGTCCAGGAGATGTCTAACAATATAAATGGCCACAGGAGGGTGACCAGGTTTGCAGAGAGAAGGAGTGTGCATCTCAGGTCCCTGCGGATGAGCCCTGAGTGAGTTCAGCCTCAGAGTTCAAGAATGTCTGTTAAAACGCTGAGGTGCAGGCTGGGACACTCCCTCTCTCACCCAGACAGGGTTGGGTCTCCTTAGTGGTTCACCAGCCAGGATTAATTGGGCAGAGTGATGATGCAAAGTTTAACTACTCGTTGGAGAAATGCTGAATCAAGGAAGCCAGAGAGGTTAATTACCGGACCTGGTTTAGTCACCAGAAACCAGGCTTTCTCTAGAGTACCTTGGGGAGCCGGGGCAGGGCTGAGGACGGAAGCCCACAGAAGTAAGCATGTACCAGAAGCCCTGCACCGCTCAGAGATTAAGCTGCTGGGCAGGGATGGCTGCAACTCCTGCTTGCCTCCTTCATTTACCTGTTTGGCTGCTATTGACCTCCAGGTCTCCATCTGCACCCTGTTTCTCCTAGGAGACCTTCTTGCCTCCCAGACCAGGTAGAAGACCCTTGGTCTCAAACTTTCTTCACGCCTCACCTTCAAACCTTACAGCATTTTGCATACTTATAACTATGAAATCAACATTCAATACTGTAGTGTGTGTCTACTTTGCTGCCTTGGAGCTTCCCTAAGTGCAGTGATCGAGTGCCTCGTTTGCTGAGTGTCTGGCTCAAGTGTTTTGGGCATAATGGATACCTAACAACTCTTTTTTATTTTATTTTATTTTATTTTTTGAGACAGGGTTTCTCTGTATAGCCCTGGCTGTCCTGGAACTCACTCTGTAGACCAGGCTGGTCTCAAACTCAGAAATCCGCCTGCCTCTGCCTCCCAAGTGCTGGGATTAAAGGCACGTGCCACCACCGTCCGGCTCTAACAACTCTTTATTGACTGCTCCATTGACAATGTAATAAATAACAGGGCTCATTCTTGGCTTAGGACACTTATCAAGTGAGGACAGGACTTCCATAAAGAGCTAAAGTGTGTGTGTGTGTGTGTGTGTGTGTGTGTGTGTGTGTGTGTGTGTGTAATAGTGGACAGGGGGCTGGCCCTAACTCAGCCTACATCTCCCTTTTCCAAAGTCTTTTCTCCTATGTGTATCTTTTACTTTCTTTGCATGAGTTTACTTGGGATTATAGCTGAGAGTCTGACTTTAGCAAGCAGAATTGTCCCAGGGAGCACATGGATAGATAGAATATCAACTTAGACTCCTGTACTTTCGGAATTATCACTGCCTGTCAAGGAAGCAAAGGGGCTTTTGGAAGCTCTCACACACTCCAACTCTAGCAGGTCATTCCTCTGAATGGCTCACTCCCAGCAAGGCTGGTCTATACAGGTCAGCTCTAGGGAGGGAGTAGAGAGGATACTTAAAGCTGCCTGGCTTGGCCTAATGAAAACAACCAACGGGGACATCTACTGGGTCAGTTTCCATTGCTTCATCCAGGCCATTTTCTCCTGTACATGGAAAACTGAGGCTCTGAGAGAGGAAATATCTTTCCAAAAGTCCTTCTGTTCAGGAAGGAGCAGTGAACCCCTGCTCAGATTCTAATGAATCTTCGCTAAGTTCTTCATCTCAGCGTTGAAGCCTTTCTGACCCTCACCTCTCTGAGGCTGAGGACATGGCAGTCACCTGAACAGAAACAGACGTGACTGCCTGTGAAGCTGTGTGAGCAGAAGAGAGGAAGTGCCCAGCAATGGCCGTCCTAAACTAGATAACAGTAGCAGCTCCTCCCTCTGGCCTGACTTCAGAATGTATTGTCAGGTAGTTCAGCTATCATTCTCTGTCAGGTAAAGGTCACCAGTCTCCTTAGCAGATGAGGAAACTGAGACCAGGACAGGCCACATCCAGGGCCACACACTGAACAGGATCCCATGTGACTGGTGCCACATCCATCACGTTTCTTGTGCAGACGCTCACCACTGCCACCTGGGATCGTGCCAGGCACAAGATTTTACACATGAAGACTCTTATTTCTGTTTAAAATTGCAACTCAGTGTCTATTTGGTGAGTTGGGGAGACCCGAGTGTGACAAGGAAGGACCGCTTCCTGCCAGTTTTCCTACATGTAAAACAAGATTAAGTCCCACCCCTCCACCCCCATGCTCAATTAAGCCCCTTCCACCCCCACCCCCACATGCTTTTGCTAGCAATTGTCCGGGATCTCTTGAGTGTTATAAATAACAACAGTTATAGCTTGTCCAGCCACTGCAGACCTTTGCAAGAGACTCTTCATGGAAAGGCAGACCATTTTTGCAAATAGAACACTGATGACATTTAGTTAGTAGATGGAAAAGCCATGATAAGATGCTCTGACTGAGTCAAAACCTTTACTTTTAATTCCTTATCTGCATTTCTGCAAAAGAAAAATTGAAAACCAAACCAAAACACAATAACGAGTGCCCAGGTTCCTCTAGGGCTTTCCGTATGCAGCGTCCAATAGTCCGTGGGCTATGAGAGCTTTCTCACCGTTTTTCCCCGCAACCTGTATCCTTTGATTTATGTCCCTTTTTTGATTCTGAGCACAGTAACACAATTCTAGTATGCAAACCCACATTTGGAAAATAGAAGGTCATCATTCATCCCTACATCAACCTTGAAGCCATTTTGTCTCCAGATTGCACAAGCTCAGGCCTCCTTCTCCTGGTCTTGGCCCAAACATGGAAATTAGACCTTAGGGAGGGTGCAGGAGTGCACAGCCAAGGAACCTGGGACACTTGGGCCAGCCTGAGGGCAATGATAAGGATGTAAACAAGGAGACTGGCACAGACAGTCAGGGCAACGTTAGTCCAGCTGGCAGCAGCCACTGGAAAAAAAGGGTTAGCAGTTCAGTTATGGCAAACATGCCAGGCTGGACATCGGTGAGAAATGAGTCCTGCTTTTGAGCTAGAGAATGCTCAAGAATAAACTGGGGAGAGGGATAGAGATCAAGGATACAAGCTTTGGAGTCCCTGACTTTGAGCTTCTGACATGCAGATGTGGAATCTGGTATGTACCCCAGAGAGAGGTCTCTGTGTAGTGTCTGACATATGAGGTGCTCTGGAAAGCAGAAGACAGTACTACAGAAGTGATGCAGTTTAAAAAGAAATCCAGCAGGAAAGATGGCTCTGAAATGTCACCAAGAATGAAAGGATATTCGGATCATTAGGAAGAAAGACTGATGGGGAGTTTGGGAACCAGTGTAGCAGGCTGGTGGCATCTCCACTTGAAGTCTTTTTAATGCAAAAGGAGATGCAGTCAAACATTTTGAAACTTTTGATGTGTTGTGATGAGTATTTATGTTTTGACAAGAGTGTCAAGTTAACAAAACGGGGATATGATGCCCTTTTCAATAAATGCGGCTGGAGCAACTAGATATCAACATGCATAAGCATGAATTCGAACTCCAATCTCTTAATATCTACAGAACCCAACTGCAGTTGGGTCCTAGACACAAAAGTAAAAGATAACATTGTAAACACCATGAGGTTAAATATTAAATTTTGGTTAGGCATTAGTTTCCTAGCATAGATAAATTAGACATCGTTGTAATGAAAACATTTTATATTTTAAATGATATTACTGAGAAAGTGGAAAAGCAACACACAGAATGGGAAAATTTTGCAAATCATAAATCTGACCCAGGACTTTTTGTAGAATATGTAATGAACTCTTTTACAACTCAATTAAAAGAAGACAAATAACCCAATTAAAATATGGACAACACACAAACAAATACTCCAAAGCATACACATGCAGTAAACTTATGAACAGATGCCCAATGTCATTAATTATAAGAAATGCAGATTAAAACTACATGCAAACACAGTGCTATGTACCTATAACTTTAGGTATAACTTTAGTTGTAACCTATAACTTGGGAGGTTGAGGTAGGAGGATAGCAGGTTCAAGGCCAACCTGAGTTACACTGTGAGATCCTGTCTCAAAACAAAAAGCAAGAACCAGGAAACCTAAACATACACACAAAGTTTTATAATGCAGTACACTCTACTTCACATACACTAGGGTGGTTACTGTCCATAAGACAGACAGTAAATACATGTTGGTAAAACCTGGAAAATTTGGAATCGTTGTGCTGTAGTGGTGAAAATGTAAAATGTGCTTTCAGTTTGGAAAGTAGTTGTGAGTTTTGTAAACAGAAGTTTGTGAAAGAGAACCACTACATGAATGATCAACTCCATCCTTAGGTTTGTTTATATGTATGTGAAAATGTACCCAGACGAAATCTTGCATGTAAATGCTCCTAGCAATATTATTTATAATAGACAATGCCTACTACCTGATTAATGGATAAACTAAATCTTGTGGCATTTTCATACACTGGAATGTTATTTGGCCATAAAAAGGAATAAAGTGCTGATACAGGCTGCTTATATGGATAAACTTTGAAACACAGACAGTATGAAACATTGTCATAAAACAAAAATTCAAAAATCATTGTGAAAAAGACAACTGTCACTATCCAGAATTTTTTGAATTTAAGGGGACAAGAGACTTGTATAGTGCAAGGAAAGAGGAGGCCAGTAAGTGCATAGAGTAAGAGAAATTTGGGGAATATAGCGGGCCAATGCCAAGTGCTCACTTTATCTGTATCTCATTTGAGGAGAATGTTTATAAAGCAAATGTAGAAACAAACATGGGATCTTGAAAATGTAAAGGACAATTTTGTTTGCTGTTTGCTAATATTATGATAGTGCTAAAATATTTTAAAAGACACAGTTACTATAATTATCTATAATTTGACCTGATGTCTGGGCTTCAATTTATTCCGTGGAGGAATGGGGTGGCAGATAAACTGGCTCAAGAATGTGTTCATTATAATATTCTTTTAGTTTTTATATAGATTTGGAATATAGTGTTCATGATCTGGCTACAAGTCACATCCCAGCAGCCTTGGATCCTTACAGAGTTGTAAACACACAAGGACGCTAGTCCATGATAATCCAGAAGGTAGAGTTAATCTGGATGCAGTAGCACTCATAATCCCAGCACTTGGGAGATGGATGCAGAGATTCAGGATTTCAGTGTCATCTTTGGCTACATAATAAGTTTGAAACTAGCTTGGGACTGACCACATGAGGTTTTGTCTGAACACATACCCACCTGCACACACAGTAAATTTGAAATTCAAAAATCATAGGCAAGATTGGACAATAATATAGCAACTTATTACTAAGAAAATTTAACATTAAAAAATTAAAATAAACAAATAAAACTGGGAATGAAACACATATTTCCACATTTACCATCTTTTGAGTGTAGATTGGTTGAGTGAGAATCATGAAATGAATGAAATTTATATCAGGGAGACATCAACTTAAGAAAATTAGCATTATTCATCTCTGTACATTGTCTTAGATAGTGGGGTTAGCTAAGAATCTCAAGTATAAACTTGCATTGAGAGAGAGAAGACAGACAGACAGACAGGCAGGCAGGCAGGCAGGCAGGCAGGCAGGCAGGCAGAGCTAGCCCAAGGGGGAAAATTATCTTAATACTCAGTAAAAACCATCTTTTATACACACCTGAGCATGAAGTAAGGCTAAAAGTCTCTAGTGAAAGATGTGATATCCATAGAATGGATCCGGACAGACTTACAATAGCTCTAGAAACTCCGTCACAATATTATAGACACAGGGCTAAAAGTGTGCCTCTGTAGATCTCAGAATTCTCCAAGATACATGCTAGCTCATTTCTCTAGGAATGCAGGGAAGATGCCTAGACTCGCTGCTATCACTCAGGCAGAGCTGGGAAGGAGAATTGCATTCCTCACACTAAGTTGCCTTTGCCCTCTCTGTCTTTTCTACATTACCTAGGTAATAAAAACAAGAGGGCTTTAGATATTCTACAGTGACATACGTGAGCAAAACAATATCCCCAGCCCTGAGAAACTCTCAACCTATTGAGCAATGTAATAAGATATATGTACACTGCCTTTATATACTGATGTTCTAACATGTTGCTTATAACAACATGTTATACAAGCGTATAAACAGTGGGTAGCTAATACAGAAGAGACACTAACCTTTGCAAAGGATGACTGACAAGAACTTCCTTGAAGAAACATTATGTATTTAGGGCTTAAGGGATGGGTACTTCTGAAACAGATAAGTGAAGCAGAGATCCATTCCATGGGGAATTGCATTATTTAGCCAACAAAAAATTTGTTCATTGTCCAGAATAACTCAGGCCTTTCTAGGGGTACAGGACCAAAGAAAGGAGTGAGGTGGCTGAATGTGTGTTGCCCTGGAGGTGTGGAGCAGATCGCTGTAGCATGCACGCAGGTTGAGATGCTTTCAGACAAAAACGCATATGGCCAGTTTCAGGCTAGTTTCAAACTTAGTATGTAGCCAAGGATGACACTGAATTCCTCATTCTCCTGCATCCATCTTCCAAGTTCTGGGAATATGAGTGCTGTCACATCTAGATTAATTCTACCTTCTGTCTTATCATGGACTAGTGTACATGTATGCTTATACGACTGTGTAATGAACAGGCTGCTGGGATGTGAATTGTAGCCAGACTGTAGACCACTTGGTACCGCACTTGAGAACTCTTTTTGGGGAGAGAGAATGAGTTATACTCGAACTCTGGCTTAGTTTCTAGCCTTGAGACAGATTATGTCATCCTTTCCTCCCAGAGATCTGCTGTTTGTGAAAGGCGCACATCCGTGACTCTTCGGAAGAGTTGTACATCATGATGTTTATAAGTCCTCTCATGGTTTTTGGCTTTTAGTAGCTACTTAATACCATTCCTTAGGACCTCTGGGAACCACTGGAGATTTGGGAAATACAAATGGCTAAAAGAGTTTAAATTTTAAATAGTCACTTCAAAATTATATTTGTAAAAATGAGAGATTGTGGGGCGGGCTGCACCAGGGTGACATTATGTGATTGAGCATGGTTCTAGGAGGCCAAGAAAGAGACTGGAACTATAGACTAGACAACAAACAAGGTTCAAAACAAAGAAAGTGGCAAGGGCTGGACACAACGTTGACTATTTAGGAGGCAAAATGGGCTTGCCAAATAGCTGCAGGTGAGAGGTTAGGAAAGAGTCTACTGGGAGGAAAAGATTATATAACCTAGTACCTGGCTCTGACCTATAGGAAGAGGGGGGCTTTGAAGGGGACTTACAGAGATGGGAAGGGAGGAAGTGGAGATGCTAAGGAAACAAATTCTCTTCTTGAAGAAAAGGAGACTGCCTCATTGCTCTGTGAGTGTGGCAGACAGGGTTGAGAGAGGCTCCATATCCTGAATCCAAGGGCCAGAGAGGACCTTGTTCTTACAAGTACTAAAAAGGTACCTAAAGAGGTACTGTATTGCCAAAAGACTTCTTTTGTGATTTGTATCTCACATGCTTGGCTTTTTTCTCCTTCTGAGTCCCTCCTAGAGGGAATTCCCAGGCTCTCCTTAA
The DNA here is from genome assembly GCF_008632895.1 of Mastomys coucha. NCBI lineage: Eukaryota > Metazoa > Chordata > Mammalia > Rodentia > Muridae > Mastomys > Mastomys coucha. The sequence goes on along the minus strand of NW_022196895.1, from coordinate 38,140,918 downwards.
GGTCAAGTGTGTCAGCGTCAAGACACCCACTTGACCTTCTGCACCGAAGGTTCCACAGAAACCGGCTCCAAGTGCCCAGGTCTGACTCAGTCATTTTCAAGTGCAGTTGTTTCTAGCCTACAGATGCAGTACATCATCTTTGAGGTTATTACTGCACAGTCTACCCAGGGCTGGCAAGTGGTTTCCTACAGGTAGGAAGTCACAAAGACAACGAGAAAAATGCAATCCCATTTTCTGGCTCCTTGGTGTGAAGGTAACAATTACACAATGATGACTTGGGCAATTCCAGTATGGTTTCTTCACAGAGGGAACCAGAACATTTAACTAGATTGGCTTCTATGCTGACTGTGTAAAATAATTGTTATCCAGCGTCCTTTTTTTTTTTTTTTTTTTTGGCCTTATTGTTGGGACCTACATGTGTTATGCAACCTCCCTAAAAGAAATGTCCTGGACCTTCCACTACATAATCATACAGCAAAATAATATTCAATTATCCCTGGAAGGGCATAGTAGTACACACCTTTAACCAGCACTTGGCAGGCAGAGGCAGGCACGTCTCCATGAGTTCAAAGCCAGTTTGATTTACATGGTGAATTCAGGGACTATATGGTGGAAATTTCTCTCAAAAAAAAACCCTTCACATATCTTTCTGCCAGGGAGGTGAAACACAATGACTGTCTTCCTATCTGTGTCCGAAGCCATGTGTGCATGTTCTGGCTACACACGTGTTTACTTGGGATCAGCATGATCTAATCTGTACTGACTCATGCTTTCATAGGTATGTACCCTTATTATCATGCTGTTCTTTAAATATGGAAAATTTAAATTTAGATCTAGTTATCTAAACATTTGTATGCCTTTCCTTCTGTGAACATAAAATTCATATCACTTATAAGTTTAGAGTGTTGCTACCACATGACATAATAGAAACCTGGTATTTTTCAACTTAGAATTGAGGCCGTAACCTCTTACAGAACCTGAGGTTGTTTTCTCTTATCCTAATTTAGGGTGAGTAGCCAATGTTCGAGAGGTGTTACAGATAGACTGGAACAGAACTGAGGCCTTGTTACCCTAAAAAAACACCCCATGGAGCACACTATGGAGCACCCTATGGAGCACTCCATGGAGCATCCTACGGAGCATTCCATGGAGCACTCCATGGAGCACCCTATGGAGCATCACATGGAACAATCCATGGAGCACCCTATGGAGCATCATATGGAACAATTTATGGAGCACCCTATGGAGCACTACATGGAACAATCCATGGAGCACCCTATGGAGCACCACATGGAACAATCCATGGAGCACTCTATGGAGTATCACATGGAACAATCTACGGAGGACCGGATGGAACACTGGAATGTGTTTTTCAGCCTATACCTTTGTATTCACAATCTCTGGGTCCTTATATCACCTAAGCCAGAGTGGAGGCCATTGGGGACCTCATCTCACTTTAGGGAGCCCAGGCTCCACTGCAGTTAGCCATTGAGTTTTGAATCTCTGCTAGATTGTAGGTTCCTTGATAACAATTTATTCCTGTTGGCCTTAGCAATAACATACACCACGAATGCTTAGACACAACCGCTGGTAGCTTGTAAGGAACAAAGCGGCAGTAAAGGAAAGCCTTTAGGTGTAGAAGAGACAGGGCATTCATTTTTGTTTTTGTTTTCCCACTGGAAGGTATATGGGAAGAGTGATGTAAAGCCTTGTCCTCAAAAAGACCAATAAAGACAACTGAAAAGAGAAAGGTACACTGGCTGAAGGGTGATGCTCAGGTGGTCTTTGCTAATGGCACAGTGAAATGCCAGTCTTATGTTTTAGCACTAGAAAGCACCAAGATCAAGGCAGACTCTACTAACGATGTGAACTTGGCCAAACCATCTTTCTTCTCAGTCCTTAATTACCTTTTACCTTAATGTAAGGAGGTTTATAACTCTCCCACAAAGGTTCTACTATATTTGTAGAATGGAGAGGCAGGGCTTTGGAGACTGGACCTGTCCTAGCAGGGTCTATCATGTATCTGTCAGTCTATATCTATCACTGTCTGTCTGTCCATCTATGTGTCTATTCATCTAATATGACTATCTATCTATCTATCTATCCATCATCTATCTATCTATCTATCTATCTATCTATCTATCTATCTATCTATCTATCTATCTATCTATCTATCCATCCATCCATCCATCCATCCATCCATCCATCCATCCATCTATCTATCTATCTATCTATCTATCTATCTATCTATCTATCTATCTATCTATCCATCCATCCATCCATCCATCTATCTATCTATCTATCTATCTATCTATCTATCTATCTATCTATCATCTATCTGTCCATCCATCCATGCCTCTATCATTTATCCATCCATCTGTCTCATGTTGGTTTCAAAATATTTTAGATTATTACTGCCTTGTTTTTGGAGCATGACTTCACTCAGTATGGTTACTAGTACACACTACTCACTCTGGATATTTGTTGACTTATAGTAATCTGTGAGGCCTATAAGAGATTAGTTCTCCCTTTCAGGTTCCCCTATGTGTTACCACCTGCCAAGATACTTAAGTAAAAAAAAAAAACATTGATTATTTGATTTGAGTTTTTGAACAGCCATTTAGTTATAAGCCTTGTGTGAAGGTATGGGAGCAGGGAAAGTAGGGAGACATTAATGGGCTAGACCCAACCCAGGCTCTCACTGAGACTCTCAATGATGTTAGAGGAAAAGGAAGCAGGAGAGAGAGAGGGGGGTAGGGGAGATCAATGCCCTGCTTATATTTAGGTAGAGATTGTACATAGGGCTTCTGGGTATGTCTTAACAATACCTGTGCCATCTATACAGAAATATTCACTGTTTATAACCATTGTACTGATGAAAGGCTTTCACTACTGCCCAGTGATTGCCTGTGAATGCTGCGGTTTGGAATTATCATTCTTTGTGCACATTTGGAAGGAATAAGCTTTGTTTTGAGTGCTACTGGTATTCTCCCACTCTGGATCATCCTCTCAGAGATGAGGTAAACGTCCAGGAATAAGGATTTCAAAGGCACAAAGAACATGTCTCTTGGATACATCTTTTGAGGAGCCAACTCATGGCTGAGCTCGCTTGCTTATTTTTACAGAGTGTAGGCTGCACTTTATATACTCATACCTCTATATAAAGAATCCTTTAGAAACTTCTAACTTTTCGGCTTCATGTGAGTCATCAGGTTCCTGTTTTAGAGTGTTCATGTGTTTGTGTATGTGTGTGGTAGAACAACTCGATATAAAGCGTGTATATGTTCATAAAAATCTGTTTAGAATGCATGTCAGATTTTTTTTAAAATGTCAGAAAAGTATGTATGGAAAGAATGTATGAGAGTGAGAGAAAGAAGAGAGAGAGAGAGAGAGAGAGAGAGAGAGAGAGAGAGAGAGAGGTGTAGTGTAGTATAGGTAGGGGGTGCAGTTACATGAGAGACTGCCCTCTTAGCAAGCCAGACAGCAGTATAAGATAGAGTGCTAATGGAGGTGATTGTTTTCCATGCAGACCAGCACACAGGTCTTTGAGGAGCCCTTGACTTTCTCCTTCTTCCGTGTCTTGTTATAAAGGGATTAAAGTCCAATTAAGCCATTTAATCCCAAGGTAGAAATTCACGTTTAAAAACAAGATTTACAGCTTCTTAAAAGGAAAGAGAGACACCAGCGCAAGCTGAAGTTGGTCCTTTCAAGTTGCCACCTGCATGGTTCCTGAGAGCGTTTTTTAGCTGAGCACCCAACAAGGCATTCTCCTTAATTACCTTGCCTCATACGTCGTCTCCTCCTTTATCTTTTAAAGTGCCCTTCAGCCTAAATAGCCACATGCTGTCAGAAATACTTCAGCTTCTGGATTGCTACAACTCACCTTGGCTTATCTCTCCTCAGCATCTCGGCGAGCAGGGCTAATAATAAAACGTAGTACGGAGAGCCAGTGCTGACTGGGAGCTTAACATGTGCAGACGTCCTTACAGCAAGTGCTTCATGCCCATTACCTCATTAGGTGCCCACTGTGAAAGCATCCGGGCTGGCTCCATGGGTGTGTGACTTGTGTAGTCACGCAGGGCCATCACTTGATTTAATGTGCTGCTGTGACCATCTTGAAATTCTTAATCATTTTTTTTTTTTTTAGTAAGGGGCTTGCAATAAATAAAATGACAAATGAGAGTTAGCTATTATGCTATGTTAGAGAGAAAAAGAGTAACTCTCATCATTCCTCTTATCTTTGGCTGCAAAAAATGTAGAAATGGGTATGGGACCACGGATTATATCATCATTCCCGAGAAACACCTGCCAACCCATAGGCCCTATTTACTTTCTTCCTGTGTGATGCCCGGGCTATTGCAGAAGATATGACATACAATGCCAAAACCCTGTCTGGAAAATGGCTGCCAACATGTCCTTAGAGGAAAGTTCTGATGGACAGGCAATCATGCTTACCACAGGACTGAAAGGCGAAAAGTATCTAGGCATTTGGGCAAGTTGTTTAACCGTTTGAACGCTCTGTTTTCTTACCCATAAAGTAGGGATTAATAATAATAATAATAATAATAATAATAATAATAATAATAATAATCATATGAACTTGCAAGATGCTTAAGGATAAAATGAGCTCACAAATTTGATAGTGTGCACATGGCTCCAGGTAATAGTCACGTATTCTGAGTGCCATTTGATAGTCAATGCACATGGCTCCAGGTAACAGTCATGCATTTGGAGTGCCTGCCGCCAGGTAGTCAGCATCCAACAGTGCTTGGGACATGGTGGAGCTTTCTTGCCTAGCACCCCGGTGCCCATGGATTTACTCCCTACCTGTCCTGCAGAGCTGGCAGGGAAGTCTGCCTTGTCTCCATGCTGGGTGAACACAGAGGGACCGCTAGAGCTGATGAGCATTGGGGTGCTGATTTCCACTATCTGGTGACCTTCAGGAGAATGGACCACGCGGTTGAGTGTGTTCAAAGCTGTAGTCATGGAGAGCTGCCCAGATCCCTTCCTCCTGGACCCTGGGCTCTTTCGGAGAGAGGATGTGTTGGTGGCTTTGCTTCTGGATGGTGAGGACATCAGGGACAGGTTTTTTGTGCGTGATAACTGATGTCCTTTGCTCTTCTCTAGGAGGTGTCTTGCCGAGAGGTTTGGCTGCGAAGATAAAAGGACAGATGAGAGTTACTCTCCAACTTAGTACAATTGTCTCATGCTCGTTGGCAGCTGACGTCATCTTCTCAGTTGCTGGCTTGATAGGCTATCCTCTGGTCAGTATAATAACAAGCTACATCTTTTATCCATTTGAAGTTCATAATTTGGTGTTTGAGACAGAGTAGACATACATTTAGGACCTTGACTACATCTTTCTGCTAATCCTGCTATTTTGAATACTGCCATCTCTTCATGTCCCTTGTCTGTAAAATCAGTTGTTCTGGTAAATTACCTGGGGCGGTGGGGGGGGAGGGGGCAGAGATCAGAAAGGATAGAAAAACCCTGGCGTGTAGTGTTATTGATAAACCAATGGTTTAACAGCGGGCTAGCACAATTTCTGGAAATGTAACAAATGACATGTCTAATTTGGTGCCAGCCAGCCCCAGTGCTGTATTGCTCTGTCACTGTGGCCTTCCCTGCCATCCTGCTCATTCCATTAAGGGTCCCTAGGCACTCATAGCCTTTGGAAATGTGAAATCAGTTGAAAACAATGAGGGTTCCCATGAATCAACGCTTCAGTCTCAGGATGATTAGTGAAATTCCTATTATTATAATAGTCACCAATGGCTCTCCAAAGCCGCATGTCTCATTCTAACTTAGAAATTTAACTAGAGGTAAAAAAAAAAAAAAAGTTTTCCCATTTAAAAACATTTAAAATGACAATGTACAGAGGTTTAAAATAGTGAAGACAGAAAACTGTGAAGAAGAGGTGATTCTTGTCTATAAATGTTCTCCACACTGTGAAAAACCCATCAAGTGTGTGTGTGGGGGTAGTGTTATTATGTGTGTATCTGTGTGTGGCTTTCTCCATATCTGCATGTGTGTGTGCGCGCGCGCACATATGTGTGCACTATGTATAGAGGGCAGAGGTCAAATCCTGCTGTCACTCTTCAGGGGCAATCCCCCTTGTATCTTCAGGTAGGGTCTTTCACTAGCCTGGAGCTCACCAAGTACACACACACAAAAAAAGAGTTCATTTCAAAGATAAGAAAGCTGAGGCCCAGCAGAAGTGGCACAAGTGACAGAGCCCGTTTGTAAGCTAATAAACAAGAAGCTATCAGATGATAATAATCTTTCAGTCTAAGAAGGAGAGCACCCAGGGAAAGTGGCTACTTGAAATTGGTTGGGGGGAAGGTCAAGGAAGAGCCTTCAAGAAGGTGACATTTAAGCTGAGACAAGTGACAAGAAAGAGCAGGTTGTGTGGAAGTGAGGATGTGAACAGGCCAGGCAGAAAGAGGTAGAGAAGGATGGAAGAGAGCAGGTGAGGAAACAGGGAGAGACGGCCACAGGCTTGGCAGGAGCTCGATTGCACAAGGACTCGGGCGGCTTTGACTTATTTTCAGTGTAACAGGAAGCTCCTGGCAGGATCTGGGAAGAGGAGTGACACGGTCTGATTTATGCTTTTTAAAGCTCATGTTACGGTTTGGCAGTTTCTCATAGCTAAACACATACTTAGCATCGGATCCAGCAATCCCACTTCTGGGTAATTACTCGAAGAGAGAAAAATGCATGCTCAAACCACAGTTGTATTTAGAGTTGCCAATAGTAGGGAACAACCTCAATGTCATTTACTACCGATTGAATGATTTGTACATGTGTATGTGTATGTGGAGGCCAGAGGTCACCCTTGGCTGCTAGTTCCTTAGGAGCTGCCCATTTTGGATTTTAGGCAGGGTTTCTCAGTGGCCTGGAGTTTGCCAAGGAGGCAGATTGGTTGGCCACTGAGCTCCAGGGATCTATCTGTCTCTACCTCCCCAGTTTTTTTTTTTGTTTGTTTGTTTTGTTTTGTTTTGTTTTAAATGGGTTCTGGGATTGAACTCAGGTTCTCATAATTGCATGGTAAGACTTTACAGGCTGAACTGTCTTCCCAGGTGCCAGTGTCTTTTAAATGTTGGAAACACTATCTCTGGGAACAACTGTGCTTCAGGACGCTGCTCACTAATAAAAAAGTGAGCTACGGACACAGATGAATCTCAGACGTGCTAAGCAACACAAAAGAAGCCAAGCTCAGGAAGCTGTGTTCTATGGAGTTCCATTTATAGAACACTAGAAAAAGAGAGCTACAGGAGCAGAAAATAGATCACTGGTTACTAGGTATTGAGAGTCTGAGAAGGAACAGGCAAGAGGGCGCAGAATGAGAGATTTAGGGGGGACATGTTGGAACTACATCTAGATACTGACTGTAGTGTGTTCACATAATTATATTTTTGTCAAAACAGACCCGGATATATAAGGAAGCAAAGAGATATGACTCCATATAAATGAAAATCTCATTATTGTTACCCAGAAGTGATGATAAGAAGTAGGGATACCAACGAGCAAGATATTGGTCTTGTTCAGGCATTCTCTAATGGTAGCCTGGACTAAGGACAAGGCCTTGCAAGGCCCCACAACACCTGGTTCCTTCACGGTTTGCACAGGAAGAGGACAACTGATGCCTTTCAAATTGAATGAGTGATGTTCTTTACTGCCCTCTGTGGCTGTAACGACACAAGTTCATCCTTTTTTATTTGTCCTGCCTGTTCTGACTTCAGGAGGGCACCACTATCACCTTTTTAATTTATTTATTTTTTATCAGTAACACCAAACAAAGGGCCTTGTGAGACTGCTTCTGCCCTGTCCTCCACTAGTGTGATTGATAGCTCCTTGGAGGAAGGACTCAGGGACTCATTTGAAACAATATCCTTGAAGTTCATCGGGCAGGATGAGGCTCGGAGATTGAGGCTGCCCTACGGAGAAGACCAGACAAGAGTGGACAGAAGCTCGGCTTCTGTTTTACTACCCTCTGTGCAGGTGCAGTTCAATAAATCAAATGATGCATTAACAGGGAAAAAATAGTCTTGTTTATGCACAAAAAAATTCCATGTTATTCCTTATAAAAAAGCTTTCCTTTCAATTGCTCTGCGTGGTGCTGCCAATGCGCAGACCTAAAGAGTTCTTAGCACTTGCTGGTCTTAATGAAATTACTGGAGTCAAAACTTTAAGTACTGCTTTAAAAACTCAATTTAGATTTGAAGTAACATTTGAAAAGTAGGCTTCCCAATTAGACAAACCACTTGATTATCTTCTTCCCCTCCTAGCAATTAGGAGAACAAAGGAAGCAATGGCTAGTTTCATGATCCTTTCAAGGGTTCTCATAATTACTAATTTTAGAGGTAAATTTGTAGAGAGATTATCCAAATGGATAATCATTAGATACAGAAATTTTGAAAAAAAATTTTTTTAGAAATGGGTGATAAAATTAATGCTTAGCCTTTCACCCCAGAGCTATGAAGAAGCATCTCAAAATACGGAAGGCGATCAGGCCAACATCTTCCCCTTTCCGTGTTCACTTAGGTACCAAACACAGGGCTTAGGAGAGTTAGCTTTGTCTCCTAACATCCTTATTGTTTCCACTTAGCAAATGGTCCCACCACTGACCTAGGCACACAAGTCATAGGCTGGAGATGCCCCAGGCTGCTTTTCCATGCCTTCCACCTATGCAGTTCCCAAGCCAGTTCTCTCATAAGAGGTAGAATTTGAGCTTGTCAATTCATTTCCAGTCTAGCAGTCAATGCCACATCCTTTCCTAAGGGAGCCATGCAGCAGCCTGCTCATCTGTCCCACTGTATCCTGGAAACCTAAGTCTAGGCCTGGTCACTCACATCTGCAATCGGAGCATTTGGGAAGCTGAAGAAGGTAAAGGCTAGCCTGCGCTGTACATTCAGTTTCAGGCCAGCCTGGAACAAACAATGAGACCCTGTCTGAAAACAGAATAAACAAATCAACTCCCACCAACCAACCTACTGAAAAGTGACAAACAAAACAAAACAAGCCTGATCAAGTCACTGCTTTCCTAAGAACCTCTACGGTTTCTACGAATCTCTGTGTTAGAACTTAGTTTATTATAGATGGAGAGAGTCTTCTCATGCATCCACATGGCCCCTTTCCTCTGCTGACTTGGAATGATATGACTGGCTCAGGCCAGTAGGCAGTGAGTGAATGTGGGCAGTGTTACTTCAGAGGCCCTCAACCATGACGTGAATAAACAACCCACTCTCCCCTCCCACAGAAACCAGGAAGGACACAAAGCTCCAGATGTTGCAGCTAAAAGATGACTCAGTCTTATTAGTGTCGGTTCCCAGGTAACTGTGAAGAGAGCCACTCGTCATCCTGGGCTGAACATACACTTTAGGTAGGGAACACCATTTTCTTTGCTAAGCCACTGAGACTCTGGGACTGTTTAACATGACAACATTACCTGACCTTTTCTGACTGTTCACAAAATGGTTCGTAGTTTGCTATAATTTACTTCTTTGGCTTGGTGACTTGGTTTCAGATCTTGTCGTCTCTGGGTCCTTCTGGTGCTACTTCTATGTCCCCAGTTGCTTTTCCCTCCATGCATACACGCTTAACCTTAGTTGCTTCTCAGTCAGCTCAGATGGGCTTTGCTGACCTCCCTGATTTAGCTGTGCATCACAACCCCCTAACAGTTCCTCTCTCCCACTCTTTGCATCATCCATCATCCTTGTAATTCATTACCCGAGTGCCGGCCGGACTCTGTGACCTCTGGGACTAGGGACCCATATCCATCCTGTATCTTTAGAACTTATTGAAGAACCTGATAGAGCAGGTGCCAATGAATGATTAAATAAGTGAGAGAACCGGACAGGGTCAGAGCGAATGGTTTGTTTATTTTTTTCTAACCACCTTCAGATAGGTTTTCATCTATCCATTTTAATGCTTTAAAAACTGTTGCATTGCTATTGGATCCCAAGGCCTTGTATAAACTAGGCAAACTTATTTTTTTATGGCAAGCCTATTCTGTGTTAGCTGGCCTGTAAAGTCTGACCAACTCGTGTTCAGAGAAGACAGAAATCAATCAGTGCTCACCTGGCTGTTGACATTTTCTGGACTTTTTTTTTTTCTTTTCCCAGCAGAGCCTCATAAAATGAGTGAAATTTGAACAGACAGGAAGCACCAGGCAGGTGTGCCAGGAAGAGAAAGGCTGGAGGAATGAGACCTTTGAGTGCACACACTAAAAGCACAGGGTTCTGCACAGCTCTCCCTCCACCCTTTCCTCCGCCGTTGCTTTGACCGGCTGAGTGAAGGACATATCCATCTCCTCGAGAGCTGGACAATGCTTAGGAGACACCCTTCATTACAGAACTCGCTTTGGCTTTCATGCATGGAAGAACTGGCTTCTTTCCAATTCTTCCTCAGTTCTGTTTCCCCCACCCTCCTGAAGGGTGGGGCCGCCACCTTGTTCTCTTTTTATAGCTCTCTGATACTCACTTTCAGTACTTTTATGCACCGTAAGCACCCAGTAAATACACTTAAACAATGAAAACTCTCTTTTGAATTTGCAGTGACTTGCTTTCAGCTAGGGTGAGGCTCATGGCTAGTGAGGTTAGAGATGAGAGGTTAGATAATTACACTAGAGAAATAGATAGCCTAGCTTGTTTGATACGTTTAGCTTTTTCTTCTCTCTCTCTCTCTCTCTCTCTCTCTCTCTCTCTCTCTCCCTTTCTTTTCTCTCTTTCTCTCCCTCTTCCTTTCTTTCTTCTTTTCTTTCTTTCTTTCTTTCTTTCTTTCTTTCTTTCTTTCTTTCTTTCCTTCTTCTTAAAACCCACAGAAGTAAGGCTGGGGAAAGTGCTCAGTAGGTAAACTGCTTGTTATGCAAAGGTGAGGACCCGTGCTTAGAGCCCAGACCTTACATAAAGGCCGTGGTAGCACATGCCTGAAACCCTAGTGCTGGTGGTGAGGGCATGGAGGCAGGCAGGTCCTGTTGGCTAGTATCATCAAACAGCAAGTTCCAGGTTCATTGACAGACTCTCAGAAAACACCATGGATAGCTATAGAGGACGGCACCTGATGTCAACCTCTGGGTTCTACCTAGAATTTTAGCCCCTAGTGATCACTATCCTCAATATGTTGGTATATATTGGTGCATGCTAGTGCAGCCCCTTGCACACTTTATGCACACACACACACACACACACACACATTTATAGAGCTGCTTTCAACTTAGTTCACCTCTATTTGATTGTGGTAGAAAACACATACGACACAGCTTCACTGATTTAGGCGCCTGGTTCAGCAGTATTAAGTGCATTCCCAGTGTTATGGACAGACAAATCTCCAGCATTTTCTCATCTTGAGGATTTGGAAATCTATGCTCACTTGATTTGCTTTCCGTTCAACAGTAAATCATATATTTTCTCATAATGTTGAGTGCTCCTCAATATTATTCTTTAACATTTTAAATGTTATGTGTAATTTTTTCCTAGCACCCTAACTAAGAGTAGACCAGGCATGGTGGCACATACCTTTAATCCTAGCACTCAGGAGACAGAGGCAGGTGAATCTCTGTGAGTTTGGGTCTAGCCTGGTCTACACAGTGAGACCCTGTCCCTCCCTCCCAGTGAGTGCTTACTGTTGGTTATTTCAATCATTTCCACTGTTATGTAGAATGGTGAGCATTTTGTATGTTTTGTTTAAACAGCTTTACATGTTTGTTAAATATTTCCTTATAATCAACTTTCAAATGTGCAATTGTTAACATAAAGTGGTGCACACTTTAAGATGTTTTGTTTATAGGTGAATTTTCATTTTGATGTGAGAAACTCACCACTTTACATAACAAGAAACAGAATAGAAAAGACCCATTTATCTAGATTCACCAAAATTGTGTGTTATCGTGTAGAATGAGCCTTTTTAGAGGCTCTAGTGAGCTTTAAGCCTCATGTTAAATAAGAATTTCTCTTAGGCATCACTGGGGCATATAGACCCTTTTGAACAAATGCAGGCAGGAGAATCACGTACCTCTACAAACAAAATGGGGAAGATCCCCACTTTATCTCCGAGCTTCCCCTCTGCCCAGTTCTCATCTACACGGCTGATCACTGTGATGACATCATCCTGAAAGAGAAGGCCTCAGGTCAGCTCTACCCTCCACTTTCAGGTGATAAAACCTTCCTCGGAGGGCAGTTTGAGGCAAGGAGCAAGGGGTGAGCTCTTGGGTAGGTTGTGTGGGGAGTATTTCTGGCATCACAAAGGGTAGTGTTTTGGTCACCAAGATTTTCAAGAGGACTGGAAGTGATGTGAGGATCAATGGGACTTGATAGGAAAAAGCAGAATACTCCAGTCACCAGCAGACTCTGTGGTTTTTGTTTAAATCAATCACATGGATAAGCCAAGAGGCAAGCCGCAGGTGATATAGCGCTAGCTTGGTGAAATGGAATGTTGTTCATTTGAATTTTGAAGGCTTTCCAGAACCCATCCAGTTTTAATATGTCAAAAATAAAGCAGCTTTCACTTAAAAGTTTCTAACTACAAAAGATTACATATAAAAGTGCAGAAACATTTTAAATGTTGATAAGCAAAACAAGTGGATTCTAGCCACATAATCTGCCAATAGCATAGTTGACTGTCTAAATGCTTTTGTAGTAAGATAAAAGATATATACATATAAATATTAATTTAAATCCTTTTTAAGACATACATGTATATATTTAAGAAAGTTCATAAGTCTTGAAATAAGCTGGAGTAATCAACCACTGCCACAACCCCCCACCCAAATTAGAACATAACATTCTACATCTCCTTTGTGCCTTTTCCCACACTTGAGCATCATGACCTCTGACCTCTGATATCGTCCACTCATTTTGTCTACTTTGCCACTTCACACAAATGATGTCATACTTAATACCTCAGTGGGAACACTTTTTGTTCCCTTTCCACCCATGCGTGTGGCATGTACCACGATGTGTTTGGAGGTCAGAGGGCAACTTGTGAAAGTTGTTTCTCTCCTTGAACCTTGTGGTTTGGGGATTGAACTTGAGCCATCCGGTTTGGCAGCAAGCACTTTTCTCTTCTGAGCCATCTCCCTAGCCACCACACTGTCATTTTGGCTTTCTCTGGAGCCTGGGCTGCCTTCAGGGATCCTCCTCCCTCAATATCCCATCTACCGAGATTACAGGTACAGATATGCTTGACTTTGGACATGCTGGGTTTAGGACTGAGTTTAGATTTTTCTAATGAAACTTCAGTGTTCTACAGTCACAAAATTCTCTGATCTGGTATCCTATCTTCCCATCGATGTGCATGTGTCTTCCATTAGAGTCCCAGTTCAATGGAAGGAGTGATATCGCTCCATTACTGTTCCAAGTGACTGAATTGTCAGTTTCGAGGCTGGAGTGATGACTTAGTGGTTAAGAGCACTTGCTCTTGCAGGGGACCCAGGGATGGTTCCTGGCACCCAGATGGTGGTTCATAACCATCTGTAATTCGAGTTCTAGAGAGCCTTCTTATGGTTTCCACAGGTACCAGGAACACACATGGCACACATACATGCACACAGGCAAAACACTCATCTACACAAAATGAAAATAGAATAAAAATATGTTTAAAAGAAACTGTCAAATAATGGGTTTAGGGAATGAAGGAGAGTGTGATGCAACTGTCCCTGTTTGCAAATCTGTAGGGAAGTTGGGGAGACAGATGTTGTTTTCGGCTATGTCTTCCCGGAACTCAGTGTCTAATGTGTGCTATATGGCTGCTACCCGGTAAATGCTTGTGACATTAGACTTTCTCTACCTGTCATCTAAGGGTGAAGTTTGTAGTTCAGGTTACAGAATGACATTGCTGAGAATGCTTTGAGGAACCAAGAAAATAAAGCTGATCATCATTTCGGAACACGCAGGGCAGTGAGATGATTTAGTTAGAATGAATCCGAGGTGAAATCTCATTCCTAATACTAGTAAAACACAAACACTTTACAAAAGACTTTTACTGAGGAATTATGACAGCACCACTTCATGTGCTCCCACGCTAACCTGTCACAGAAGAAAAAGAATACAGTAACCCCGACTTAGGTTTCTATGAGAGAATCTCAACAGCCTTTGAAAACACAGTTGAGGTCACAATTAAATGCTTTCTTTTGTAAAGGTCTTAGTGTCTCTTCACAGCAATTGAACACTGACTGAGGTAGTGTCCGTGTAGTTGAAATTATACAAATAAGCACACATTGCTTACATATTTGTGGTCACGCACACACACATACACACACATGTGCATTCATGCGTATAGTGCTTACACCTTTTAAAGAATCAGCAAATATTAAATAATGGATTCTGGGGTTCTGCCATAGTCCGTATGTAGTGTGGGACTTTTACCTTGAGGAAGGTCAGGCAGTCCTGGTTCTCGTTCTTATCCTTGTCTCGGAGGTCAAAGTTGTAGAGGGCTCTGCAGAGTGGGGGCGGCTGGGGCAGCTGCTTGATGACCTCCACAGAGCTCGCTGGGAAGATTCCGCTGACCCCATTGACTTCCCCCTGGTACCAGTTCTCATCAAGCTGTCTCCGAAGGAGGATGACATCTCCTTTATTAAACTTCAGGTCGCCGGGATTCTTCCCTCTGTAGTTGCACAAGGCCTTGGCTCGAGGCACCTGTAAGCAACACAGGCCAGAAAATAGGAACTGAGCTTAGGGGTGGTGGAATGGAATGTCTCAAACCAGCCACTAATGACGGCTGTGTGTGAACCATTTATCTCATTTGATGGAAATAGCTGTCATAGTTTCTCTTCCTGTTCTGTGATGAGGTATGACGACAAGATCAGTTTTAGGGAGAAAGGGTTTATACTGGCTCACAGTTGAAGGTGCCCAGGATGATGGGGGAAGACACGAGGGGCAGAAGCTTGGGGAAGATGCTCACATCACAGCATTGGTCAAGAAACAACAATGGGGGCTGGAGAGATGGCTCAGTGGTTAAGAGCACTGACCGCTCTTTCCGAGGTCCTGAGTTCAAATCCCAGCAACCACATGGTGGCTCACATCCATAAAGAGATCTGACACCCTCTTCTGGTATGTCTGAAGACTGCTACTTACACATACTTACATATAATAATAAATAAATCTTAAAAAAAAACAACAACAATGACTGCTTTCAATGTGCTCAGCTTTCTGTCTCTATTTCACACAGTCCAGGATCTCCTCCTTTCCAAGTAATTGTCTTGCTCACAATTAAGCAGCCCCCCCATATCAGTTAACATAATCAAAATGATCCCCATAGGCATGCTCAGCATCTGCTGTCCTTTTCTTAGGGGATTCTTGATTCTGTCAAATTGTCAACAGCAACTGTCATAGTAACTTGTTTGACGAAGATTTGTTTTCTTTTAATTTTAAGATTATAATACAATTACAACATTTCTCCCCACCGTCCTCCCTTCAAATACTCTCATATTCATTTCTCCGCTCTCCTTCAACTTCATGGCCTCTACCTTTACCAGTTGCTATTGCGTGCATAGATGTACGTGCATGCACACGTACACTCCCAAGTACAACCTGCTCGGTTTGTGTAATGTTACTTGTATGTTTTCAGGGCTGGCTGTTCGGCACTGGACAACCAACTGTCATGCTCTGATGTGGGGCACACTGTCCCTGCTATTCCCAGCTTTACTCGGTTGCCTGTAGTTCTTTGTGTAGGACTGAGGTCTCATGGGCTTTCCCCATTCACCTCAGCAGCACCTTAATTTTATACTTTGATTTGGACGGCGGTTTGTAGCTAATAGTTGATTGCTCCCACTCATTTATAGCACTTTATTGAATATATGTTCAATAAATACATATACGAAAGAATTTTAAATCAGTGTTTATATGCAGGTATCTTTTATCACTACAAAGGTATCTCGAAAAACTGGTGGTATCATCCTCGACCAGCTTATACTGGGATAGCATGTGGGTGAAGCCTCATGGAGATAGCTTCTGATATTGCTAGGAGAGACAATTTTATAGCAACCCCCCTGGTCCCCTGGCTCTCACAACCTTTCTGCCCCTCTTCCGAAATGTCCGGCAAACCTCAGGTATGGGACGTCACTGCTCTGCTCACAGTATCTAGGAAATGGAAACAACAGAGTATCCTTTTGAGATAGAAGTTCACCATGCAATGTACTGATGAAGCAGACTGACCAAGGTTTGGTAACATGCATGAGGCGACACAGGTGAGGAACGATAAGCATCAGCAAACCGGGATGCCTGAGTGATGCCTGAGTCTAGAGCTTTTGTTGTTAACCCTGATACTGGGAGTATGGGTTAGGACTGACTCACAGCGATGTGACTTTGAGTGAATGTCTTATTCAGGGTTTCTACTGCTGTGATGAAACACCTTAATCAAATGCAACTTGGGGATTAAAGGGTATAAACCCTTTAGCTTATTCTTCTATATCACTGTTCATTATTGAAGAAGTCAGGACAGGAACTCAAGCAGGGCAGGAATTGGGAGGCAGGCGCTAATGCAGAGGCCACGGAGGAGTGCTGCTTACTGGCTTGCTCTCTGTGCTTACTCAGCCTGCTTTCTTAGAGAATCCAGGACCACCAACCCAGGGTGGCCCCACCCACAATGAGCTGAGCCTTCCCACATCAGTCACTTATTAGGAAAAGGTCCTACAGATTTGCCTGCAGCCCTGATGTTATGGAGGCATTTCTCAGTTGAGGGGCTCTCCTCTCAGATGACTTTTAGCTTGTATCAAGTTGACATAAAACCAGCCAGCACAGTGAGTCAATGATTCTTTCTGGCTCCGTACTGATTTTGCATTCTGGTTGTACTTCTTTCTACTTATGTGATTAGGGTTGTTTAACATTTTTTTCTGAACTATGTTCATGTATAAAATAAGATAATAGTAGAATGTCTACCTCATTAGGGCTTTTGCGAACAATAAATAGTCTCTATAATGCATTGGACATCTTGCCTAGAATATACTATGTGCTCAGTGAGTTCCTTCCTTTATTAGCATCACATATAATGGGGAACTAATGACCGCAGGTCTACCTACTCCTCAGCATTGATGGGAAGAAAATGGGAGTGGAAAGCACCTGTAAATAGGAAGTGGATTGTAAGGGTACTGCAGCGTAATTTACCTACAACCTTCTTCAGAACTGTAGACCTCATGAGCATCTGGATCATTAGGAAACACAACTGAGACCAGGAAACAATTAGTCAGGAATCAATCATAGCTTCTGAATAAAAACCAGCTTGTGAATTGTCATTTGTCTGATCAGTTGTCTGTCTAAATAATTAATACAGTCAAATGCTTCCCTCCACCCCCCATTGAGACTGGTTTCTCCACACAGGAATGATCTCGATATGGTTTTATTTGAAATTGGCTTGGCACACTGAAAGTTCTAACAACTCAAGTTTCAACAAAGGCCTTTCTCTTACCAGAGATACTTGTGTGTGTTTTGCTAAGCAGTGGGATGAAACAGTTCCCTTGCTGTCTGTAGGGAAGTTGGGAGAGTTTAATTCAGGTCTTTCAGCATTTTCTGGTTCTACAATGCTCATTTGAAAATACAATTCCAAGCAAATTGTAGAGAGAAGCTCTCACATCCCCTTGGCAATGGATAACGGGGCTGTGGATATTATAAGGAAAGCCTGGGGCTTAGAGAAATGTAAGAGTACAGCTCACCCTGGGGGAACTGGAGGGTGAGTGAGCAAGGCACGTGGAAGTGGTTCAATAAAGTATGACACACATTCACATGGTGAACGCTCTATAGTCATTAAAGCTGATGTTAATCCTTTAGCATGGAGCATCACTCTTAATATGCTGTTCAGTGGAATAGAAGTCAAAGGCAGGCCTGTGGACTAGATTATCATCACATGTTAGTTTAACTGCTTTGGAAAATATTAGATGTCTGAACTTCACAACACAGATTATTTCTAAGGAACAGTGTTTTCCCCCTAAGTGTTTAGTTCTGGTTTTTAAACTTTTATAACAAAATGATCATGCTGCCTATTAAAATCAGACAAACCTGGGAGGAAAAAAAAGAATGGGGCAAAGGTTAGAGATGATGGATGGAGCTATGGAAGGAATTTGGGAAGATAATGAAACTTAGTGGGATAAGTGACTGTGACCTGTGCTGAGGGAGGTGCTGTGTGAGAAACTAGCACGCAGAGAATGAGATCAGAGGATGCCCAGGAAAAACCTAAGTTTGTGAGGCATCCTGGGTTGGAGACACCAAGGGTCAATACCTGTCCTCCCAAATTCCTTCTCTCTAATTTTCCACTATAACATGGGTCACATTTTTCTGGGCACATGACGACATGAATACTGGCTGAGCACACTTTAAGTCTTCCTGGCTGCTGAGTTCTGTTCCATGAAGTAGAAACCTTTCAGAAAAGTCCTTCTGAAGGAGACTGTCTTCTCTTCCCTGGCTCCACCCTGCAGTGTGGGATGCAGCTGGAGCTCTGACTGCCCTCTTGAGTAATGAGGATGAAGGTTACTTCCGAACAGGGGAATGATCCTGCCACACGGCCTTGGACTACCTCCTTACAGAAACTTTTATTTTGATGTATTATTCTCTTTTGATTTATAAAATGAAAAGAATGAAATGATAAAGAAAAGAGAATCCAAGTCCTTTATACAATGATGCATATTTATATATGTATATATACATATACACACACATATATATTAGTTAATATTAGTTTTCATATGTACCAGATACCATTATTCCATAGTGTATTTTTTTAATCTTCACAGCAACCTTTGAAGTCTATATAAATTCTAATTTCAAAACTTAGAAATTTTGAAATCAGGAAATTCAAAGTTACCCAAATATACAAACCGAGATGATGGTAGATTCAGGACCTGAACAAAGGACTGTTTAAGCCCAGGGTCTTAACCATTGAGTTCATGTCTCTGAAACTGAACTTTGTGGTTTACCTATATCAGACATATGGAGGGTGTTAAAGCATAGACCCCAGACCCCAGGCCTGAACTGTATGGAGGGTGTTAGAGCACAGACCCCAGACCCCAGGCCTGAACTTTATGGAGGGTGTTAGAGCACAGACCCCAGACCCCAGGCCTGAACTGTATGGAGGGTGTTAGAACAGACCCCAGTCCCCAGGCCTGAACTGTATGGAGGATATTAGAGCACAGACCCCAGACCCCAGGCCTGAACTGTATGGAGGGTGTTAGAACAGACCCCCAGACCCCAGGCCTGAACTGTTTGCTCAGTCTATTTGGAGTAGGCCTTTTCTTTTTCCATAGCTATATTTTAATTTTTTATGTAGCTATCCTTCCATCCAGGTTTGATGATGCTCATTTAAGCAACATTTTTTTTTTCCCAAAATCAAATGGGGGCAATGGAGATTTCACATAAGCTTGTAAATTACTAACCTACTTTTTTCTTTTCCTTCCGGGAAGATATTTCTAGTGCAAGTGGCATACGTAGTTTAATGAGTACCGAGGGAGTGTATTAAAGCAAAGTAGTAGAAAGTGCTTAAATCCCTTTGAAGCTGCCTCAACTTTGAGACTCGATGATGGTCCTAATTGTCCACCTTCCTCACTCTCCATCCTTAGCACGGGGAAGTGTTGTGGGCATGAATTACAGATTCTATATTCGGCGCAAGGCTCTCCTTCTTCGTTCCTCCTTCTGGATAATATGTCCCTGGTATTCTTGGTACTCCCGTTATAGTGACAGAAAACATTGTCCTCCATTACAGGAAGGGTGGAGGGAAGTGGGAGGGGACAGAGGGGGAAAGAGAGGGAGAGGCACAGGAGGAGAATGGCTCTGAAGAGGGGAGGAAATGAACATGTCTCAGGGTACTTTCAGGCCACTGAAGTTTCTCTTACATTATCATACTACTGAATTTTTCATCCGTTAATCTCACTTATGTGACCTCACAACCCTACGAAGCAAGTGGTGTCACCCTATTGCATTGATTGTGAAATAGACACTCTGAGATGGTAAATGTCACCAGATGAGGTCTACACTCAGCCCAAGGAAGACTTGGGCTCATCTAACCCCAAGATCCTGGTACTTCTGCTACATGCCAGCTGAAGTCACCAGAGTGTTTTCTCATCATAAAAGTTGCTGGGGCTGTTTAGTAATCAAAATCTGAATGGAGAGTGAATGCAATTGGCTTGATGCTGGCTGCATTAGCATGCATTATTGAACTCCAGAGCCCTTGCATAAAAGCTAAGCACCTGAAGAGTCTCAGATGGTTCATTCTATCCGGTTCTAGACTGTTTCCTCCAGGGAAAATGACTCCAAGTTCTGCATCTGCTATTACCCGATGTGCAGTTGGCACCAGCTTTTACGGCTCATAATTGTCTTTTGGTTTTGTCTCTGCAGGTGCAGGGGTAAAGGATGGAGTGGGGCATAGAGTGGAGGACTCAAAGGTCATCATCCAACTTTGTCATGGTGTTTTATAGAAGAGCCCTTCTTGGATTCTGCCTCACACACTCTTACTTTAATCTGTATTCTTTAGCTGGAATAGACCAGATTTACCAATTTCCAGTGATTAGTTGAATGTGAAGGCATCCTGGGGTCCTTGGACACACATCCTTTTGGCTGTGTTGAGAGGACCAATGAGACAAATTATGTGGACTACCTAGTAGAGTGTGCGACAATACTAAATACTACACAAATCAGGATGCTTAGAAATTGTTGCCCAAAGAAAGAAAAAGGAAGAATCAGCCTGCTGTAACATCTGGCTTGACTGTCTCTGCTCTACGTGTCAATCACTTATTTGGTTTTCTTTCAACAAATGTAATTTGAGAATACATCATGCCAGACATTATACAAAGCATTTGACTGATCCACTTGTCAAACGAAAACCAAACTTTTACAAATAAATACAAAATTGCAGGCTAGAGTACATTTAATAGAGGAAAAGAATGGGGGACAGGAGAGCTTGAGGCAGGAAGGAGGTGAAGTACAAGGAAGATTAGCATTGTCCTCACGCCTGTATCTAAACCTCCACTCTATTCTTTTATGTGTCTCTCCATCTTCTGCCTGGGACACTTTGTTCTCATCTGCACTTCAGCACCAGGACATCCCAGGGCTTCTTTATGGACTCATTTCATGCCACATAGAGACATGGCATCCTTCCTTCCAATTCCAAGGTGATACCAGTTAAGGGCTCAGGACATGCCAGCCCTCTTGCCCTGAGTCCTGCCACTTCCTGATTCCTGGAGGAAAGGGAAGGGAAGCAGATGCTTGTGTCAAGTAGGCAGAGAGCAGGCCGCCCAAATCAGTTACTACCTTTTAAGATTTGCCACTCATGTACTTTCCCATTTCCTTCTGAAACATTTTCCCAGTGTTTGCTCTGGCATGATCTCATTTATCTATCACTGAAGGCAATACCAGAAATGTCCACTTCCACATCCCAGGCTCTCAATGCAAGCTGGTTCTTAGCCAATAACTCAGGATTGTTTTGGAAGCGGGCTATGTGCCAAATCCTGCAGATGTTCCAGTGGATAGCATTGAACTCCTCAAAACCCAAGATTTCTCTCACCATCTCTTCCTCCAGGAGGGCATAAAGCGCCTGTGGGAAGGTAGGAGGTGCACAGCAGCCTGAAAGACGGGGAAACACCATGCCCCCAGCCTGGCAAACAGGTCGACTCTCCCCCAAGCCTGGCAAACAGGTCGACTCTCTCCCATCTCTTCTGTTTCTAGAGTAAGCTTTCCTAACAGGTGTGGCAAATGGCAGAGGTCTCCTTTCCCACATGGCTGGAGAACTGAGCCAAACCCACCATACTGAGTGAGGAAAACTAAGTCAAACGGTATTCTGCTTACCACCTTCCTACTAGCTTAAGCAAAAAGGGTGTGTTGGCAACTCTCCTCTGCCTTTATCCCTTAACGTAATTGGTCCCCATCATCTCCATGTGGAAGGCTCTGGAGATGAAAGAGGAACAATGAGAGACAACATAATCCAGGCAAACAGCAGGGAATCTCTGAGAATGGGGCCATCCAGGATGAGGTCCTACAGGTGACCCCTAGATAGAATCCACAGCTCACGTGGATGAAGCAGTAAGTTCTCTGCACCTCAGTTTCTTCTGATCCAAAGAAGGGGATTGATTATTTATTTATTTATTTATTTAGTTTTTACTATTTCTTCCAACTCTAAAGATAACAGATTTTTTTTTTAAAAGGTGAAAGATTCTAGAAGTATCTTTAAAATATACGTAACACAAAGGTAATGGATGAGATAAAATCAAATTGTCCAAATGACAACTGTTGGACTGGAGTCATGGGTAGAAGGCAGTTCAGCATGTTATTCAGTTTTTATGTATCCAGTTCTTCTTGGAATTGCTGGTGAGGGTGTCACCATCGGAACAGGCTGTTGTGGCAAGGAAAGAAACGGCTACAGCTCCCCTCCCCACGCAGTCCATTGGGGAAAGTGACTTGGAAGAGAGCGCGCGCGCTAACGCAGCTTGAAACATCTATTGTTAAAAAAAGTGACCTGTCTTTGAGAGTTGCAAGTATGTGCATGAGTGCATGCCTGTGACTATGAGGTGTGATCTCCTTCCTGGAGTGTCTCCTAGGTGACTCTCAATCCAGGCATGTCGACATTGCAGATCAACCGCCACAGGACCTATCGAGTCATATTCTTCTGTGCCTTCTTTGTCTTCTTGATACCCCCTGGCTGGATTGTGCCTCCTGTTTTGTGAGGTGTCCTATACTTCTCTGAGTATAGCACTCACCAGCCCTCAGTGTAATTGCTGGCTCACCTGTCTGTATATCAGACTGAGTTCTGTAACGCTAACGTAGTCTCCTCCCACCCTCTGTACCTAGTGATGCGTACACTCATGTCGTCATCAGACATTTTCTGAGTGCCCACAATAAATAAGATGGACCCAACTTTTGCCTTTATGGAACTCACATTCTACCAGGGCCTAGTAAACACTTATTAATTTGCTGAACAAGTAACTGAGTGGGCGAACATTATTTAATCAAGCCATCCCACTTAAGCGTCACTCAAAATTTTGGCATTTTGTTTACAGTGTTCTTCCAATAAAACTACATCATATACAACTAATTATTTCCTTAAAAGTGGGGACAAATCAGACATGGTAACCACAGATAAATACTCCATTTTTATAAACTGCCCATTGAAAAGGTGCCATCATTTTAACCAGGTTTTGAGTTATATCTGTGTCCAGGGTTTTCTAGAGGCATCTGCCTTAAAGATTGTTGCTTGTGGTAGACATTTTCCTTCCCAGCATGCCTCTCTGCATTAGGTTCCTAATCTCTGGTTCAGGTAATCATGTTGAGTGACAAAAATTGACAGATGGCAACCCCAGTGAAGGGAGCAGGAGAAAGCAAGGAGCTATCTTTTTCTGCCTATTCAGAACATTGAAATCCAATTTATTGCTAGCCACATCCGCCAAAGAAAGTTCTCAGCAGCTGTTGATCTGAGAGGCTCCAAGCTCATCTCTGCAGGTTGGGTGTCACTGACACTCCTCTGGCATGTCAGGAAATAGGTTGGCATGAGGAAGTAGCCCTCCATCCCCATCTTCTCTGAGAGGGCTGGCTTGGGGTGGGCCTGTCTCATATGACAGAGAGTTGTAGCACTGCTTTTTCAGAAGTCACAACAGATCTGTGTTGCTCTTTGTTATAGGAGAGCTTTCTTGTGTCCAGGGTCTTTATTCTTATCATTCCTTTTGCATACACGCACGCAATGCTGTATGTCCGTTAACTTTTGCAGAAAGACTTATGGCAAACTTCCCAGTTGTGAGCAATCCTACCTTGTTTACCTATGTGATATCACTGAGCATGGTGTTCGGAAGAGATGGGCACTTGAGAGTGGGCAGGAGCTGTTCTGACGTACCCGTACAGGGTTCCTTGCATTCACATTTAGATGAGAAGTGCTCAGCACCATTGCCTTTCTGCAGGCAGGACTTTAGGATACAGTTTGTATCAAACTTTCGTACTTGCTGTCACTAGGCTCTAGATGCAACACTGTATGAGATCATTATGCCTATTTAATAGCAGAAGAAACTGAGGCATGAGGACACATGACTTGTCTCAGCTGACACTGCTGAATTTCTTCTGTCCATATCTATCTCCCGGTATCTTCCTCTCACACTGACCACTGCAGGTCCTTGTTCGTATCCATCTCTGGGCATCTTTCTCTCACACTGACCATTGCAGTTCCTTAGAGCTTCTTTTTGTACTACTTATTGCTCATGATTTCTTACCTCTTAAATGTTTTCCAAAATATTCTCCTCCTATTCTTCCTCCACTGCTCAGGTGCTCCGTGCTGTTTAGGTCTCAGCTTAAATGCCATATCTTTAAACAGCCAGCCTGAATTTAGGATCTTCCCCCTTGCTTTAATGACCTTCTCCACATGGCATTGTCAGTTGACATTAAAGTGGCTTGTGTATTTACCTGACCCTTCTACTAGACTGCACACTTAGCAGGGACTGCAAGTTTTATGACTCTAGTGCCTTTGATGCCTGACACAGTATCTGGCCCAATAAATGTTTTTCCTCTGTTTAAAGACAAATTAATCCATTGACAATGGATCTGAACCTCAAAATTTCCACATTCTTTCCTAACACAAACCACCGAAATTGATTACAAATCTCCATAGATTGATTGAGATGTTTTCATTTTTAAAACGTTTCTCTCTCTCTTTCTCTCTCTCTCTCTCTCTCTCTCTCTCTCTCTCTCTCTCTCTCTCTCTCTCTCTCTCTCTCTCTCTCTCTCTCTCTCTCTCTCTCTCTCTCTCCTCTCTCTCTCTTTGTGTGTGTGTGTGTGTGTGTGTATCTATGTGTGTGAGTGTAACTGCCAGAAGGGGGAGTCAGATCTCTTGGAGCTGGAGTTACAGGAGGTTGTGAGCTGCATATGTGGGTGCTGGGAGTTGAACGTGGATCCTCTGGTAGAGCAGCCAGTGGTCCTAACTGCTAAGCTCTCATCTCTCTATCCCATTTGTTGAGGTTTCTTTAGGGGCTGGTTAGGTGTCTGCTAGAATTCACCATGGGATGGCTCATGTACTCGGCCTTGACACGGCCCCCTTGGGCTTCGAAAAGTATCTTGGGAGGAAGCTGAAACCTACTCAGTGTGCTATAAAGTGTGCTTGTTGTACCCATGCCAAGACAGAAATATAGCAAGGGAGAAACCTCCAGAGACACCTGCAAGGAAAGGCTATTCTGGAAGCAGCAAGCCTTTTAATAACTGAGTCTTACAGATAGCACGAATTCTCTCAATTTCCATCTGAGGAGGCAGGAAAGGGCCAGGCTGCTTGCCTGCTGGGGAACTGCTGGCCTTTTATCACATAGGGAAGGCTCTCCTTATAGCATCTAATCACCTTCTGTAAACACAGATGCTGCCACTCATAACAGGCAGGAATAGAATCTGGCACATACCGCTTGCTTCCATTATATAACCTGAGCATGCATGTAAGATCAGGGTGTTCATCTTTGCTCTTTAGTTTACATAGGGAAAATGAGGTGACAGGCATCATATGATCTATTGAAACTTCTAGAAGCACCACTGTTCAATAAACTTCCTACTGTGAGAGAAACCTGCTATAGAGTAGTACTTGCCCCATGTAGCTTGTGTAGCATTGGAACTGAATTTCAAATTTCATTTACTTCAAATTAGTGTAGATGAAGACAAGCCAAATATGCTAGTGGCTTCTGCTCAGGGTGGGTAATGTGTGTTGTGTATCTGTCAGTGACAAGAAATTCAGTGACTGAAGAACAGATCCACAGATGCCCCAAGGGATGCAACAGGAAATATTCAGGGGTTTGGAACCTCTCAGAAAAATCTATTCTTTGCACTTGAAAAAAAAAAAAGAATAGGTTTGTCATAGGGATGAACTTACGGATTAAAAGTATTAAGAGGCATATTCACTAAGATTCACTAAGTACAATATACAGAACTTGGTGGTGCCTGACTCAAGTAACATCTACCAATTTTTTTTTTGAGGGACCCAAAAGATGGTTCAGTGGGCGAAGGTGCTTGCTGCCAAGAATTTTTATGTGATTATGACATGGAAGTTGTGTTAAAAATAGACCTTTATCTTTGAAAGGCAGCTGCTCACATGCTTACTAAAGATGGAAGAGCATGATGTGTGGGTTATGCCCCGATTCTCTTCTAATTGGAGGAGAGAGTGGGGGTGGGGATGGTCTAGGAAAGACCTCGGGCTGACAGCTGTGCAGGTGCTGAGGACTCAGCATTCCTTATCATTGCCTTCTCTTTCAGATTTGCAAGTTACTAAAACAAAAGGCTTTTTCCAAAGTCAGAGGTATGCACAGTCGCCTCTCTTCTGGGATGCTTAAAATTCCCTAGTGCTGATTTGTGTACATCAAACAAAATCTAAACTGCATGTTGCCATGGACTGGATAGCCTCAGTTTTTCTGAATTTTTTTTCCTAACAGACTTATGCTAGAATTACTGGAAATAATTGTGTAGAACAGTTTGTTTCATGGTGGACTGAAAGCCTAGACTGATAAACAAGCTGAGAATGTCTTCCACCCCAGGGTTTTGAAGTCATGCTCATTCTCTGACTTGCTACCCATTTGACTTTGAGTCCAGGTGTCTCATACATAAAGTGAAAGGAATTATCAGTACCCTTGTCACAGCTGTGAGGTCTCAATGGGACAGTGCATGCAAAATACCCAGAAGGGAGAAACACCCGATACATTTCTGCTACTGTATATGTATATATATATACTTACATATATATACATATATATGTGTGTCTATACACTTCAGTATACCAAAATCATACACACACACACACACACACATATATATATATACACATACATACATACATGTATATATGATTCACTGCTTTCCTATGCTCTCATTTCAATCATCTGATGACCCTTGTGAGTCAATACTGTTTCTATCCATCCACAGTACAGATGAAGAAGTTAAGTCTTAGAGTGGTTGGTGTATCGGCATCCAGTTCCCTGGACTTATGAGAGCCAGTTGTTGAATTTTCTTGAAAATTTCCAGTTGGCTGGCAGCACATTGACTGCTTGAAGGCAGTTGAAGTGTTGATTGATGCCTTGGGAATGAACAGACATGGCGTTCCTCTGAATCCCTTGTTAAACTTTCAAACGCTAAGATCGGCTGGGTTAAGCGTCTTAGGCTCCATGGCTGCACAGTGGCTAAGCTGAAATAAATTGTGTAGCTATGTGTGAATATGTTTCATTTAAGCCAGTTCCTCCTTCAGTTATATCTTGGGGCACAGTTACTGATGAACACCATGGCCCTAGAGAGATGAAGCTCACATTCTAGAGTATACCAGAATCATCTTGAGGGATTGTTCCAAGAGGTTGCTTCTTCCCACCCACTTACTGACATGGTAGGTCTGAGGTGGGACCCAAAAATCCACACACCTGACCAGTTAGTGGGTGTTGGCCCAGGGGTCACAACTCTAAAGTTGTATGTTGTGCATCTTGTCATAATTCTATTGAGGTCTCTATGGAGACCAACATACCAATGTGGTAGCATAAATCTTTGTCCCAGAAGTCTAAACACAGAAAGATAAGACCCAACTCTTTGCGCCTCTCTCTCTATCTGGCCCTCATTTAACTCTGGCGGGTATCCCAGGAGCTGGAATCTCTCTCTACACATAACAGTAGGCAAGTGAAAAAAATAAACATTTCGAAGTCTATCTTTAAAGCCTGGCAGAAAGCTGCCCTATAATTACCCTAAGTGAACTAGTTA
The DNA here is from genome assembly GCF_008632895.1 of Mastomys coucha. NCBI lineage: Eukaryota > Metazoa > Chordata > Mammalia > Rodentia > Muridae > Mastomys > Mastomys coucha. The sequence goes on along the minus strand of NW_022196895.1, from coordinate 38,113,262 downwards.
CAACTTCTCTCCTACTGAGGTAGAAATTATTATGTGATGGCTCATTCAGTCCTATGGAATTCAACAAATGAATTTAGAGCTGATTAAAACAGACACACAGACACACACACAGACAGACACAGAAACACACACACACACACACATACACACTCCTGATTTGCAAATATTATAATTATAGGAACACAGCCAGGAAAGAAAATAAGATAAACTCCGAGTTGATGGTTCTAATTTGAACATGTTTCCTGAAATGATGGTGATGTTTAGAAGAACACCATTCTATTTTTCTAAGTATCTTCTGTTTGCAAATGCATAGAGACTCTCTTTGAGAAGGCCATGGGTCACCTCCTAAGTGTTTCCCTGCAATAATGTCTTCTCATGTAACTCCAGACAAAGTAGGAGGAAATGGATCAGCCCAATGGATTTCACTGGTCATATTTATAATCTCTAGTTTGGGAGACAGACAAGGTACCCCTGGCTTTAAGTGTACCAGAGAGGGCTTTATCACCCATACTGTGTAGATTCAGGGAGTCAGAAAACAAGAGTCTAGAAATATGACCTCTTTAAAAACAGAGTTTGTTTGTTTGTTGTTCCTTTTAAGTTCTGGAGATCAAACCCAGGGGTTTCAAATGCAAGCAAGCACCCTACCACTGAGCTGTCCCCATAATTCTGGAATAGAATTCTTATAGATAATTGGTATCCGGAATATAATTCTTATAGATAATTGGAATTTCAATTTCTTGAGAGTAGGAAGTAAAACTTAGTACTCACTATTATAACCACACATTCCTAAGCACATAATTGGTGTTTAATAACTGATACACACACACACACACACACACACACAAACACACACACGCACACAAACTAAAATAAAAAAACCCTCAAAAAAGTAAAATATCTCAACAAATAATTATAAATGACTTATTTGTTTGCTTGTTTCTTTGGGTGGTTGGTTGGTTGGTTGTTTTTTTGAGAATGGGTCTCTCTGTGTAGACTTGCTCTCTTGGAACTCATGCTATATAGACCAGGCTGGTCTTGAACCTACAGAGATCCTCCTGCCTCTGCCTCCCGAGTATATAAATGACTTATAAATGACAAGATACTATTATGCAAAGAGGAAGGGCTTTATAGCCAATGTGCTTTACCCTCAAATCCCACTTTGGACTTATCTATAACGTACAATTTGAAAGCAAGTCATTTGTTACTTCTTCCATATTCCATTTCCCTCTTTGTAAAGTAAGGATCAGATAAAATTTACCAAGTGCCTGTGTATGCTAACACTGTTCTAGAAGCCAGGGCTAGCTAGTGAGTAAGACAGTCAGAATTCCTATGCACAAGATGTGTGTAGATGCAACATGGCCTCTCAGGAAGGCTAGCTGTAGGCTATGGCTCAGCCTACTGACACTCATTCCTGTCCATGCCTATTGCAGTAACACTTATTGGCTGATGGCAGCTGTGCCCCAGTATAATGCAGTACATTGTCTAACGTTCATGATGACCCATGAGGGAGGGACCTTTTGCTCTCTCCCCCTGACAGAGGAGGGAAATGAAACACAGAGCAGGATTGGCTGGCAGCCCCATAACTAGAAAATGGCTGAGCCAGACACTAACCCAGGTGTGGAAACACAAATATTGCCTGCTACCTTTTCTGTGTGCTAAGATCTCAGCGCTCCTGCCTAAAGTTGGAGCTTAATCCGAGTTTTTCAGTGGGTTAAGCACTAGGAGGGTTGGCTTAGAAACACAGAACATAGTTTTGCTGTGCTTTCCCTTTGGGTAGGTGAACTAGATAGACACGGAGGGAGCTAGTGAGGGGGGTTGCCTAGAGTAGAGGCAGCTAGGGTGAAGGCTGGATTAGCTGACCTGCCTGTCCTGGGTTGGTGTAAAAAGGATCTGGTTTTCAAATATCTTCCTTTCCCCTACATGGCTGTGAGTCACTGTGTCTGTATGAGGCTTCCCATGGCATCTGTAACTATCCCTTTAAGACCCAGACTCAGCCAGCTAAGAGAGGAGTCAGAGCTATGCCATGTTCAGCCATCCTTCTTTTCTAGCAGGTGCTGGAAAGTGTTGGCTTCCCTAGATGGACGCCGAGCAGCATGTCTGGAGCTATCTCGTTAAAGTGGCTATTGGGAAATTGAGCTCTAATGTCAGTTGGGAAGGACAGAGTGTCCAGGAATAGAAGGGGACATCGCAAATGAGCTGTGAAAAACAAACCCAGGCTTTGGCCCTGCTGCTGGAGCCCAGATGTGCTCCTGCAGAAGCTTGGCAGAATGCACAAGGAAGATGCCTGCCTGCCTGGGCTGAGTATCCAAGTTTCTGCACACAGCTTGGCTGCAATGTTGGCTCTAGGTTTTGATAAGCTAGGACGGGACAGGAAGGTTCAGAAGCATGAGACTTATCCAGGCTCCTACCAGCTCCAGTTCAAACCTATGTGCTTAGTTGGGTTTGTACAGAAGCTGTACAATACATTGTAGAGCAATGAATTTTTTCCTTCCTTCTTCCCTCTCCTCCTCTCTATTCCTTTTATAATGTACAATGTAGTCCAGGCAGGCCTGCAATTCACTGTGTAATTGATGTTGACCTTGAACTTCTGTTCCTCCTGCCTCCTCCTGTGAGTTCTGGGATTAAACCTAAGGCCCTTGGCATATGGGGTGAGCACTTTAGTCATTGAGCATCCCCAGGTGACTGCCAGCTTTTTCAGAAATGAGTTTGCAAATGGCTTAGAAGCTTTGTTCTTTCGTCTTGTTCCACCTTCCACACCCTCTCTTATTCTCTTCTTGTATTTACCTCACTTCTCAGATCAAAGTACATAGCAAAAGCTTAGTTTATGGTCTAATAGGAACAAGCATGGATCCTGCTTTTTCTTTTTACATGTGTGAGCCTGGAAATTTTGCTTCTCTTTTCTGATTGCTGACTTGATCTCTTGTAAAGTGGTGATAATAATGAAATGGCCACACAAGGCTTGGAGGGAGATTAAATGAGGAAATGCATGTGAATAATGAATATCTTACAAGCAGCATGACATTAATAAACATTATGAATAGGTAGATACATTTCCATTTTCCTGTTTCCAATTCCTACTCATCTGTGGCAGACAGACTCCAAGATGGCCCCATGGTCTCTGCTATGAGCAAAGGTGTTCATCCTCTGTGTGATCCCTTCACCCAAGTGTAGGCAGGAACTGTGAATTGCTTCTTGTCATCAGAACAAAGTCAAGACCATGGGATCTCACTGCTGGGGTTAGTTCATGGTTACAACACCATGTTGTTGGAGCTATGTGGCTAAATAGTCCCATTGTAGACTCTGAAAACGTACATGGCTGTGTTAGCAGATCTGTATTGCAACAAACTAAGAATGGTCTTTGGGAGCTTAAAGTGGCCTCCAGTCCATATCAGTAGTGTTCTTTGTGTTATGAACGTACGTAAATGGATTCTGTGATAGGAAGATTTGATGATGAGTCCTTCCTCATGTTTTTAGATGAGAACCCATCTTGACTGGTCTCTTAATGGCCAGAGAACCAGCTAGTTAGGTTGTACAGCACGCCTGGCTTCAGAAACAGTGAGCGCCAACATGTGTTTGCTCTTTTACTCCTCTATGTTTGTGATGATTTGTTATACAACATAAAGAATGAGGCACCTCCACATTCTTCAAACACTTTTGTCTTTGTACTTAGTCTCTCGCAAGATGGGCAACCAGTATGACTGAGGAGTAGAAATGAAGTATAAATAAAGCCTTATTATCCTGATAATAATGTACAGTGTTAACACTGCTAGAATGTGGCTTTCCTTCTTCCCTCCCTCCAGCTTCCTCCCTCCCTCCCCACTTCCCTCCCTCCTTTCTTCCTTTCCTTCCTTCCGAGATCTATTCTTCTTTCCAGATGAGTTGATGCTAAATTAAATAGTGTGTTCAAGGTTATTGGCTTGTGGGTAGTATAAGAAAAATCCCAACAAAACTGGCTGTCTCTGTCATCTGAGCATCTTATTCTTCTGGACTCACATCCTACTTCAAGGTAGGTGACCTTGGCCTGTGTCCTCCCCTAAGGTGAGGATGATGGTAATAATATGAACTGTACACTGTTCTCATGGGACTGGGAAAGAAGGTGCACGTGTCCTGAGTAGAACTTAGGAAACAGTTTATTAGCCCCTTCTATTACTACTTCTCTATCTACTGAAGCCACAGGTGCATCTTGGGTCCTAACTGTGGGCTTGTGTCAGTCTACCCATCTTACCCATGAAATCTCTGACAATCAGTGCTCTGCAAGAATCAAGTAAGACCACAAAAGTTGCTTCTTTATTGCCTAGCCCATGGCAGGCCGGTCTTCTGTCAGTCCTCGTGGTTTAACTGATGGGGTGTTTGAATGTCATTTTTAGTTTAATCTGGAAATTTATATTTCTGTTTAGCTTCTCTTGTCCTAGCAGTCAGCACAGTAGTAAGCAATGATCACAAACTTTGTGGCCATTTGGCAGCTCAAAGATCATGAAAAAAGACCTATATATTTTAGATTTCAGGTTCTATACCTGCCCTCTTGGTCCAGTCTTTCTGGTCCCTCATCTTTTCCCTCAATTAGCTCCAACAACCACAGCAGGTACCTTCTGATGTCTACATCCAGGAGGCACTCGCAAAGGCAGACTGTTGTTTTTTGGTTTGTTGCTTTACTCTCTTACAAACCAACTGGTCTGCTTTTGGTGGTAGAAAAAAAAAATTCAAGCCCAAGGGCTTAATTTTTAGTCAGAACAAATATGGGTCTTTGTGGAGCTTTCAAGTTCTGTGGCAGCCATGGAGGTGATATTCACAGGATGCTTTAGGCTGGGTTTATAATTTCTTGGCAGAGAAAGCAGAGGTCTGGTCAGAGAGGAACCAGTCCAATCTAAAAGGAACCCCAAAGGCTACAGAGTGTTTAGGCTTGACAGGCCTTGGAACACGGCACCCATTAATATTCCCAATTGACTAGAAAATGACCCAAAGATTGCTTTTCTCCATCTTGAGCTGCTTTAGAATAATGTGAAGATCAAATTGCATTTATAACCATGCCAGTGAAAATTACATGCTCATAAGTTATTGGAACATTTCCCACATACGCCCAATCTATACTGTTCATTTCCTTCTTTGAAAAACGTTTCTGCAGCACTGAGTTCATGTAAGTAGCCTGGAAACAGACAGATTGCCTGTTTATTATTTTTTATTTTTTATTTTTTAACTGACTCTCAGTTTGCTGGAGGAACAAAGAACACAGCTGATACCTCAGTGCCAGCCCTTACAGGCAGTGGGAATGGAAGCAAATGAGCCACTTATTGTTCGCAAGTCTCCATTTCCTGGTCTTTAAAGTGTCCTATATATGAAGAAAGCTAGACACTAGGTTCTCAACCTGGGGGGTGGGGTTCGAGACCCCTTTGGGGGTCCAAATGACCCTTTTATGGGGGTTGCCTAAGACCATCAAACCCCATAGATATTTATGAATTGTAATATTCATAACAGTAGCAAAAGTTACAGTTAGGAAGTAGCAATAAAAATAACTTTATGGTTGTGGGTTACCACAAGATGAGGAACTGTATTCAAGGGTTGAAGCTTTAGGAAGGGTGAGAAGCACTGCACTAGAAAGTGTATCAGGAAAATAGGAATTTCTGTGATGTTTTCATTTTGGTCCCACTCCCCACCAGAGACAACCTGAACCCACAGTTAGATGCGTGTGCTTCTAAACTGTACTCTCTACCATGGAGGCTGTCAATCACACGTGACTGCAGCACTGTGGGTGAAAATTTACCACTGGATTTGGAAGACGTTTTTATATTAAGATTAAAAAAAAGAAAGCAATAGTAAATATTCATAGTTCTTGTGTTGGTTCAGCATAGAAATAATGCCATAACAAGTCAGATGAGATTAAATATATCTTTAAAATTAGTTTTACTTTTCTTATAGATTATATATTTATTTAGTTTGACAGCAGATTTTGCATCTTAGGACAGCCTGTAACTTGCTACATAGCCCGGACTGTCCTTAAGCTCTCAATCTGGCTGCCTCAGCCTCTCAAGTGTTGAGATTATAGGCATAGGGTACAATGACCTGTGGTGTGTGTGTGTGTGTGTGTGTGTGTGTGTGTGTGTGTGTTATGCCTACATGTTTGTATGTGTGTGCATGTCTGGGGAGGTGACTGCATTTGTGTTCATGTGCACATAGAAGATAGAGGCTGCTATGGTGTCTCTCTCAGTTACTCTCCCTTGATGTTTGACACAAGCTCTCCTAAACCTGAAGCTCTCTGATTTGGCTAGGCCAACTCCCAGCAAGGTTCTGTAGCCTGTCTGCTTCTGTCTCCCCAGAGCTGGGATTACAGATGCAGTTGTGTCAAGATCCAAACTCGGGTCAAGTTTGTATAGCATTTAGTTGGCTGAGCCATTTCCTCAGCCCTACTTTTTAGCTTTAACATAAACCGAGCAAATGACTCATATTAACAGAATAAGCATAGATTGGTGTTCTGAATTTTTCTCTATGGACATAAAACCCCATATAGGTGTACAAACGTATATGATCACAGTTTTGAAGAACAATTTGTAGGTGAGCCCTGCCACTTGATTTCTGTGCTTAGCTCTGCTGTGTAGAAATACTTTGTCAATGTACTCAGGGCTGCTTCATTTAAAACACTGCAATAAAGATACAAGATTATTTAAATCCCTGAAGATGTAGTTTGAAGGTTTTTTTTTTTTAAGTTTTCCTTTTATTTCATGAGCAATGTCACAGGATGTTTAAGGCTGTGCACAATTCTGTTAAATAGTTCACTAGCATTTCACAGTGACATTTCTCAATTAGCAAGTAAAATACTTTAAACCTTGAAAGATTAGACTGAATCTTTAACATTCTGGGGACATGGACCCTCTTGAAACTCTGACGAAGACTATGGCCATCTTCAGGACAGGGCCACAGGGCAAACACATCCATGGTGGTTTGCTTGTTGTCTGTTTTGTTTTTGTGTTTGGTGTCAGGGCATCCTGCGTATCCTGAAAGCAGTTACGGTCTTCGCCAGTGAAATATTTTATGGTAAAAGGAATAGGATTATTGGCTAGGAAAGATAGAACAAGTCTCATATAGTGGTGAGCACTATGAGTTCACATATGAGCTCACAATCCGATACTTGTTCTTTACAGTGTAATCATGTAGACATATCTGAGGTTCGTCTAGCATCAGTCTCCTCCTCCTTGAAGCAGAGGAATAGATGCCTCCCTCCAGGGTCTTGCATGCACACCACCGATGCTGAATAAATACTGCTCTCTTTTTGGCACTTCAGCCATTTGTTTTTCTTGAGGCACCTGTGGTTTGTTGGACCCCCACTCCCAGGAAACAGGATCTCTGTGTGTAGCCCTGATAGTCCTGGAACTCAGTCTGTAGACCAGGCTGGCCTCGAACTTATCTCTGCACTTATCTCTGCCTCCTGAGTGCTGGGATTAGAGGTGTGCACCGCCACGCCCATGGCACTTTCATTTCTTGACAGAGCCAATGGAACCCTTATAGTGCAAAGCTAGTCAGTCTGAGACTGACTTAAAATGTGTAAATGAAGCTAGCGAGATGGCTCAGTGAGTGAAGGCACTCAGGGTTGAGCCTGCTGATCTGAATTGAACCCTGAGGATTCACTTGACCTCCGTGTGTATGTCATGGTATGAGTGCCCTTACGCCCCAAATAAATAAATAAAATGTAATTTAAAAATTTAAAAACTACATAGGTGGACACGGAGGAATCAAATATGCATTTAGAAGTTAAATATCTGGAGTCCTTTTTCACATTACCTATTGTTTTAAGGTAAAGGTTTGAAATAAAAGCCTTAAATAGTCTTTTCAACTAAGTTACAAAAGGCTTTATTGGCTATGAAATCATTGCTTCTAAAGAATAATCATTTCTTCCTTTGCATTCCTGAAGTTGTTCTGGGTGCCAGACCATAGCTCTCCTCTCTCATGTGTTCTCCCTCAGTGGGTGGACCACTGCTGAATATGGAAAGCCTATTTTTGTTCTTGGGAACTAGAATAACTTTCTTGGGGTTCTCAAAAAGAGAAGAAAGTGAAATTTTATGCAAGTAATATCCACTGGGACCTGAAAACACTAATGAACTTTCATGGAGTGCTTACAGTATGCCAGGCGTGAGCATAATGCAAGTGCATACTTGATTTGCTTCCTACAACCCTGGAGTACCATTCTCACCACTGAGGGTGGAATCTTCAGATTTCAAACACTGTTACTACGTCTCCCTGAGTCACCTCCCCTCTTTCTGTGAAGGTGGCCAGAAAGATCTTCACAAGATACAAAGTGGATAATAACCTTCATGTTTATAACCATTTAGTGGTGCCTGGATTTTAACTGTGTAAGTTCTTGCTCCCCAATACTTCCCCCATGGCCCTTCTTTCCTTCTTCACAAGGACATATCCACTCACAGCTCAGAATCTTCCTGGAGATTTTTTTCCCCTCTCTGTCTTGGACGCTTCTGGACAATTCTTCAGTTCTCATTTTGATGTATCCCAGCTCTCTTAGGAGGTTCACCTTTTCAACCTTGATACTCATTTTAATTCTTTCCTACTTAACTCCTGCCCAAGTATTCTTTGAGAAATAGATCAGAGTGCACAGCCCTTTTCTCCTCCTCCTCCTCCTCATTATTATTATTATTATTATCATTATTATTACTATTATCATATTGGGTTTTTTTTGAGGCAGGGTTTGTATGTGTAGCCTTGGCTGTCCTGGAACTCACTCTGTAGGCCAGGCTGGCCTTGAACTCAGGAAGATCCATCTGCTCCTGCCTCCTGAGCCCTAGGATTGAAGGTGTGTGCCAGCTTCCCTTATGTCTAACCACACTTTAGGATGATATAATAATGTGTGTATGTTGCTACTGACCACATCTCTGATAAGAACGGAGATCAGCCACATCTCTATTTTTCTCCGTGTTTACCATGGTGTCATAGTCTGTCTGGCATGTGGTGGTTGATAAGTAAATATTTGTTAAAAGGGTGAATGACATTTAGAATGCTTAGTATAAATAATAATTATCTTGGTTCTTTTCAACTTTGAAAGCCCACAATGACAAGTCTTAAGCACTTTACATAATAGAGAATGCTTGTTTAAATGAATACAATCGAATCTCCATTTTCATCTTCTCTTAGTTTAATAGAAAACTGCCATAACCCTAGTCCAAAACAATGATGGCCCCAGCCAGTGACAGGCTGGTGTCCCAGACCAGTTCTGAGTTGTAACTCAACCTGTCAATTGCCCATTTTTCTGGGGCTAACCTTGGCCCACACAGCATTCTTCCCTTTATGTCTGTCTACAGAGTCAGACTTAGCCTGAGGGTAAACAGCACTGACAAAACAGGGCAATGTCATTTCCAGGAGAAAGACTGGAAAACAAAAACAAAAACAAAAAACCCAATAAGCTTGGTCATGGAAAGATAAGTCTTCCGTTTTTTGTCTTTACAGCTCTTGTCAGAAATAACAAAATAACAAAATGTATCTGCCACTCTTTAGTTGTTCTCCCAGCATAGGAGAAAATGACTTTTTATCTCAGTGTGCTTTGGGAGAACCAAAGAGAGTCCTGCTGTGGACTTTGAAGGACATGCAAGCTCAGTAGGCCCAGAGCCTGACTCAGTTTGAGGGAGACTGGACTCTGAAGGAGATGTAGGCTCAGTAGGCCCAGAGCCTGACTCAGCTTGAGGGAGACTGGACTCTGAAGGAGATGTAGGCTCAGTAGGCCCAGAGCCTGACTCAGCTTGAGGGAGACTGGACTCTGAAGGAGATGCAGGCTCCGAAGGCCCAGAGCCTAACTCAGGAAGACCGCAGTTCAGGGACTTCCTGGTGATACGGAAACACAGACTACAAACCCTGAAACTGAAGGAAATTCCGGGGGACCCTAGAGCTGGCAGGTAGTAAGGTACCTCACATGATTTGAGACACATCTTTGGGGGAATTGGGAACCAGTTACAGTCGGGAGGGATCTGGGCTCTAATCCTCCGTACAGCAGAATGCTTTATGGGGAAATGGAGTCTCCCAGGCAACGGTGAAGATGAATCATGTTCTCTGAGTTTGAGGCCAGCTGGTCTACACAGAGTTTCAGGTCAGCCAAGGCTACATGAAAAGGCTCTGTCTCAATAAAACAAAACAAAACAAGACAATTCATTTTTTAAATCTCTTTTCAGTATGGTATTAATACCTTCTAGTATGAAATGTTTATTATGAACTCAGTGATGCTACCCTCTCTATTCTGTAGCTGTCTTTCTAAGCAGAGCATAGGGAAAGTTTGTCAGCAACTACAGTTAAATCTATATAGTTAGTAATTCATATATCTAGTATGAATTCAGTATTTATTTATAAATATAATTATATTGGCTTTTTATCATACATTTGGACAATATTTTCCCTCCCCAACTCCTCCCAGATCCTCTCTACCTCCAAACCCATCCACTTTCATGTTCTCTCTCTCACAGAAAAATCAAAACAAACAAAAGCAAAACAACAATAAAACAAAACAAAAAGCACACACAAAGAGCATGGTGTCTATTTTGTTGTCCACCTACTGCTAAGTACTGGGCCTATCCTGCCCTGGGCCTATCCTGCCCTGGGCCTATCCTGCCCTGGACTGTGGTTGATATGCCCAGGGTCACTCCTTTGGAGAAAACTGATTTCCCCTCTTCTAGCAAACATAGATTGCCAATGGCTTCTTGGTTGGGAATGGGGCTCTGTACCCACTTCTTACTGGTTTGGGGGGTGGCTCTGGCTTGAACCTGTACAAGTCTGTGTGTGCTGTCACAGTTGTACTCATTTTAGTACAAATGACTTTTTTAAAGGATTAGTTGAATATTGCAGAGTGAGTGCCAGTTAGAAGCTCTAGAATGAGAAACCTGTAAGGCAAATACCAGGGTCTGGGGAAAGGGCTCAGTGGGTAAGAATGCTTGTTATGCAAACATGAGGACCTATGTTTGTTCCCTGCACCCACATAAAGAGCTGGGTGATGCTGTTAGCTTAGTTGTAGATTAAGTGAGATATCTCGAGGGAATTAGGCAGAGAGTGATATAGCAGGAAAAACTAAAGCCACTGTCCTCAACACACACATACACACAAGTGTTTGCACACATACACATGTGCACACATGTACACTGACATACACACACACACACACACACATGTGCACACACATGCCCACACCCCCACACCCTGCCACTCACACATAATACATATATACATACACACCCCACCCACATACATACACATATGCACATGTACACACATGTACACACATACATATATATGTATGTCTATACCCACACACACTCATACCCATACACACATATACACACCCACCCACATGTACATACATATATACACATATACACACATGTACATATACATAAACTCATATACACATATGTACACACATATATCCACACACCCACATCACTCACTCACACATATAGACACACACACACACATACACACACACATACGCACATACTCCCCAAACATAATAAGAGGCAAATAAGGAGATTAATTGTTGGACTAGTCAAAATGCTCTCCCAGACAGGCCTTTTTCTTCCTTCTCCACTTTCTCCCTTACTTTCTTTTATAACATGGATGGTGGTGGTGAGGGACAGGGCAAAGAGCGAAGCACACCTAGATGAGACGAGAAGGGTAGGGCAGTGAATGGCTGAATGGGTACTTCTTGCTTCCGAGTCTGAGAGGTAGACGGTCTTAGGCAGGCCAAAGGAGTCCCTTTCTAACTGGGTGGTGTTTGGACAGAAAGCACAGGACTTCAGTGGACTGATTTGTAGGGTGCTAAAGGGGTTGGACAGAAAGCCAGATAAGGCTTCACAGAAGTCAGCTTTACACACTCAGGACTTTCCTGAAAGAGTTCATCTGCACAGAATTTCTTCCTTTTGTGAACCCTTTTCTATTTTTGTGCCGTAGCAATCCTATTTAGTTCACAGGGTGTCAGTGCACTAATTCACCATGTCCAGGCCTCTTGGCTTCAGGGAACCAGGTGATTTCATTCTGACCAAACATAATATTTCCTAAACTCCAGCATGGTTCCCAGAGGCATGGGGAGGCCAGCGAGGAAAAAGAATTGAAGTGTTCATGGTAGAGCTGTCACGGAAGACACCACAGTCTCTCTAGAGTTAAGCACCTGAACAATGCTGTAGACGTTGGTTGTGGGCATCTTGTCCCCAGAAAGAATGGGAAGGAACAAAGCAACGGCAGATGGAGCAGAGAGACAAAGAATCCCATTATAGTACCCAGGGTCTGTTCATTAGCCGTGCCAGAGAGCTGCAGATCTGAAAATTACTTCCGTCATCTTTTGTTTTTCTTAAGTCTACTTGAGAAGAAATTTTACAAATTACAATAAAAAATTCCTCCCACACAGAGATGATAAACTGTGTTAACACAGAGAAATTGTCCCTAGATAAGTTGTTCTAATAGGTATTAACATCTGCCCTGGACGACTTTTCTTTCTTGGTGAATTGTTAGCTTTTACTTCAGTTAAATGGTAAGACCCCTGCGGTTACCATCGACTGGCAGCCAAGTGGCTGCTGAAACCTCTTTAAATCAAAACTACGGAGATCCTTTTCCTCTCATTATGTTGATTGCGTCCTGTATTTTAAGTATCCAAGAACTTTCATTCCAAAGAATCCTCAAATAGTTTCTGAGTTGCAGCTAGAATCCTGAGAGGAGTTACTCCATCCACCTCTGAAATGTTCTCTCATCAGCTTTCTGGTCTCCCTGGGACCAGAAAGAGGTGATGGTTCATAGAAAGAAGTTTGCAAGAAACAACACAACTCTTAACTAGTCATTCCGTTCTTCTCTCTGTCACCAAGTAAGGGAAACTGCCACAGTGACAGCTGAAGATGACTCCCTCGGGGGTCCCTCCCCACTACAGTTCTGTTGAGATTGTCATGGGGGTAAACAAATGAAGATGGATTCAGGAAGACAGCAGCTCCTGAAACAATCCTGCTGTCTTCAAGAATGTTAGCAATTTGCCCTCTTCATTTTCTCTCCATGGGAGACTTGGCAAGAATCAAGGTTGGGCAGCGTTCGCGCTCGGTGGGAGTATGTGTTAGCAAAACTCATTTCAGCATTTGTGTAAAATTTCCATCAGTTGCTTGCTGCTTCCAAATATGACACTACCTGGGAAGGCTCTTTGAGGGGTTGTACTTTACATTCCTGCCCTGTTTTCCAGGGAAACAGAGTATTGCCAACTGCTTTGCCTGTTGGGTTCTTTTGATCCACACTTTGACCTGGCTAATGAATCTTTAAGTGCCAATAGCAATTTCACATCCTGTTACTATTCTTCAAAGGTAAGAATCTCATTTTCTATTCCATCAGTGTTCCAATGGTAAAAACGCCCGTCCCCCTCCTGTTTTTTTTTTAATGAACATTCCTTTTGTTTTCTGCTCACAGAAAGAAAGTAGGCAGCTAGAGAGATCAGGCACAAGTGAGGTAGATACTGGAGACATGAAGAAAATGTGTGTGGGGAGAAAGGATCTAGTTTCTTCTTCGTTTTGTCAATAGATGCAAAAGAGTGTTTGGATGTAGATCCGAGCCTTCTTTGTTAAGCTTTTTGGGTCATATCAGATCAGCAGACCTTAATTAAGCATCACTCATCAAACCAAGCAATGTTGAAAGAGGTTTCCTTCTGGGTGGTGGTACTAAGATTACATGAGTCTCAGCTTGTTGATGCCAATGTTTGCTGTTTTGTGTTGTTTTGTTTTTGTTTTGTGTTTTGTTGTTGGCTTTTTGTTATTGTTGTTTTTGTTCTGTTTTGTTGTGGTGGTGTTTTTTTGGTGGGGACACTCGCTTGTAAATATTTTGAATTTCCTGCACCAGAACCCCTCTTCTGCTTTAGTAACTCACCCACCCCCTTCTCTATGTGGGTGACTGGTAGGATCTGCCTTAACACTGAGAAGCTGAGCACTCAAGGTGCATCACTCTCATCAGTAGCTAGGGGTCTCGGGTGTGTAAGTAGGATGCACCTGACTTGACTTTCAAGTTGGGAATTGATGATGGGAAAAATAGTATCAGAGATGTCTCGTTCCCTACTCTAGGCCAGAGCACATTGGCCTCCAGTACAGCAGCAGGTCTAGGACCAAAGGGGAGGCCTTGTTTCAGTGTGAGCAAGGTCACACATGCAAGCCAGCAGGGCTCTTCTGGAACAATTGTTCCTCTTAGGATAGCCTTCAAGCAGGTTTTCTAAGGCCCCCTAAAGCCGGGACTGCCTCCCTTCTTTAGGTTGGTTGTTTTTTTCTGCCTCCTCTTCTTCTAGCAGATTTTACTCTGTACTAAAAGTCCTGGCCATGTCGACCATCTTCAAACTAAATCATGGAGAACACGATTTTCAGATGGACAGAGGGGAGTAGTCTTCTGGGACTGTGTGGGTCCTCAGAAGCATTGAGGCCAGCTGAACTGAACTTTCTAGTCTACCAGCTAATAAACTCCTACATTTGTTTAAACTCATTTGAATTGATTTCTGTCACTTGCAACTAAAAGTTTTAGCAAACAGAGATGAAAGCAAATGAATATGCCCAGAGTCTCAAAGTGCTCACCCCTGTTGCATCTTCCCCAACTATTCTTTGGAAATCATTTTAAATGGGAGATGATTTAAAATGTTAAAAATATAAAACCATGAAACAGTTGGTTAATGACTTTATGGATAGACCATCTTAATACACACACCATTTCTTAAATGAATGTAACTTGTTCTCTGTGGGCCGAGACTAAAGTCACTCACTCAAGTCAAATAGCTTTGACCATAGCAGGAGGTCTGTATCCAAAAATCGTGCCTACAATTCATTCCTTGGTGCAGCAGAACTATCAACTCTCAGCTTAGCTACGATGGAGGTAAAATCCTTTGGTGATTTGAGGGCCATTGAAGTACAGCCTTATTATAATGAAATCTAATGTCTAAAAATTATTCTTATTTTGGGCTTGTACCACAGTAAGAGCCAAGATTTTAAACTCTACTAAATACAAACCAAACAAACAAAAAGACTTTATATATTTATGCTCATTTAAGAAAATACTAGTAGTGATGTATTATTTTGAAATATACAGTTAATATGTTTGGAGTTGTTTAAAATTTATATTGAGAAAAATGTATTTTCACTATTGCTATAGACGAGCGTCTACATAAGACTGTTAAATTGATTGTTGTTTTATATCAAACAATTTTTATAATACTTATTTTTATTTTTATACTATTTTATAAATTTTAAGGAATATGACAAAAAAAGATATTGTAGGTATTGAAGGGGGGTCTCTGGGAGGAGTTGGGGTACAAAAGGGAAACAAGAATGTGATGCAATTCTATTTACTTAAAATATGTTTTTAAATGTTAACAAATTCAGATAAATTGAAATAATGTAACTTTTCTCATCATAATGCAATACAAGTTAAAAAAAAAAACCAATCTAGTTAGTCGTATTGGGTAAATGGATGCAGTGCCTAAGACATGTTTTTGGATAAATGTACCAATGAAGAAAAGAGACATTTCCCAAGAGCTCACGCTTACCTTCTTTACAACATCTACATTACATTTTAAAGATAATCTGATTGCTGCTTTTCTGGACAGCTTATCCCTTGCACTTTTATGGGAGTCTTAGAAAACTGCCCTTTGAGGTTCAAAATTGGCATGAACCACAAGGCCATATAAACATCTGGTTGCTGAGCTCAGGAGGTCTGAAAACACCCTGTGGCCAAGCCCCACCCAGAATCTGCATGTATTCATATTTCAAACATATCCCTTAGGGTGCCACTGGCTTTGGAGGCAGACAAATCAAATAGCCGGTTGAAGAGGCAAAGCAGCTTGGGAAAGTACAAAGAGCTCTGCCCGAGAGCGAGCCAGCCTGAAGTTTGTTCCTTGTGTACAATGACTGGCAAACTGTGTGAACTTAGAATCCCCATTTCTTTCACCAAACTGTATACTCCACATTTGTATAGTAAGGCATCGAAGCAGATGCCTTTTTTATTACCCTCTCTTCTTTAAGGGTTCTTAACACCTGCATTTTATGATTCATTATCAGGTGCATTTTAAAGGAAAGTTATCAGAGAGCTTGCTTTAGATGACTCTTGCAATACCCACACCTGACTGGGGCCTAGGGGGTCAAATTCATGGGATGAATTTGGTTAGATGAGTTCTTCTAGTAAGACAACCTGCCCCAGGTCTTTAGAGTGAAGCCTCCAGAGCCAGCTCCAAGGATATGGGCTTCACTTCACTGTGACTCTGCCCTTGCCTGAAGGAGTCAGTGTTCTGCTTCCATTCCCTTCCCTTCCCAGAGCTGTCTGCCTCTCATTCCTCAGACATCAGCGTAAATGTGGCCTCCAGAGAGGCTTTATGTGACCACACTCAGCAAAGGTCTTTTTGTCTTCTACTTCGTGACTCGATGTCAGCAGACACATCACAAGTTGCAATCATTTCTGGTGTGTGGTGTGTGTGTGTGTGTGTGTGTGTGTGTGTGTGTGTGTATGTGTGTGTGTGTGCATGCATATGTATGTATGTGACGCTCTTGGGTTCTACTAATATCTCTCTCAAGCCCGTCACTATTTCTATTCCAGTCAGTTCACCTTGTCTGTCTGTCTGTCTGTCTGTCTGTCTGTCTCTCTCTCTCTCTCTCTCTTTCTTTCTTTTGTCTGTCCCTTCCTTCCTTCCTTCCTTCCTTCCTTCCTTCCTTTCTTTCCTCCTTCTCCTGCTTCTTTAATTTAATAACTTTAATGAAAATAAAATTCAGGCTTAAGCATGAGACATTTGGAATCTAAGATAAAAAGCCAGCCATTTTTCAAAAAAATTAAAATAAGTATACAAACACATATTTATTAATAATTAGAAAATCTTTATACATTTTGCTGATTAAGCTAAGAGGATGCTAATAGCATGTTCGGTAAGAACTGGGTTGATAGACTGAAGAGAAGTAGTAAAAGTGACTTCAACAGATGATTATTGTATTGTCTAGTCTTATGTTAAGTTGATATAAGCTAGAGTCATCAGAGAGGAGGGAACCTCAATTGAGAAAATGCCTTCATAAGATCCAGCTATAAGGTATTTTATTAAGTACTGATTTATGGGTGAGGGCCCAGCTATTCTGGGTGGTGCCGCCCCTGGGTTGGTGGTTCTGGGTTCTAAAAAAACCAGGCTGAACAAGCAGTGTGGAGCAAGCCAGTAAGCAGCACTCCTCCATGTGCCTTTGTGTCAGCTTTTTCGCTCCAGGTTCCAATTCTGCTTGAGTTTCTGTCCTGACTTCCTTTGATGATGAACAATGATGTGGAAGCTGAAGCCAAATAAACCCTTTCTTCCCCAGACTGCTTTTGGGGTTGGTGTTTCATCACAGCCAAGTAACCCTAAGACAAGTATAAAAAATAAAAAAAATAATTTTGATCAAAATAATTTATTACATTTCTAAAATGGAAATCTCAAACAAAATATTGGGTAGAAATGTGCATACTATAACTCAATTTCATTTATCAACAAATTATAGGGATAAATATATGAGTTAATTTGTAGTAGAATCAGAAGCTGATAATTCTTAAGTAACCACCAAAGTAAAAAGACACAAAATATTTAAGATTGGTCAAGAGATATGGATAGAATGCAAGTAAAAGTTAGTACATAGGGACCATGTTTGAAGACTTTCCCAGGACTTTTGGAAAGCGTTGTGTGAACTCTCTGCAGCTGTCATAACGAGTTTATTGACTTAGAACAACAGAATTTTGTCTGCCATTCCCGAAATTCTACAGGATTCTACAGAAATCCTACAAGAGTATCACTGGGCTGAATTTAAGATGATGGCAGGGTGTACCACCTTCTGGGGACTTTAGGGGAGAACTCCTTTCCTTGTAGCTTCTAGCTTTCAAGAGCTGTCTGTATTCTTGGGCCCCCTTTCTTCACTTTCAAAATCAGCATGAGTAGGCTGAGTCCTTCAACATCAGATCGCTCTGATCATCTCTTCTGACTGCTTCTCCTACTGTGTAAACATAGTTAATTATATCAGGTTTACGTGGATAAACCAGGATGATCTTTTTACTTGGGATCATCTGATTAGTGGCCTAAATTAATCTAACATGGGTTGTTCACTGGAGACTAAGAGATGAGCTCCTTGGAGAGCTAGTTTTCTTCCCATCACAGATACAGACATCAATCTACAAATTTAAGAGGCTATATAAACTTCAAGAAGAATAACCTCTCTCTCTCTCTCTCTCTCTCTCTCTCTCTCTCTCTCTCTCACACACACACACACACACACACACACACACACACACACACACACAGACACACACTGCACAAATACACTACTAGGTCAAGGACATTATAATCAAAGTTCAGACTAAAAAAGAGAAAGGAGTGGTATTTGATACACCTAGATGAGAAGATGTAGGCTACCTTAAATGATTAATGAAAACAGACAACTGTGTATTTATTAAAACCACCAATGAGCCGGGCAGTGGTGGCGCACGCCTTTAATCCCAGCACTTGGGAGGCAGAGGCAGGTGGATTTCT
>NW_022196895.1:38059652-38094647 GCF_008632895.1 Mastomys coucha | reverse complement strand
GAAAAAAAAAACCACCAATGAAAATCAGAAAGTTTTAGAATAATGTTTTCTGTGTGCAGAATACTACTACCAATGTGTAGTTGAAAGATATCAACAATTACCAGTATGGTATTCTCTACTGTGTAAATAAGTGTTTTAATCCAAAACAGAAGTCTTGGCTGTCCTGGAACTTAGCTCTGTAGTAGACCAGGCTAGCCTCAAACCCAGGGATTCACCTGCCTTTGACTTTTGGGATAAAAGGCATGAGCCAACAATCCTGGGTATATTTTCTTGTTTATATCTTATTTATATTTTCTTACATTTTGTATATTCTATTCTGTTACTTTAAAAAACTGTTTAGATTCACACACACACAAAAAAAAACAACTAAGGAAATAAAAAAATTTCTTAAATAGCCTGTATATAACCACACCTATGGCTAATGTTTTACATCCAGATTGGTAAATTTAATATTAATAAACCAGCATTTCTGAGTTGTTAACTAAAATCATGCTTTATTCAGACTACATTTGCTGTTTTAAATATTTATGTGTCTGTGCCCCAAATATATTCACTTGTTTCTTGTGTGTGCTCATTTTCTATAGTCAGCTCATTTTTTTATAGTCAATACCTGCAATTTTTGGAACTCTTTTCTTTCTAGAGCCTGGTTTGCTCCTAAGGATGACATCACAGATGGGGGGTATAAACATACCAGTTCTGTCACCTGTTAGTAGAATTTATGAATCATCTCCCAGAGTTTTAACCTCAGGATTAAGCTTCAGAGCCAGATGGCAGCTGGCTTCACTGTATTTCCTTATTGCTCATCCTCTGTTCCCCAGATGATGTCCCCATACCCTGACAGTGCTCTTATGTCTTCTAAATAGGCAGTTCGGGGACCCAAGTAAGACCTCGGGTGTTTGTGTGGGCATGCATTAATGCATTAATGTGTGGATGTGTTGTTCTTTCTACATTTCCTAATAGAGCATATGTTGATCTGTCGTGTTCATGGCTCTCTCCTAGTGACTAGTTTACCGTCCAGTGTGCACAGAGTACTCAGGGTAGCTTTTTGTAACTGACGAATGTCAGTTGTTACTGTTATCAAAATGCAGAATTTCTCCCTTCCACTGAGCTTAATTTATACACACATAATGACAGATGCTTTCCAAAATGGAAATTTTTGGGGCCAGGGAGCCATGGGACTTGGGGGAGCAGACCCGATTGAGGTGTGTCCAAATCCCTGAAATCTCGTCCTGAGATTAGCAAGAGTAGGATCACTTTCCCACTGCACTGGGCCTATGTGTCCTGATGCTCACAGCCCTTCGCCCCTATCTTTACTTACCAGAGGAGATCAAGAAGCGGGTAGCCACGATAAGACCCTCCCCTTATAGGGTCATATACAGCAGTTGCTGGAATCTCTTTTTATGCAAATGAGGCATCCGCAGTGCCCTGGGGCCCAGCCAATAATATACACTCACCATGAGAACCCTGCTATGCACCTCCCAAAGGTTTAAGTAGCCTTTGTTCCCTAATTAAAGAAGCTGTCTCACTGAAGCTGTCTCCCAAGACAGCTTTCTGTTTTCAACGCCTCCTGAGTTCTCTTGCGCCTGAGGTCTCTTTCGTTCCCAGCCATCCTGCCTTGTTACCCGTCTCAGGATCCACGTGTAGATGCTGCAATGGGCAGGGAAGTGGAGCCTGAATAGCAGAAACTAAAAATATTTTTTCCCTAAAAGGCTTTGAAGAATAGCATTCCTGTTAAGGTGTTTAAAGACAGTGTGATATGCCCAGGGGCTCTTTACACGGAAAGGATGTCAAAAAGGATTCTCTTAAGAGTGTGACACTTTTTGTTGGAGGCACTCGGTGTGGTCCACCTGGTGTGGGGCCACTTCAGAGATCTTTAGCAGTAGAGACCGCAGCATGGTTATTTGTGGGTGCTTTAAAACAGAAAGTAACTGGACCTTGGACCAAGTGTGTACAGGGAAATGAGATGGATACTTGTATAGAAGGTATGGCAATTAAAAAAAAATCTATTAATAAAAGTCAGGAATACAGGTTAGTCCTTGATTGTATTGGTTATTTCTGAGAACTTTTGTGTGTTGTGTTGTATGTTTGTTACCCCTATTCTTAATAAACAAGAATAGTGGGAATGTGAAGCCAGTTATGATTACTTTAACACCCTCACCTTCATACCACCCCCCACCACCACTCTCAGCCATTGTTCTATACTACCCCTTTTGTCAATAATACTTAAAACTAGCTCACTGGGTGAAATCTTCAGTTTGAAAAAAATAAGATTGAAAAAAAAAGGCATGAAAAAATAAGATTGAGAATAAGATATTATTGACAATAAAATACACCTGTTTGGAGTTGCCTTAAAAAAGTTTAGGTTCTTATTTATTTATTTATTTATTTATTAAAAGATTTATTTTATGGGTATGAGTACACAGATGGCTGTGAGCTATCATGTGTATGGCTCCTGGGTATTGAACTTAGGACCTCTGCCGGCCCTGATCGCTCCTACCCTGCCTGCTCTGGCGTAATTCACTGTAGCTGTCTTCAGACACACCAGAAGAGGGTGTCAGATCTCATTATGACTGGTTCTGAGACACTTTGTGGTTGCTGGGATCCGAACTTAGGACCTTCAGGAAGAGCAGTCAGTACTCTTACCCACTGAGCCATCTTGCCAGACCCGTAGGTTCCTATTTAAGACAGGGTAGGGCTGGAGAGATGGTTCAGCAGGTAAGAGCACTGACTGCTCTTCCACAGGTCCTGAGTTCAATTCTCAGCAACCACATGGTGGCTCACAACCATCTGTAGTGGAATCCAATGTCCTTTGTGTCTGAAGACAGCTACAGTGTACTCATATAAATAAATATATCTTTAAAAAAAAAAAAAAAAAGGACAGGGACTCGATGTCAGTGAGACACTTCTCATTATTCTTCAGAGGTTGTGGAGGGAATAGAGTACATCCAGACTCTGGAGGTGGACCTTTCTCTGGAAGCCAAAGAGAGGATTGAGGTATGGGAGAGGTAGCCAGCTGGCTTTAGGGGACCCTCAAGATCTCTTTTAGATGTCAAATTCCAGAATACAAGAATGGGATGGCTTACACAGACCTTGAATGTGTGGTTGGGAGTACTGAGGTTTAAGCTAGGAAGGAGACCGGAGAGAAGTACACAAATGCATGGGCAGTAAGCAGCTGTGTGTTACGCATACTCTGCCCAGGTAAGCAGGGCTTCACCAGGGACCCCGTAGTGTGTGGGTCTAGAGCAGTTCTTCTCAACCTCCCCAAAGCTGTGACTCTTTCATACAGCTAGTTCCTCATGTTGAGGTGACCCCGTATTCATAAAATTATTTTTGTAGCTACTTCAGAACTGTAATTTTGCTACGGCTATGAACTGTAATGTAATATCTGTGCTTTCTGGGTGGTCTCAGGCAATGATCCCGGGGGGTTGGGACCCACAGATTGAGAACCACCGGTCTAGCATGTGGCGTTGGAGTCAGTGCATATGAGTGGCCTTAGACATACGTCTTACTTCTCCTGAACCTTACTTTTCTTGTTGTGAAACGGTACTGCTCTGTGGTTCGAGTCATCGCCGGCCCTTGAAAACTGGAGGGCTTCAAGATAGTAGCTATTTTTGCTTTCTACCTGAGAACCTTTACATTAAAATCCTCCTTAAAATTATGTGTATGTAGGTATTTCTGTTTCTTCTGCACATTCTCTAAAATTGAAAAGGGAAAACTTTAAATCTGGAATGCTAGAATATTCAGAATGAGAATGTGAAACTTTCCCCCCAAGCCGTAGTCATTGCCAAGGTTTGGTAGTGCTCTGATGAATTTCGTGGTCATGGTAGCTGGCTTTTTTTTTTTTTTTTTTTTTTTTTTTTTTTTGGTTGACACAGGGTTGATAGCTGACTTTCCTGACATTCAGGCTTGGCTTCCTGCCACCTGCCTAGATGACAGGTTTCTGTAGGGAATGGAACATAAATATTTTGCTCTGACTCTGTTTATATTTTGGGGAAAGGCAGACTAGTTCTGGCCCAGAGCTTGTCATAACTCCCAATAAAATATCCCCCGCCCCCCAATTTCCCATCCTTGCACATCTGACTTCCTATTGGCTTCCCTCTCGCTCTCCTTGGGCCTGACTCACCCTCCTCCAACCTTTAGACCTCCCATTCATCCTTCCTGCCTCTCTCTTCTATCTTCCTTTTTTCTCCATTCTCTCTACTTACCTAGACTTCCTTTTTTTAATGATTGAAAATTTTAAATTTCTGATCAGGCAGTCCTAGTTAAAACTAAACACATCATTGGTGTGGAGTTGAGATGGGCTAAGGATTAAATCACTCTCTGGAAGCTTCTGAGAAGCATTAGCGTGGAGATATGGGTGCCAGCAAGAAGCAACCCAGCAATGGCAAATCGTGTATGTGCCACAGGATTCCAGGAAATCATCCTGTGGTCCTTGTTCCCTTGGTTTCCCTCTTCAGTGCCCACAG
The DNA here is from genome assembly GCF_008632895.1 of Mastomys coucha. Classification (NCBI taxonomy): domain Eukaryota; kingdom Metazoa; phylum Chordata; class Mammalia; order Rodentia; family Muridae; genus Mastomys; species Mastomys coucha. The sequence continues at coordinate 38,090,181 of NW_022196895.1, read as the reverse complement.
AGTTCCAGGAAACCATCCAGTGGTCCTGGTCCCTGCAGTTTCCCTGCTAAGTGCTCAGTGCCTGGGATTCAGGCAGATCAGGGTTCAAGTTCTGGCTCTGCCACAAATTAGCTGTTTTTGTTTTTAATGTTAAAAAAAAAAAAAAAGAGAAATACTGTAGACCTACAAGGAAGGGTGGAGGGAGTAAAGAAAAGCATGTTTATTTTGTACATTGCCTGCACTATGGTACATGCTGTATAGTTCCAGTCATTGGCAAGGTAATGATTAACCATAGTATTCGTCCCTGTTCCCGCTTCTTTTTAGGCCTTCTAATGTTTCCAAAGAAGTCAGACACTAGTCAACACTCTCCAGGTCTTGGGATGCGGATAGACGGTAGGAAGGCACCACGTCCCACCTCCAGCCTACCTTGTGGACAAGCATGGACCTCAGAAAACAACAATAAAGCTGGGCAGTGGTGGCGCACACCTTTAGCCCCAGTGCTAAGGAGGCAGGGGCAGGAGAATCTCTGAGTTTGAGGCCAGCCTGGTCTATAAAGCAAGTTCCAAGTTAGCCTGAGCTATACTGAGAAATCTTGCCTTGAACTCCCTCCCCTGCTCAACTTAAGAAAACAAAAATGAGATAATAAAAAGAAACGTGTTTAACACAAAAATGTTTCTCTTTCCAATATAAAGGGAACTAAAAAGAAGGGATGGGAAAATTCTGTTCTGTGGATATGCTGGGGCAAGGCAGCTCTGGTGTCTCCTTCCATCCTCTCATAGGGTTCTGCCTTCCTTTAAGCACAGACCACCGCCTTGGGTTTTCTCGATCCCCTGGAATCCACTCCAAGGAGGCACTTCAGCTTTGGAAGATCACTGCTGTGCTCCTCTAAAGAGGCGGGAGGGGAGCTTTCTCCTTCCCCCTCCCTTTCCTTCCCCGCTCCCTTTCTCTTGTTTATCAAAAGTCCCAAGTAAGATTTATCATCACTCTGGGTTTCTCCTATCCAGGAGGCTTGTTAATATTTCAGATAAACATCGTTCCTGAACACAGCCCTGCACAGTTCTATTCCTGTTCTGTGCCCAGTGATTCTGTCACATTGCCTTGGTAACCAATTAAAATACTCTGATGTGTATGGTGATATCATTCCCAGTTCTGCAAGACCCAGGGTGGCCTACTCAGAAGACATGCCAGTCACCTGGCGATCTTCTTGCAATCTGCTCCATCTTGGTTTGAGTCTCTCTCTCTCTCTCTCTCTCTCTCTCTCTCCATTCTGAAATTACCCTTGAATCCTCTGCAAGCTCTTACATGCCATTCCTAGCACACCTGGCCCTAAGTCAAGAAACACCTATGTCAACCTGACATCAGCTGGTACTGATTCTGGGAGCACAATGGCCTGCTTTCTGGTAGCTTCCAGGGGGAGCTCTCCAGCCTTGAGGTGGATCAATCTGAGTGAGGTTTCTTACAGAGTGGCAAACGTTAGGCATTCAAATAACTCTTCAGTGAGTGTTGGTTGCCTTTGAGAGGCGGTGCTAGATACAGAGGGAGGGAGGAAAAGATTTATTTACTATATATAAGTACACTGTAGCTGTCTTCAGACACACCAGAAGAGGGCATCAGATCTCATTGCAGATGGTTGTGAGCCAACATGTGGTTGTTGAGATTTGAACTCAGGACCTCTGGAAGAGCAGTCAGTGCTCTTAACCACTGAGTCATCTCTCCAGCCAGAGAGGGGAACTTTCTTAACCATAGAGTTTAAGGTTACTGGGAAAGAGTAGAGTGCAAGCTGGCAGAGTTAGTAGCAACAGGGAATCCTGGGAATCTCAGGAGGCACATAAGACTGACCTGGGGTGTAAGCAGAGGACTTGTGTCCCAGAGGAATGGAGGCTACAGAGACCTAAGAGTGAGTCTGAGACAGGTATGAGGGTCAACTTCCCCATTAGGAAAAATGTCACATTTTTGCCCTCCTATCCCTGGCTCTCTGATGGATGTCCTCAGCGTGGATGATCTGTTTTGTGCTCTCTGGGATTGTCTGCTTTATTTCTCCTTCTTCAGGCTAGTATCCTCTTATTAGTTTTTTGGGGGGAGAAGGGCTATATACCAAGTGCTCTAAATTGTTGACTCTATCTCTTGACTGTGAATGATACCCAAAGGCACATTTTCCAAAGCCAGAAGCCTTGAGACCATGGGTCTGGGACTCAATACTTAGGATATACGCCTCAGTGTATTTTGAAGTTTGTAGGTTTAGTGTTGTCTATCGGTGCTTAGATGATTAGTGACCCAGACCATGTACATTAAAAAAAAAAAAAAAAAAAGACGCAACTCAATCACTTCTCTGAACTCTCCCACAGCTACTGCAGGGATGCTAAAATTTGACCTGAAATCATATTCTCCTGTAAAAATAATATCCTCACCAGCTGAGCCTGGGGCTACTGTATACAATATAGAGATTCCAGCAGCATACGCCTGTGGCTGCATGTAGATTGAGAGTCTCTGGGCTGGACGGATTCAATTCTTAGAACCTACACAGTGGCTCACACCTGTCGTAACTCCAGTGCCAGGGCATCTGGTTCTCTTTCTTGGCCTGTGCAGGCCCTGTGTGCATATGGTGCACAGACGTGCATTGCAGGAAAAAAATATCCAAACACATAACAATAAATTAATTTCTTAAAATTAGAAACACATGAAATGAGAATCTGTGGGTTGAAGTGTTTTGCCCCAGGAATGACACTCAAGGGGTACGCTCCACATGGAGAGACAGTCCCTCACCTGTTATCTTAGCATGCTGTGCTCCTTTAAGGATGTATTAACTCATCAACGTGGTTAGTGTATAAGGCTCTTTGAGGACAAGAGTCACATCTCATTTGCTTTCATCTTCACTGAAGCCAAAGAGAAAGGTTACTACTACAGTGCCTACAAGAGCTTAGTGTTCTTAAGGACCTGTGTTAGGTAATTCCTAGAATTTTTCTTGATTCATGCATCAATTGGTACCAGGATTGTCATTTTATTTAACGTGTGGCTGCATGGGCGAGTGCCTGTGCATGTGTGTGGAAGCCAGAGGAAACCTCAGGTGTACTCCTTTGGAAGGCCATCTACTTCCTTTAAGACAGGGTCTCTTGGGCTGGAGAGATGGCTTAGTGATTAAGAACACTGGTTGCTTTTCCAAAGGACCCAGATTCAGTTCCCAGCACCCAGATTACAAATGTTTGTAACTCCAGTTTCAGAGGATCCAACACCACACATACATACATGTAGACCAAACACCAATGCACAGAGAATAAAAAAATTAAAAATTATATATATAATATTATATATATATTGTATATAATGTATATGGAGAGAGAGAGGGAAAGAGAGAGAGAGAGAGAGAGAGAGAGAGAGAGAGAGAGAGAGAGAGAGAGAGAGAGAGAGAGAGAGTGTGCTCTCATGTGCTGGAACTCACCAATCAGGTCAATGAGCCCCAGGGATTCTCCACCTCTGCTTCCCACCATGCCCAGCATTTTGACATAGGTTCTGGGGATTGAACTCTAGTTCTTGTACTTGCTTTACTGAAACATTCCCACAGCCCCCAGGATGCTACATACCTCCATGTTCACAGCATAGAAATAGCCATTTAACTAGGAAGTGGGGTAGCATTTTAGCAGATACATGTGGCTCCCTGGATGGGTATACCTTAAGTTAACTAGCCCATTGGCTGGATACTTAATAAATACTGTCTCGCTGAATTCTCCAAATCATTCTGTGAGATATTCCCTGCTATTTGGTACCAACAATTCTCAGAGTTGCTAAGTAACTTACCCAGAAGCACACCACACAGCTAATATCTATCAAACCAGGGCCTCTCTTCAGAGTCACAATACTATCTTTTTGTTTGCTTATCGTGTGGGAAGTCTAATCAGAAGTAGCAGAAAATTTGAAATGCATATTTTAAAATACTACTAAGACATCTGTTTCCTTATTCAGAAATACACACACACACACACACACACACACACACACACACACACAGAGAGAGATACAAACAAACAGACACCTTCAGACACACACAGACATACAGACACATTCATAGACACACAGACACACAGAGACACACACAGACACATGCAGATACACAGACACACATACACAGACACACACAGACACACACAGGCACACACACACACACACACACACACACACACACGAGAGGCGGGGAGACCTATGCACATACCAGGTGCTGGGGGAAGGACTGAGAAACTACAGAGGGTCCACAATTTCATGTTGAGATGATGAACAAGTTCTGGAGACAGTGACTATGGATGCAAAAGATGAAAGCTGTCCGTGCTGTGGAACGATGAGCACAGAAGGGCCTAACACAGTATGAATGGTAAAGTTAGGATTTTGACGGCAACTGAGTCCCCCAGCCATGTGCTTATCCACAGTGATAGTAGGAGTCAGATCAGGTCAGCTTGTAACTCACAGGCAAATTATTTGGGAGCCTATTCCTTTCTGTGACCAACACCTATGAACTCTGATGAAATGTGCCTACCAAGAACCAAGGAGTGTGAGTGGACTCAAAGGAGGTTAGCCTTGTTCAGAGTGGCAGTTCCTGTCTTCAGGTTAGCGATTCACGACCCAAGTGATTGTGAACCTGACCCACCATGTTTTTTTAACAGAGTGTTCATCCATTAGAAAGGTATTTAAGGAGGTGACTCATGTCAAGAACATTTCAGGCACCGTGTGCTTTGTACCTAATATAGTGTGCAGCTCATTCCTCACGTAGCTCTGTAATAGCTTAATTCATGAAGGACTCATTTCTGTACAAAGACGAGTTAGCCCATGGTTCCATAAAGTCTACCAGGGACATGAACTCATCTATTTATTTACTCTAACTTCCAATAAACATTTTGGAGTTCCTGCCATGGGTTAGGATGTAAATGAGGGGCTCTGAGCCCAGCATTGGAAATGAGATTTATGTTCTCTAGGTATCTTGAAGAAAAGCTGAGGAATTGACAGAGATCTGAGCTGAATTCAGTGAGAGTTCCTGGTATGACCTGTCAGGACAAGGCCTGTGTGTGGCAGGCACTGGGTAGTCTGGCTTCTGAGGTGTAGCTCTGGGGTTGTGAGTCAGCACTACTGCTGACAAAGACCAAGCTGCTGGAAGCTGCACACGAAGGGCCGTGTCCTGTGCTGTTCCATCACTAATGTTTTGGGTGCTGTGGCTGGCATTCCTATGTGCTGGATTTACTAGGTGACCTGACCATTCGAAGGAAGATCGGCTCTGCTTTCCGCTGCTTCTCCATTACCCAACGTGCTTAGCCACCACCTTGGAGCACACCTATCTCACTTAGCTGATCAAATCCATCAAGTCTCTACTGGTGTAGCTGCAAGACCACATGCTGACATGAAGCCAGTTTGGCATGGCTGTCGGAGTGACTCTATTATGAGGATACACACCTTCCAAGTGGTGTCTAGTCACCCTGATAAGAAGGCAGGACACCCTGCCTCTTCTCCATCTGTTTCCTCCCTTCCAGCTGCTGTTCTAATTCAGCACGTCTCTGTCTGCCTTTCCTTGCAGTCCATGTACAGATCAGACCCTGCCTTCTCATACCTGGACCCCATTCTCTTTCAGTCTTTAAAAATGACCTATCTTGTACAAAGTTTCTTCAGATTGACCAAGCTTTATTCCCCTCAGAAATGATCTACCTCATTACCTGACATTCTCATAGTATGTTTGAGTCTATGTCTTCTTTGTCTTGCCTTAAACAATTTTATTGAATTATAACATACATATAGATTTATCCACTTAAGTGTAAAAGGATGGTGAATTTTGATAGAGTGCCATACATTACACTAAACATCTTCATTAGCCTCCAAATCATTATAGCTCACAATTCCATATTTTCTGGAGCTTTATATACATAGAATGAGGCAATACTGTGCTTAGTACCCCCCCAGAATTCCTAAAACTAAACGTGCCTTACAATGAATACCTAATATGGCCATGTTTCTTTTTCCCCCTATACGTCATGAGAATACAGACAATGTGTCTTATAATGGATGCCATCTTACAATCAATATCTAATTCATTCACAGACACACATGTGATACCTGGATTTGTATTCCTGTATGCTGATAGCTGGGTTTCCAGTCACTTAGGGTTGGAGACTTAGACATGGGAAGGTAATATCCTTACTGCGCTGTGTCAGTTACCATAGCTCCCGTGGCTAGAAACCAATAGGAAGGAAATACTGCGAAGGATGGAGATAGTGGGTTTCAGAGTTGCTTAAAACTAGCATCTGTGCTATGACTGAGCATGTGAACTCTGAGGCAGCACTTCTGAAAGTTTGTCCTGTTACTAAGGTCCTGACAAGAATGTGGTACAGTATCATGGAGGCTTGGGGGGTGAGTTCACCTTAGTTCTCCAAGCCTGCAATGCTGCTTAGGAGGCTGAGGCAATGGGACTGGAGCCTCAGGGGATCTCTACTGCAGGGTACACTCAAAATGAGCCGGGCAATTTATCAACACCTTTCTCTCAAATAAATAAAATAAACAAGAAGGCATGGGGGAAGGAGCTCAGTAAATGAACACCTGCTAGGTGTGTGCAAGGCCCCAGGTTCAATCCCCAGCACCGAACAGGAAGAGGAAGAGGAGGTTGGGAAATGGTTTTTTATTACAATCTCTCAGTTGGAGATTCCCAGTTCATTAGAGGTTAAAGTCTCTTGAAATCTCAACAGCATTCTGAAAAGAAGTTTATAGTTCTGTGGTTTGACTCTGGAGCTCTGTGGAACACTCATTAAGGGTTTATAGTGCACCCATGTGAAAGGCTGGTCTCTGGACTAAGCAAAAATGAAAAGAATGCAAAAGGTAGCAGAACCCTGGAATGGGTCAGCCGAGGCTACTCTTCATGGGCAATAAGCTACACAAGTACTTTCTCTCGCAACCCTCTTTATAGTATGATGAGATGTGTGTAGCAATCTTTCCTAAGCAGAAGGGAAAACAACACAAAATATGCATATGCTAATCCCCAAGATAGTGTTTCCCTTGTGGTGGATAATGGATATCAACTAGGGAGAACTTCATGCCCACCCACCTGCCTTAGAGCTGAGGCCTCTCATGGGGAATGAGCCAGACACCTTTAACCAACCAGAGCAGGTCACATAACATTGTGCTCACAAAAACAGTGAGGAGCCCCCTGCAACAGGCATCGAGGAGATAAGAACAGAACTTAACAAAATGAAAAGAAATGCAATAAATGAAAACCACCATATCAAAGGCCATCCAGAAACTGCCCCACCTGGGGATCCATCCCATATACAGTCACCAAACCCAGACGCTATTGTGGATGCCAAGAAGTGCTTGCTGACAGGAGCCTGATATAGCTGTTTCCTGAGAGACTCTGCCAGAGCCTGACAAATACAGAGGCAGATGCTCATAGCCAACCACTGAACTGAGCATGGGGTCCCCAATGGAAGAGTTAGAGAAAGGACTGAAGGAGCTGAAGGGGTTTGCAACCCCATAGGAAGAACAACAATATCAACCAACCAGACATCCCAGACCTCCCAGAAACTAAACCACCAACCAAAGAGTACACATGGAGGGACCCATGGCCCCAGCCACATATGTAGCAGAGGGTGGCCTTGTGGGACATCAATGGGAGGAGAGGCCTTGATCCTGGGAAGGTTCAATGCCCCATTGTAGGGGAATGCCAGGGTGGGGAGACAGGAATGGGTGGGTGAGCACCCTCATAGAAGAAAAAGGGGAAAGAGGATGGAATAGGGGGTTTCTGGAGGGGAAACCGGGAAAGGGGATAACATTTGAAATATAAATAAATAAAATATCCAATAAAAAAAGAAAACCACCATATCGAAGTTAGACAATCTAAGCCAACATAAGAATAAAAGAGCCCCAAGAGAAGGTACAGAATCACTTGTTTATACTTTCAGGAGTCTCATAACAGTAGTAAAGTAGTAGTAGTATATATGCAGAAAGCCTGGTGCAGATCCTGCTTATGCTCCAGTCTCTGAGTTCATATGAGCATTGCTCAGTTGTTTTTGAGGGCCAGCAGAGTTTTCTATGGCTGATGCTTTATCATTTACTGTTGCTAATTTGTCTTAGCACCTGTTGGGTACCAGGCACTTAGGCTAAGCTCTCGATACGCATCATCATGTCTTAACTTCATGCTGTACGCATGCCGTTATTATCTACATTTTATAATACAGAAGCTGACGATTAGAGGCATTAAGTGACTTCCCGAAGCTTCACAGCTAACGAGTACTAAATCCTAGCACAAAGGCAGCTCCGTTTGATCAGAAATCCATGAACACAGTTAGCAATGGAAGGGAGAGTGCACTGAGGGCAGGTGACAGCAGTGACCTCAAAGTTGTTGACAAATAAATATGAGTGAAGCCAGAGAGTCACCCGTGTCTCCGAGATTCTCAACCTCAGCCACTGTGTACTTGAATCCTTCTACCTGCTACACATGGTCATTCCAGGTGTCACCTGACTGGTGTTTTCAGGAACTGGAATGATTTTAGTCTCTGCACACTTAGCAAAACCCACCATCTGTATTACAGCTTAGAACACCTCTGAGACCCAAGAAAGGGGCACAACCACCTTGTGGTTTCTGCCCGACCTCAGCTCCCTCAAGTGCTTTCTGGCTCCATTTTTTCCCTCCTCAGTTGCTTGCAACAGCAGCTGAGGAAGTTTCTATGACAAAGCCACCTGGTCTGTGTGTGGTGACAGCAGGTGTGTTCTTGCTGCTGGGGCCTGTGATTGTCACAGTGCTTAGCAATGCAGGTAGAAAAGTCCAGTCTTGAGAGACCCAGGTTGGTGATAGTTATGCTGAGGAAGAGGAGGGGGCAGGGAAAAAAGAAAATGCAAAGTTAATGAAGAATTATCATTGCTTGGGAGGTGAACCGGATTCTTGCTCTCTGTATATGGTTCTGGAATGGAGCCTCAAAGCCAGCCTGTGCTGAGATGTCATATACCTGAATTGTGGCTCATAGATCATTTAGAAGAAAACCACACATGGCAGATAATCAGGGTACCAAGAATCCTTTTGGGGTGGCACTTAACTCACAAAGGGGTGAGAGAGGGTGGGTAGTTTTGAGTAGAAAGTGCTGAGTCACTTCAGTAATGGTCACAGCTAATATTTATAGTCAGTGCACTAAGAGTTAATGGGTGTGAATCAGCTCCTTATATCTTTCAACAACACTCTGAGGTAGGTACTACTATTATCTTCAATTTGCTGATGGGGAATTGAAGGCCCCGAGGTTTAAGTGACTCAGTTAAAGTACACAACCACTGAAGGAGCAGACTTGGAGTTTGGAGTTTTAATTTCTCAATACCTTTATTTCCTGTCCTGAATTTCCTGAATAAAAATTCAGAAATATTATTAAACTGAATGAGGAGGAAAAGAGAGAAGCTCTTTGGCAACTCAGAAAGCTTTTGGAAGGCTTGTGCAGTTTCTTTTGCTTGGCTGCATCATGAGGAAGACCTAGGAGCTGAGGGATTTGAACCAGAGGGAGCCCACCAGATCTCCTAATCTGTGTGGAATAATTGTATGCTGTAAAAGCCTGTAGCCACGTCTCAAGTTTTCTTTTTACACAATCAGCTTGGGAGGGATTTAGATGTGTAGGCACAATGGGCTAATTTTTCTCTCTGTTGGGCTGGCACCATGAGGTGTGACCATTGGCTCCACCCTAACATACTTGCTGGCACAACAGGCATCAGGCCTCTTTGAGCCAACAAGAAGGATCCTGATGAGCTTGTTTGGTGGATGAGCCTGGGCGAGCAGAACAGACTTTGGGCTTGTGGGTAGGAAGTTAAATGAACTCCTTCAGAGTGCCAGGCTATCAAGGAGGCCTATGAAAGAGGTGTTTTACAAAATGGTACCCTATGACAACAGATTATTTTCCCTGCTCAGGGGAGTACTTTGACTCGGTGTTACCCCAGGTTCACCATAGACTCATGTTTAATAACAATGCCTGTTCCATTTTGCTGCAAGGGCTATAACTCCTGTTTTTTATTTTTATTTTTTCAGAGTGCCTCATGAATGGCCTGGCACAATAAACAGTCAATAGTGATGTTTACTGTGATAACGATCTTCCAATGCCTTTCATCTGAGGCTCTCAGACTGCTTTGCAAGCACTAATTAGTCAGGTGTCAAACTATCGCTCTTGTTTTTACAATACATTTTCCCATTTTACAGAATTTTAAATTGAGACCCAGCCAACTTAAGTGGCTTGGCCAAGGTCATACCGAGAGTTGAAATTAACGATAATGACGGTGCTTTGCAGTTCCTTGGCAGATGTTGTCCATGGTGATATAGCATGTTGCAAAGATAATTTCACAGTGCCTTAGAGAAGGAGTTGGGGAAGAGATATTGGTTTGGTTGGATAAACTGAGGCAGAGAGGGAAAATAACTCTTGTGGGGGGGTGTTGAATGATGTTGCAAGTCCAGTCTCAGAGTGACTGAGCTGGAAGGCATGATGGTTTCATGCTTTCATACAGGAAAGATAGTTCTATTTTTCAAGCAGAAACAAGTTGTAGAATGACACCATATTAACATCCAGGAATGGGCTTCTTCATAACCCAGAAAGAGGCAAAGGGCATGAGATGAATACTTCACAGAAAGAAATGAGTGAATTGGGGATGCTAGTGGTGGGCTGCTAGCTCCTCTCTTTGAAAAGCATGTTATTTTAATTCAGATTCTCTTGGAAAGCATAAGCCCTCAAGGGCTCAAATCTGTGTTCCAGCCTAATGACAGGCTTAGGTCCAGGACAGCTTGGTGACTAGGCAAAGACACATCACTGTCTCCCTTGTCTCATATTCCAAGTCCCCAAGAAGAGGTTCAAGACACCTACTATCATAATGTCTTATGTATTATCTGTTCCTCCATCTCTCTTGTGGAGGAGCATGCTCTGTGACTCGAGGATGGTTCAACTCCCTGGTACCCATGGAATCACTTTTCATAGCAAAGTGAGTGAAAGACAAAAACCTAAACAGAGTTTTCAAAGTGTACAGGGGGCTTGCCTCTTCCCAGGCAACATCCCCACAATGATGATGAGCATCTCCTGAAAGGCAAGTCAGACTTTCTTAGGGAACAGAAAAGAAGAGGCTCCTAGGAGTTAGGCATTCAAGGGGGATTTGCCAACCCGGAGACAGATAGCTTTTCTCCTTAACAAGGCATGTTTGAATAAAGTTTGTTCTCCACCCTCCTCTACCTTTGCAAGCCTGTGGATTCTGATTGATTGAGAAGACTTCCCGAGAAGTGAGCGCCCATCCCTTCTCTGGAATGTGTTCACACACACAAGCACAACAGCAATAAAAAAAACTTCAGTGAAGAAACCGCACCAACTACCCGCTCTCATTTTTCAATCCACACACACACAACCCTACCACATGGTTGTCTTAAAGGCACTGTGAACTCCAAGAGACTGGACTCTCAGAAGAAAAGCTTTAGGAAACAGCTGTTAATGCACACCCCAGGCCTCTTCTGTGTGTGGAGAGAGTCCAGGGCCGAACACTAACTCGTATTCACTGAAGCTCTCCAGAACAGTCAGTCTTGGGACCCTGCTGCTAACATTAAAGCTTGCTGTAGGCAGGGCTTCAAAGAATGCATCTTTGATGGCTTAAGTATGCCAATAGTCTAAGCCATAGTGTTTTGTCCATTTTGGCTCAGGTAGTCTGGGAAATGACAATGCAAATAATCCAGATGGACTCGCAGGACTGTGTTCTCCTCTAGATTTGTGCTCTTGCACAGCAGTCCAGACAATGTCCTTAGGATGTGCTATCAAGAGTAGTCATAGGAGGCTTTAGTGGATAATCTATATGGTTTGGGGTCTGTAGTGTAACCCTTGCCCAGCACACATTTTGTGTGTTCTCTGGATTTGTAGATACACATTGGCGGTGTTCATATCCACATGGGTTCTATTATATATCCTAGCCTTCACCATCAATCAGTTCACTCACATAGACACTTCCCTCCTGGGTGATTTCAAGCATCAAGTGTCTTGATAGATATACTTCGAGCACACCGTAACTGAGCATCATTGTAACAGCACTTTAAGACAAGGGATGGGAAGACAGATTTAGACTCATTTCAAACAACACCTGACATAGGAAAACATACTCAGAAGTCTCAAAAACAACTTTCAGTTTTTCTTTGTTCCTCACCACCAGGGCATTTCCCATACATTGGTCTGGCCCCTGAGCAGCATACGAGAGAGAGAAAGACCAAGAACGATCATTACCAAGTATTTTCCTCATTCAACTCCCTCTGGAAAAGAACTAAAGACAATCTAGCAAGCGTTAAAAGTTCTGAAACCGATTGTCAGATGGATCAGGCTCAGAGTTCCCATCATGTATCTGTAAAGTGATCATAGCTCACTCAACTGATTTCTAGGCAATCATCTCCAGTACTCTGGTGGAAGTCTGTCTACATGTGGCTGAAGGAAATCTGTTTCCTAGCTCTTGGCATACACGTAACCAACCTCCGAAGTACACATGATCCTAGCAAGCAAGATTTCTCTTACCCCATCCATGTGGATCCTGACACTGGGTACCAGCCGGAAAGGGCTGGTCTGTAGACTTCTGGAGCTGCTCTTGGCTTTCCTGTTGTCCTGCAAGGTCAGTATTCGAGGCCTTCGAAAGGAGCCTCCTTTCCAGGAGCTCTGCCCGGAGCGCACACCATCCAGCAGTCGCACCAGCAACAGGTTGGCTGGCAGAGCCTCGATGCTGCAGAACACCAGGGTCCTGCATTCCGGGCACCTCAGCTCCTTGTGGGCCTTGAAAATCCTCTGTAGACATGGTTTGCAGAAGGTGTGCTGGCAGGGGAGAACTTTGGCTGTGACATCGAGCTTTTCAAAGCACACAGGGCACTCCAGGAGATCAAGTAACGTCAAATCATCCATTTTATTTTAAAACTCCAGTCCCAACCTGGAGAAGCAGAATCCACATTGTAGGGGCAGCCGAGCCAAGGGGGTAGAGCCGGTCTTTTGGGAGCATCAGAACTCCCTGCCTGTTTGAAAGAAGGAGGAAAAAAAAATGTGACTGCCCTGAGAGGTGTGTCCCACCTACACGGAGGCAGTGTCTTGAGAGGCTGCTGCAAGTACTTTGTTCCGGGAGCGTCAAATGACTCATTCCGTACTGCAGGTTAGAAGACTTAGCTTGCGCCTGCTGCAGGGATCAGAGGGAATTCTGCAGAGTGACTGACTGCTCATCACCTTTGAGTGGAGGGCCCTAGCAAGGAGAGAAAACTGTCCCGCTGAGGCAGGGAGTTACTTGTCTACTGAAAGGGCTGGGAGGATGCTTTCTCCTGCCTGGAGCCCAGTCAGTCTTAACTCGGATTAGACCCTGACGATTTCTGCGAGGATATCTACCTACATTTTCCTTCCCCGCCCCCCCCCCCGCCCCCCATCGGTTTGTCTTCTAAACTCAGCAGAACACGCAGATGAGCTTAGGAAAGTGTTTATTGGCTCCCATGCAGATGTAGACTTCTTTCCCTCACGGTTGGGCTTGTTCCACTATTTTGTTCTAGCAATATACAAGACAAATTCCTAATCCCCAATATTGTTTGGTTTTACTCTGTCCCCTGTCCTTCTCCCTGTCCCCCTCCTTGCCTCTTTGCGTTCCTCCATTCCAGATTAGTTTAGTCAGAGACATTCTTCCTCCTACCAGGTGAGGTCCAGGGGCCTGTTTAGTAGCTTTGACAATTGTCCTGGGTTTCGTCTGAAGCAGAAAGGAATTCAGACTTGTGGTTACAGCCTACAGAAACCCAGAGGAAGCAGCGCAAGTGAACGGACAGGCACACGGGCGCACTCGTGTGTGTGTGTGTGTGTGTGTGTGTGTGTGTGTGTGTGTTTACCCCAAACAATCCTGGCTTTAGAAACAGTTTCATTTTGGATGCCTGAAAGCAAGTGTCCAGTTTTGAGAGATTCTTCCCCCCTCCTCCACAAGTCAGCCCCACCCAGGCTCCGGGTGACCACACACATCACAGGTGGACTTGGCAGGAAAGCCAATGGCCCCCAACAGTTAGCAGAGCTGAAACGTCTTGTGCTGAACAAAGAAGGCCCTGGGGTGGCAGGGTGGGGGTGGAGGTGTGGGGGTTGTCTTCTCCAGAGCTGTCAGCAGGCTGAAGAGGTGTGTGAGACCACTAACCTGGTGCCTATAACAGCAGTTACACTCTGCTTGCAGGGCTCTGGCCTGGGCTGGGGCTTGCTCCTTCTAACTGGCCAGCCTTCTTTCCTCTGAAGGGCTGGGCAGCTGACAGCCAAGCTTTGAAAACTTCCACAAAGTCCTTCCAGTTTCAAGGGATCACCTTACCCAGCCCTATTAACACTGTCACTGCCAGCGACTGCCTGCCAGCCTCACTGCGGCTGACCTGTCTTTAATGTCACAGGACCTAGGGCCAAGCAGTAAATAGTTTGTGCACCCACTTTCCTTGTTTTTTTCCCCCCTACTCAAGCAGCTTAAACTCGCTTGGTTAGAAACAGGCCAAAGTGCTCATACTTATTTTTAAACTTTTATAAGTATTTCCTGAGAAGGTCAAACATATTAATGATAGCTGTAGTGCAAAGATAAGCCAGCCTCTCATAAAATACTGGTCTTAAAAGTAATAATTACTCCTTGAATTTTGAGATGACAGGGACTTCAGTAATATTTGGCTCAGTTTCTTCCAGTTAAAAAAAGAGTGGAGTGTACATGCATATGCTTTGAAAAATCAGGGCACAGGAAGAGGCAAAAGTAATGGTGGCAGATCTCTTATCTGTTATTTCCTGTAGTTATCCCACACGCCTAAATGATACTAAAGTTCCACTTCTGGTTTACCAATAATGTCTCAGGTGAAGTTGCAAAGCATTCCGATCTAGATGACGGCATTACCTAAGAGCAGGGTGGCCCTTATCTGGGTCTACTCTAGATACTTTGCCTGCATTCACCTGCTTAGCCCTTACCTTAACCACCCAAATGAAGATGCTAAGACAGACAGGAAAGCAGTGGCATCATCTGACTAGTGACATCAGATGGAGGGCAGGTGGTCTATGCTCTTAACTACTGTGCCACAGAGTAAGCAGGCTTTAAGAGAAGAGAGGTTGAGGTCAGCCAAGCTCATCTAGGATGGCAAGAAGTCAAGAGAAAATGACCCGGACTGACCAATCAGCATGCCTTGCAGATGAGGCAGCTGTGCTGAGAGAGATCAAGAGATTCTCTCAAGTTGCCTATCGAGTGAGGATAAAGCTGCAACTAGAAACTGGATCTTCCTCCTCCTCCTCCTCCTCCTCCTCCTCTTCCTCCTCTTCCTCCTCCTCTTGCTCCTGCTCCCCTTCTTGCTTCTGTTCCTCTTCCTTCTCTTGCTCTTGCTCCTTCTTTCTCCTTCTAGTTCTTTATCTTCCTCTTCTTCCTCCTCCTCCTCCTCCTCTTCTCCACTTCTTTATCTTTCCTTCCTCTTCCACTTCTTCCTTCTTCTCTTCTTATTTTTTCTCCTTTCTCTCTTTTTCTTCTTCCTTCTCTTACTCCTCCTCCTTGTATCTTTTAGCTGTGTGTATGGTCCACACCTGTAATCCTACTACTGGGAAACCAGAGGTATGTCTGTGATGTTATTCTGGGCTACATTGTGAGACTCTGTTCCCAAATACAAATCAGTTTTCCTTTTCTCTTTTTCTCCTCTACCCTCTTTCTGACTATCTATCTAATTAATCTTCTTATGTTTAAACAGAGGGGTAACAAGCTTTGGGGGAGGGGTGCAGGGGTTGAACTTGCTTCATATTTGCTCTGATGACTCTATCACTGGTCTAAATGCCCTGCCTGATAATAATTCTTTATCATAAGGAAGTCACTTAGACATGGCTTCCTTCAAAGTCCTAAGATGAAATCAGGGAGCCTACATGGTTTGTCTTTCGGTGTTCCTTCATGTCAGTTCAAAAAAAAAGAAGGAGATGTCTGAAAGGAGCAGAGACAATCTTCTTTTCTGGTCTCAGGCCTTAACTTCTACCTGTGTTCAATTGAGAGAACACTGATAACTCTTTCAATTTCCCCTTTGAGCTTTAGCAGCATCCCATCCCATTCAGCTTTGCTGAGTCTGTCCACAGGGCAGTTTGAAGCTCTCTGCTGTGTCTTCATTCTCATTTCCTCTCAGGAAAGCTTTGCTCCTCTGAGAACTTCCCTGTAGTCCCTTTGCCTTCTAGAAAGTACTGCTTTAACACTAGTGCTTCTGTAGTAAGATCTGGGAGTATCTCCCAATTCCCTCTCTGATTCTTAAATATTCTCTATCTCCCTGACACCCCCCACCCCCCCGCCATCTGCACATACATGTACACATGTACATACAAGCTTCAACCAGAAACGTATTGTTAGGGTCTATGATTGGCAAAGAATGATACACCAGACTCAAATAGTATGTACACACAAAGAGTGCTTTACTCTGCAGAAGTTCAGCGAGCTGGGGTCTCCTATTACCAAGATAGAGAGAAAACCAAGTGATCTCACAGACCTGACTTAAAGCACGTTAGGGGAATTCTGGGGCAGGTGACCTTTATCTTGCTCCATTTCTAGAGATATCCTACCAGGACCATTACCGGGGTATGAGGACTGGAAACTGTTGTTGGGGAAGTCTGAAAACTATTGCTGAGGAAGTCTGGAAACTGCTGCTGACCCATTGTCCTTGACTCAGGCCAGGTGGGGGGCTGGTGGTACAGGGGGCTTGGGGATGGGGGGGTGGGGTGGACAGCTTCTGAGGGCTAGATTTGCCTGGACTTGCCTGGCTCTTGGAGGCAGAGATTTAGGCCTCCTCTCCTGAATTGCCAATTTGAAGCCTGTCATGGGATCAGCCTAGCCTTCTCAGTGTACAACATTTGTAAATGGGTAATAAATGCTATAGATAACTCAATATATGCCAGATACCAGAGAGAAAATTTTAAGCAAATTACCTCAGTGATTCTTCCAGCAACTCTAGGTGGGAGGTAGTGTAACTTTTCCAGTTACAACTTTTGACTTGAACCTGAGAGTTTTTTTTTTTTTAAATGTTACAAAGTCCTGTACACATAATGAGTCCATTCAAGCATTTTTACTATGTAAGTCCACACATGCCTACATATCAAGTCCACTGTGTATCCCTTAGAAGACTGTGGATGCAACCCAAGAAAATAAGAATAAAGGAAACTAGGGTTCTTTGGTGATTCCCCTCCTTCTGTGTCACCATCTCACAGCCCCTCTCTGTTTCTGTTCAGTTAGGGGGATCACAAAATTCTTTGACACCTCCCATTCCTGAGAAAATTCAGTCGCATCTGCTGTCTTAAGAAGGCAGACAAGAAAGACCAATGAAAGACAAGAAAGACCTAGTGCATTTGGCAGTCAGAATTTTAAAACCAGAGGGAGGATGGAAGATTTGGGGGCACTGGAACCTGGCAGAGAAAGTTTATACTAACTGGGGGTCGGGGGTTGGGCTCTCAATTCATACCTGCAGGTGGTCCCTAACCACCCACAGAGAGGTAAGTCTCTAGAAGAGCCCTTCTTTTGAAGTGTTGGAAGACAGGGTGAGGGTGGGGGGTAGATTTAGATGGAGATTTTATTTTGGCTGTCCCAAGCACTAACTTGGCATCAAATCAGACAAACAGCTTAGTTCCTAAAAACAAACAAAAAGGTGAACTCTGCATCCTTCCCAGACTCCAGGCTCCCTGCACCGAAATTGATTCATCTACTCTTTACAAGGCGATTCCAGGCTACATGCTTGTTTAATGTCTGGGCGGCACTTAGGAGTTTACACTGCTTGTGTTCACATGTCGATTCATGCTAAAAGTAGACTAATCTGATCATTTGGCTCCCCCATTCAACATCCTTCCTACTGGCCTTAGGCTGAAATCCAAGTCTTTCTTCTGGCCTGTAAGACTGTGTATGATCTGGCTTATCTGCCTGAGCTTGTGCGAACATATCCCCTCTGTATTCCAGAGGCACTGCCTTTTTTTCCTTCAACCTTCTTTCTCTTGCGCTCCCTCTTGGCCTATTTCGCATTCTCCATGACTCTGAGCTTTAGTTAAATGCCCCTTCTTCTGGGAAGCTGTCTTGATTTCTGTGAGTAGCAAGTTTGTCATCCTATCCTCTTTCATAAAGGTTTTCACAACTGCAACTCAGCCCTGTAATCATCCATTAATGCCTAACGCTCCCAAACAGAGCAGAGGGGAACGAAGTGCTTACTTGTCCAACTATGTGACTGGTTTGTAGTTGGTGCTCATCACATGCCTACGAATGACCTTATGAGTGGGAGAGTGAATGGATGAATACTGTTTTAAAAGGGTTGTGTTTGGAAGTCAGGCATCATGGCCTATATTGAAGCACTAGATTGTGAGTTCGAGGTCAACTTGAAAGACTATCAAAAAATCGTATTTAGGGCATTATACATCAAACCTGTATTATTTCAGACACACCTTTGGAGTCAAATTGAGTATCCTGAGCTCCACCTTTTCCTTGAACTAAGAATTTTCACCAGATTTAGGTAGATGCTACTTAGCAGTGTCTTGTCTCAAGACCTTGCCTCCAAACCCAGGATGCTGTTTGATGGTCATGTGGGTCACTTTTGAGAAGCTGATCACACTTACAGGGCCTTGATATAGAAGCAGAGTCTTCTTAGCTTATGGAGAACATCCTCATCTCTCTTATTCTTGAATGATACTCCTGAGATTTTTGGCAAGTCCTGTGAGCAGAGGGAGGTTCATCTACACGGAATGACTGCCTCTAACTTCTGCCACGGAATAAATTACTTTCAAGCAAGGAGCCCTTCTCTCAGATGAAGAGACTTCCTTTCAATGTGAAAATTACAAAATAAGTGCACCTGGTTTGGATGTCATTTTGAAATTATCATTTTAGTGGTATGCCATCTAAAACTTACTATTCAGTAGCATGTGTGTGTCCATATATCTGTGTGCCTGTGGGTCTCTGTGTGTGAGCGTGTGTGTGTGTGTGTGTGTGTGTGTGTGTGCCTCTGTGCATGTGTTGCTGTGTACGTCTGTTTCTGTGTATGTGTGTATCTATGTGTTTTTGTGCAGATACAAGTGTGCATGTATAGCACAGGTGTGGGGATCAGAAGACAACTCCTGGGAGTCCATTCCCTCTTTCCAGTAAGTGGTCCAGGGGTTAGATTCAGATGGACAGGCTGTAGAGCAAGTGCTTTGGCTAGTGAAGCTATCTCACTGACCCATGTAAATAATTTTTCTTTTCTGCTCTTAGTTTTTGTAACCTCAGGATCTCTACCATAAAGTTAATCATTCATAATCCATCCATAGAGTTCCCATGACCTTTAGCTCTCTGGAGTGAGAGCTGTGCCATTAAGATGGCCTCTCTTGGCTCTCACTGAATTCTGGTGGAGGCTTGCCCTTCTCACTCTCTCTTCCTTTAGTGAGTAGTATAAATTTGCATATGTATGTGTAATATTTAAATAGAGATGTGTTATTTCCTGATGTTAAATTAGCCCCCGTGATTTGATTTTCCAGCAAGTCCTTGGGAACTTTTGGAGTTCTTCAGGAAGTAGAAGGAATACAGAAAATGGGTACCTTTCTAGCAGTGGATTCAAAAGCAGCCAGAAATATGGTCTGGCTAGCTGTTGGGTTTCCTGTCTTTCTTTGAAATGAAGTTACCTGAGGGATTTATTTTCTCATCAGGGGATGTTTGCAGGTGAGGAGTGTATTTTAGAGTATTCCTACGCAATTATCAGGCCTGCAGTAAAGCCATTTAAGTCTGAGACAAGGATAAAGAGTTATTGATGTTCTCAAGAGGACCTGTGGTCCTTAAGTTAATGAGAAGCAATTCGAATCCATGTCAAGAGCATGACTGTGGCCTCCTACAAACCTGATCTGAGTCCCAGCTCTACCAGTTGCTACATAGCCTACTTCATTCCTCTCTTCCTTGGATCCCTTATGTATCCAATGAGATTACTGATAGGCTACACCTCATGGATTCTCCTGATCTGAGTCCCAGCTCTGCCAGTTGCTACATAGCCTATTTCAGTCCTCTCATCTTTGGATCCCTTATGTATCCAATGAGATTACTGATAGGCTACATGTCATGGATTCTTTCTAAGGAGTCTGTTGATTCAGTCAACAAGTGTTTACTAGATGTAGAATTCTTCTCTTCCTCCTCCTCTTTTTTCCTTTTTGGTAAGCAGATCTTTAAAAAAGGTGCAAAAGACTTTTTATTCTAAACCAAATTAACTCTAAGGAAGACCGTAGCACTGTGTGTGACCAACTGGTTCCCTATCGAATGGAATGCTCCAATCAATAGCGGCACCATGGCTCACAGCTGCCCTTTGCCATAGGAATTTAGTTAAAAAAAAAAAAAAAACTAAATTGTTTTTCTGATAAAAAATTTATCTATAAAGGAAACTTCAAAAATAATTCTGCAAATGAACCAACAGATTCACTTGGTATATTTGCAGGTGAGAGTAAATGCTTGTGTAGTTATGGTTAAAAAGGGAGAATTTACAAGTGCTGGAGACTAGCCTTAGATTGAAGTGTCCTTGGTATAGTCAAGAATGAAAAAGGGGAGGCAGGAAGGACTCCTCACCCTGAGACTAAAAGAGGAAGCCCCTGTGTTAGGGCACCTGGCTTTGGGACACTCTGTACTGGCGTCTTACAAAGAAATGAGTAACTGGAGGAACATGGGAACCTGCCCATTGTGTATCATGAAGAGTGGCTTGCGAATCATTGCCTCTAGTTAGAATCTTCCTCCTGATTTTCAAGTAGACTTGCCTGATAAGTGCACCCATGTTTTCCCTCCAGGCCAGAAAGTGACTTTAAAGGCATCATGTGAGAACAAAAAGTAGAAAGCTAGGTAAGAATGCATCTTACCATTATATCAATAGTGGAAGATGACCCTGCTTCGAAGTCCCAGTCAACTGTGTACCCATGTCTATTATGCCCTATAAGATGCCATTACTGATGAGTATGGAAAGTGTACAAGGGGTCCTTTGTACCATTTCTAAACTCCTGTGAAAAAAAATTCCTTGTCTGGCCTGACTACCCAGTTCTCCCAGAGTCTAGACCACCAACCACAGAGTGTACCTGGAGGCTCCATGACTCCAGATGCATATGTAGCAGAGGATGGCCTTACCTGACAGCAATGGGAGGGGAGGCCCTTGGTCCTGGGGAGGTTTGATGCCCAAGCATAGGGGGATGCTGGAACAGTGGGGCAGGTGAGTGTGGGTAGGTGAGGGGAGCACACTCATACAGGCAAAGAGGAGGGGGGAGGGCATATGTGGGGTTGGTGGAGGGGGTAACCAATAAATGCAATATCATTTGAGATGTAAGCAAATGGAGTAATAATAATAATAATAATAATAATAGTAATAATAATAATAATTTCCTTGTATAATCCAGCCCTACAAGTATATCCTGTTCACCCACTGCCACGGCACATCCAGAAGTTTATTCTGATGTAACAGACACATTTCTCATGGCATTACTTACACTAGTGAGCACTTAAAAAGAGCCTTATATGAAACAATAAGACACCAGTTAAACACATGTGATAGGAGAATGCTCTATAACTTTTAGTACTGATAGGGGGAAATATATGTTATGTCCTGAAGACCATTCACAGATAATTGGATAGAAACTTGAAAATCACATGATTCCAGGATGCCTCCTCCTGTTTATTTACTTTTGCTCTTTTTGGAAGGGGTTCTTTTGTTTGCTTATTGAGAAAGAGTCTCACATTGTAACTCAGGGTAGCAATCTGCTTGTCTTGTGTCTCAAGTGCTGTGGTAACATGTGCGTACCACCAGGCCTAGCAGAATTAAGGTTATTTTAAAATAGTGCACAGATATATAGCATTTTGATTAGAATATATGCCAAAGTTATCTATAAATTAGCTTATTAGCTGAGTTTTATTGTTTTCAGTTTGCTTGTGCATTTTTGAAACTTTTTTTAAATAATGAACATATATGGTTCTTCCATAATACACACACAAACACACACACACACACACACACACACACACACACACACACATACACACACATATATGCAGAGCATTGTGGCATACTCTGTAATCCTAGTTCTTGGGAGGTGGGAAGGAGGGGATCAGGAGTTCAAGGTTAGGCTATGATGCTTAGTGAGTTTGTGGCCAGAAACTACATGTTTTTTCTAAAAACAACAGGAACAAACAAAACAAAAAACCAAACCAAACCAGCCAATAAACCAACCAAAAAAAAAAAAAAAAACAACCCTAACAAAACAGGGCCTGGACTGATAATAAAGTGCTTAGCACACAAACATGAGAACCTGAGTTTGACCTTATTAGTCATCTAAGAAGCCACATACTTGTGATCCCAGATCTGTGGAGGTGGAGGTAGACCACCAGGGCTCACTGGCTAGCCAGCGTTGTTACTCAGCAAGTTCCAGTTCCCTGGGAGAGACTCTGGCTCAAAGAACAAGGTTGAAAGCTCTAGAGAATGATATGTAAGGTTGACTTCTGCCTCTACATACATGTGTACACAGGTACATACATGAATACATACACACACACACACACACACACAAACCCCAAACCCCAAAATAGCTTAAATCATCAAAGATTACTACAATATTTGCAAGGAGGAGAGTTAAATCCAAACACCATGCTCATAGAACTGAAATAATCATTAAGACAGCGAATTCCACAGGCTCTGAAAGTGCAGTCGGCCACCAGCAATCCAGAGCAGGTACAAGCCTGGTGAAAAGAAAGGCTATGGCTGGTATGCTGTGGACTCACTGTCCTTTTTTTTTTTTTTTTTTCTGTTTCCTTTATAAGGAACTCAGCAAATACTTTGATTAAAACCACAAACAAGATATGGCCTTAACCTTTATGCACTAAGCAAATTCGTGCAACAGCTGGCAATTTGCCGAGGCTGTTGGGCAACCACCGTCTTGCAGTTTTGATTACACAGGTAGGGAAACTGCGAAGCTGAGTCACACTGAGTGCTACGATTAGTCTTAGACATCCATCCATCCTGAGTCTGGTCTTCAAGGACAAGTGCAGGGTACATGAGAAATAAGCACTCTCTTTTTAATATTTAAATGAAATGACTTTTCAATTCCTGAATGTAAGTAACATTTGTCAAATCAATTAGACACTTCTGAGGGGCTCCTGAGCAATGTCCATTGTACATTATTTATATGTTACTCTGTCCTATTGACTTGCTTTCCCCTTCATTTTTCTCCTACATTGTCTCCACCACACAGAGCAGGAACATCGTCTGTGTGGATTGCTCTGTACCTGATACCAATTGATGGAAAGATCTGCTGAGCCCTGAGGATGGCTCACTTGCATTGAACTATTACTACATGCCTAGGGAGAAGACTTGGAACTGGACATCTGGAGACTCTGGAATACTCAGCTCTACCATCAACAGCCCTGTGTGTTCAGCACCTCCAAGCCCCACCCGTAAAAGTTGCAATCAACAACATCTACTTCTCAGTCTTGTTGTGAGCAACATGTTTCTTAATAAGTATTGGTATCGCTTGGAGCAATAGCTACCATATAGAAGTGCTCAAACGATATTGGTGACAATGTCTGCACTTTCTTTTTTGTCCTAGACATGTTCCTCTGGAGTCAAGTGACCCTAGCTATCTTATTGAATAAGAGTAAGACCTAAACCTGGGTGTGGTGGCATTTCTGCAACTTTGAATGTAAAAGCAGGAGGATTAGGAGCCCGGGTTCATCCTTGGCTACCTAGGGAATTCAGCGTCACCCTGGACTACATGAGACCCTGTCTAAACAATCATGTGTGATATATGGGATGGGAATAATAACACCCCATGGAGCTGTTGTGTACCTACATACAAAAGATGCTCATAAAATGCTTCAAAGAGTATGACACAGGGTGAGTGCTCAGTCAAGGTTACCCATTATCCCTGTGCCTGGCCTCTTATTATTTATCAAGCTGCATCTAAAGTACAGTTTAAAACTGAGCCCGACTCCTGGCTTTTACCAACGCTGTTATTCGTATGGCCTTTGCATGACTGTCAATTCACAAAGTGGCTGCCTAGAGGTTTACATGGTCTAGGGCACTGCAGCACTCCGTAGACATTTATCGGGGGCGAGGTTGGCTGTGTGCTGGAATAAACAATAGCAGTTATCATTATTTTGTCAGATTCTGAACTAAGAATCATAAACCTCATTTTACAGATAAGAAAATAAAGTCCTAGAGAGGTTATGTGTGCTCCAGCGTCTACAAAGGGAACCCAGGATTCAGAACAACTTGGTTTGTGCTCTTGACCTTCTTGTGTCCCATGCAACATAGCTGTAATATGAAAAGGACATGTTATTGCCATCAGTAACATCTCTAGTAGCTTTGATCCCAGTATTTTGGTTGAGACAGTAGCGTTCAGTCCTTGGAACTGTAACAGTAAGTTTAGGTTAATTTAGAGTGAGAAGAAAGGGAAATAGGCCTTGGACAGAAAAGGAGAGAATGAAGAAGTGGCTGGCTATGGTATGAACACTTTCCATCTCAGCACTCAGCAGGCTGGGGCAGGAGTGAGAGGAAAAGGCCAATCTGGGGCTACTTCAGGAAACCCTGTCTAAGAAAAAAGAAGGATATGACAGAACAGTAAATAATGGCTAGTTAATACAATACATTTGGATAAAAGTTCATTTATTTTTACATTAAAAAAAGAGACTCCTATGGAAGTAAACAGAATCACTTCATTTTGTTTTTATACCCAAATTTTGTCTGTAAATTACTTTTCAGTTTCAAGTCTGAAAACATTTGTTCAGTTAGGTTTGACTCTTCTATCTGTGGGTTTATCTTTGGGTTGGACTAAGTGTGTGAATGAAAAACAGAAATAAAATGGAAAGGAAAAGACATGACTGCTCTTAGGTATGGTGGAGGAGAAAGATTTTTTATAGATATGTGGGAGAATATATATATGTATGTATGTATATGTATATATATATATGAATATAAATGCAACTTAAATGGAGTCATCATTTAATGGGGGAGACAATGTCTCAATATGATAGATACCATATGCTACCAAATAAAATCCTTGGTAACAGGAATGGGTTACATCTTTTTGAGTCATTGGTCAAAGGACATCCTATAGATATCCCCCAATGCTACAAGCTATTGCTAATGCTATTGGTTGTACTTCACAACAGATGCAAAGACTCTCTTGCCAAAGACACCACACACTTGTCCTAAACATGAAGAAATTGAACTGGCACTTAACCAGAAGCATCTTACCACCTAGCACTGGTAGTGCTGGAATGTACTATGTGTGCTACCGGAGGGGAAATGCAATCATTAATATCATTCAGTTATGAACTCTGTAAGCTGCAACAGTGACCTGGATCTGCCCACAAGACATACTCAGGGGTGCAATAGTGCCATCAATCTTACGGAAATAACCAGCCACTTTTTGATTAGGCTTGATGGAAACCATACTCAATGCTGTTAATGCAATTAATTGCGTTAACCTTTATTAATTGCAGTTAATGCAATTAATGAGGTCCCAAACCTGAGAGTAGGTGGGTCATAGGCTTTAGATGAAATCTATTGCTATTATTCTGGTAAATGAGCATAGTTAAAAAACTACCCTAATGACATATTGCCATGCTCATGCATGCTTGCATCATCGGACTCTCCTCAGAGAAGCTTCTTCTGACAGTAGATGGTAATTAGCAGAGAGACCCAAACAGGACAACGTGCAGAGAGTGAGACAGACTTTGGAGCACTCATTCCTAAACAGGATGTGTGTATCACCCTCCTTCCCTCAAGGTTCAGAGATCTATGTAGAAGAAGGCGAAGACAGATTGGAAGAGGAGATGGCCAAATCCAAGGAAACAGTGTTTTCCAGACTATGTGTCAAGAAGCTACTTTCTGATCCACATGTAAGATCTGCCAGTGTCTTGATCTTGTACCCCCTGCCTCCAGAACTGCAGGCAAAAATTGCATTTGATTGCTTATAAGACCCAAGCTTGGGAGATCTGTTACAGTAGGCCCAGAAGACTTTAAATTACTACACATAGATATGTTCCCTCATTTAATACTTATCATAGGCTGGGCCAGGTAAGCGTTCTGAAGTTGGATCAGGTAGAATAAGCAGCTCTCATTACTCAGTAAGTTACAGAGAAGAGGCTATATCCCGCTTAGTCTTTCCCTAAACCCTCACAGCTTCCCTGGGGCACATTCAGCAAATCCACGTTTCCTTGTGGCAGAAAGACCAGGAAACCAAGGGTGGATGCATGCGCATCAGCAAATGAGATCACTCTGCTCCAGGGCTGAGCATCCACCTCTAGAACTCACCCAACAAACCCAGATTGTTCCTCCTCCCCTCTCTTTCAAAAACCACTAGCTCTACCTTGGGTTTGCATCTCCAACAACCACATAAGAAGCTAGGCACAATGGTACATGCCTGTAATCTCATCACTTGGAGATAGTCTGGAGGATCCCTGGAGCTTTTGGGTTAGCCAATCTAGCGGAACCAGGAAATTCTGAATTCAGAAAGAGATTCTCTCAAAAGACTGGTTTAGGAACGTTGACCTCTGACTTCAAGATAAGTGGAATGGGACCGATGCCCATATGAAGTGACAGCATGTATAGGGCCTGCACATATGCATTTATGTGGCTGCTGGGGACCAACATTCAGGTCCTCATGTTTCCAGGGCAAGCACTTTACCGAATGAGCCATCTGGGCCATCTCCTCAGCCCCTTAAGAAAGTTTTGTAAAGACACACAACAGTGATTGTAAATTCCAGAGCATATGGTAGCCAGACTGGCTTTGTCAGTAGGCCAGGCTGGAACTGTGAGAACCTTAGGGGTGTGCTGCTTCATGGCAAGTGACTGGCATTTCTTAGTTTCAGCTATCATTGTGAATGAAGTGGCAGATCTTTAGATTTTTCTGAGAATAGCTGGAAACCACGGAACTTTTCACTTCATGGTTTGCAATAGCCTGCTCACATCTGTCACCCCTGAAGACAGAGCCTTAGAAAAATACCTCAGTTAGGTGAAAACCTTTGGTGTTTATTCAGTGGTAACTAATAGAAATATCTTAAATAATGTATTGAACATGGTCAACTGCGAATGGCTTTGTCTCGAAGGCTCACTTTATATTAGATTCTAAAATGGGCTTACCAACAGTCTCCAGAGAATTGTATTGATGGCCAGTATTAGGGGACCATCTTCCACAGCTGTGTTAGTCATTTTTCTCACTGCTGTGATAAAATATCCTTACAAAAGCAATTTAAGGGAGAAAGGGCATATTTGGGATCTCAGCGGGAAGGTCTAGTCTGTCATGGTGTCAAGGTTCTGAAGGCAGGATCTCTGTGCTGCATCTCTAGTCAGGAAGCTGAGAACAACAGCTGCTCAAGCTCAGCTCTCCTCCTCCATGTCTTTTAAAAACACCTTTTATTTTAGTCTTTGACAATTTTTTTATATATTTAGTAAACTTTGTGTCTTCATCATATCCACCCTGTCCTCCCACCCTCGTTACTACCCCTAGGCACTTCCAATGTGTTCTCCCAACCTCGTGTTCTCTACTTCTGCCTCTGTCTTGTAGCCCAATGAGTCTGATTAGTACTGCTCCTTACAATGTTGACTGATCTTGCCTTGGTCTTGGTAACCATAGCTGCAGCGAGCTCATGAGTATAACGGCCGTGCCATCTGGGCCATCTGAAAGTCAGCATTTCGCAGCATTACTCCCTGTCTGGTGGCTCTCACATCCTTTCTGCCTCCTCTTCTGTGATATTTCCCCAGCCTTAGGGGCCACTTTTTTTAAAAAATGGAGTTCAGAACCCAAGCACAGAGAGTGATATTGTCCTCCTTTAGGGCAAGTCCAGAGGCTAACCTAATTTTATTGAGTCCCCATAGGTGCCTAAAGGCTTGTCACCTAGGAAAGTCCAGGGCCTGTCATTGAAAATCAACACTAACCACCACAGAAACCTATTTTCATCAGTTTACATTTGCCTTGGAGTTTTCTGTAATGCATACACCATCTCCAGGTATACAGAACATACAGCCTTATAATAGAAAGCTATGAATCAAACTGAGCTTTTAGACAGTTCTAGCCTGGAAAAAATTCCAGAATTTGGTCTAACCTCATTAATAATCTCAGGCATCTCTAGGTTGGTGAATATCACTGGGCTTATCTAGATAATGAAAATGGGCTCATCTAAATAAAGTTTTGGACTAGTGTTTGATAACTTTGAGATGCTCTGACCCTGTTGGGCCATGAGAGTCCAAGGGTGTAGAACCGGCTTTTGGAGAGTATTGGCTGAGGACAATCATTTATTTCTCATCTCCGGGGTTCTATCCAGAGCCCTCAGGGAATACAAATATTGGGTATATGTGACCTATGTCTATAAGCTACTAGAAATAACAGAAGCAAGAGGATTTCAGGTGTGAGGGCAGTGTGAGTGACTTTGTGAGACCATCTCAAACTAGGGTAAAAATAAAAGGGCAGGGGCTGTTAGTTCAGTGATATAACCCTTGCCTAGAACACACAAGATCCTGTGTTCAATCCCTATAGCACAATAAACAAACAGAATGAGGCCATCGCTCATTCATTCCGCAATGAGGCTGTGAGTACTTAGTGTTTGCCTAGCACTGTGGTGGGCCTCAGTGCAAGCTCGTATCTTTGGAGGTGACACCGAAGTAAGTAGACTACTATGAACCATGCGAGACCTTCTGAGCATTGCTTGGGTACTGCAAAGCCTGGGCAGAGAGGAGCATCAGACACTGGGACTGGAGCATGGCTAGTCACATAGTGCTTCCTAAACCAGTTTGGAAACTCTGAGCTCCATCCTTAAAGCAGCAGAGAACCAATCACAGGTTTTCCACTAGGGAGTGACAGATTGCTTTTAGATTTAGTCCAATTTTGTATATTTATGTCAATGAATATTCTCAGAGCTTCTACCTTATATTTTTTTGAATCTATAAGTCAAGGAGTAAAAAAAAAAAATCTGCCTTTAAATGAAAATAACAAAAATATTTAACAAATAGAGAATACCTTATGCTGGCTGGGAAATGATAGACAACATACAAACAGATGCCAGTCTTTCACCTTCAGCTGCCCGCCTTCACAGACATTTTGTGACGTGCCACTACACGGAGCTTGCAAATCAAGTCAGCCATCGATTTGGATGGTAGCTGGTAATCCCAAGCCAGTTTCGAGGGCGTGTACATGTTCTGTGTGGGGAGCTGGCTGAAGGCATCCATAGCATTAAGATAATCCTCATTGAATATTGCTAAGCTTCCAATTGGCAATTCATCTTGCTCCTGGCATCACAACCTACTGAGGGCCTCACTTCCCTGGAAAGGTATTAAAAGAAAGAGACTCAACATGTCCAATTTGGTAAGAACTTGTTTTCCCTGTTTTAGGAGGAGAAAAGGGAAAGCTGGTGGTTTTTTTTGAGAAGGAGGAAGAGGACCAGCAATCTGGGGTGTTGGGTGAGCTGTAGAGGTGGACTCTGAGCCCTGGAGCAGAGTGATCTCATTTGCTGATGCGCATGCATCCACCCTTGGCTTCCTGGTCTTTCTGCCACGAGGAAACAGATTTGCTGAATGTGCATATGCGCCCCAGGGAAGCTGTGAGGGGTTTATATAGAAAGACTAAGCAAGATTCAGTTTCTTCTCTGCAGCTTACTGATTTCAGAATGCTTACCTGGCCCAGCCTATGACAAGCACTAAATGAGAGGACATATCTATGCATGGTCCTTAAATCTTTTGGGACTACTGGAGCAGATCTCCTACACTTATGTAAACCAAATGTATTTTGTCTGCTGTTCTGGAAGCTGAAAGTCCAAGATCAAGATCTCATGCGTGGGTCAAAATGCAGATGCTTCTTGATTCACAGTCAGTGAAGTCTGTCGGTGTCCGCACAAGACGAAAGGAGTGGGCAAGGAGTCTTTCTTGGGTCTTTTGTTATAAGGGCACTCACCCCATTTATGAAGTCTCTGGCTGCTATCCTAACCACCTCCTACAACACCCCCCTGCCCCGTGCCACTGCTTTTGGAGGTTGTAATTTGGATGTAAGAATTTGAGGACACACCGCCATTTGATGCATAGCGACTGGCATGCATCTTATGTTTGGTGAATGTTTACTTCCTGAATAACCAAAACTCTCTTGTCGTTTCCATAGAAATAGCTGTTTATCTCCTTGGTTTTCTGGCATGCCAAGTATTCACCAATAGGAAAGCAAGATCTCAGACTGTTTTCCCACCTGAGTGTTACTGATGCTCCCTGTGGGCAGCTCACTCCATGTTCGTAAGACTTTGGAGACCTTTGTTATAAATGTAAGCAGTAATGTTCAATAGTGAGACCAGGGCTCGCAAACTTGAGGTATAGGTGAGTCTCCTGACAGCTTTATTAAGGTTCCTACTGATGGGGCCATCCCCAGGGGTCCTGACTCAGTATCTGGGCATGGCCTGAGTATACATATCATAACCAGCTGTTAAGTGACGCTGATGTGTTTGTCTGAGGCCACTTAAGCATGCCTAGCACACAAAAAATATAATAATCTTTCATAGGTATAGATAGACACATACCTAAACGTAATATTGATTTAAGGGGTTTTTATTTTGGCTGTGCTTGATTTTCTTTTTTTTATTT
>NW_022196895.1:38044019-38059642 GCF_008632895.1 Mastomys coucha | reverse complement strand
TGCCTCTACCTCCCAAGTGCTGGGATTAAAGGCGTGCCTCACCACCACCCGGCCTTGATTTTCAATGTATGCAGAACTAGGACACACACTGATGAAGAGGAATTTAGTGTTTAGGGGGCTAGGAACTACTAGTCGTTATTGCCGAGGACATCAGAGTGACCTGGAAACAGAAACGAGGCCCCTGGATGGCTAGGTACCAGTGAAGTTCTATCATCTTAACCCCTATGGGGATGCCTGGATTAAAAAAATAATTCCTGGAATATTCTCCTACTTTGTGAAACTCTCTACCAGAGGTTGAATGCATGCTTTGGGGAGATCCATGTGAGACAGGAGACTAACAGGCCAGGGTTCTGTTGGGTGAGTTGGAAAAAGCCCCACCATTCCCAGGTTTATAAGGATCAGGAGAGATCCCATGGGAAGGAGATCTCTCTAGTTCAGAAGGTGAACGGAGACGATAGGAGCGCAGTGACATCGCTGCCATTTAATGAGCAGTCTGAATTACAGATCCAAAATTAACAGCTTCTCCTCCCCCCTCCCACCACCCACCCACCCACACTACCTAAAACCGTCCTTTGTCTTCATTTCTCAGAGAAATCCTGCAGCAAGAAAGACTCTCTGGATTTGCAAACCCTGTTAATACAGCCAGCGTGGGGAAGGCGCAGTTGCAGTGTTGTGATGGGGTGAGGGCCTAGGTTCTGAGATCAGGTAGATGGGTCAACTTCTCTCTTCCTGGCTTAGAGAATTATGTTCTCTATGTTCTTCTCTACATTGAGGACAGTAGTAGTTCTTGTATGTGTTTGTTAGATATGCATGTTAGGACTCAAAAAGCAAACCAAACCAAACCAAACCAAACCAAGCCAAACCAAACCAACCAACCAAACAAACAAGAAAACTATGGCTTGAAGAGATGGCTCAGCAGCCAAGAACTACTTCCTGTTCTTTTAAGGGACCTAAGTTCAGTTTCTAGCTCCCATACTTGGTGCACACAACTGCCTATAATGCCAGCTCCAAGGAACCCACAATCCTCATCTAACTTTTACAGGTACAAACATACACCACACATGTGGCATACACATATACAGAAACACACATACACAAAAATTTAAAACTAATTCTTTTTTTTTAAAACATTTTTTTAAAGATTTATTTTATTTTATTTATTTTATGTGTATGAGTACACTGTAGCTGTACAGATGGCCGTGAGCCATCATGTGTGTGACTGCTGGGAATTGAACTCCGACCCCTCTCGCTCCAGCGTAAGTCACTGTAGTTGTCTTCAGAAGCACCAGAAGAGGGCGTCAGATCTCATTACGGGTGGTTGTGAGCCATCATGTGGTTGCTGGGATCCGAACTCAGGACCTTCAGAAGAGCAGTCAGTGCTCTTACCCACTGAGCCATCTCGCCAGTTCTTAAAGCTAATTCTTAAGAAAGGACAAAAATTACCATGGAAAAAACTTATTTTAGGGGGAGGGGGATTTCTTCTTGCACATGCTCCTTGCTCAGCTCCTCTTTTCCAGACACATGTAGTAATGTTTGACTTCTTTGCAGGGCCCAGATCATCCAACCTCCTTGACTTGTTTATATGGCTTTGGGCTGGAAGAGAAACACCTTGTATTTTATAGGTCCCGGGGGGAAACATGAACAGTAGATACTCTATGAGGAATCTACCTCTCAATTTTGGGGCAGCCCCAAGAACAGATTCTTTTTCTTAGGAAGCAAGCATTAGAGCCACAAGTTATTACCCCATGTGATATGGCAAAGGTATCTGATAACCACGGTGGCAAATGTCAAGCAGAATTATGAAAAGGGCTTGTAGAGGGCATTGTGCTCTGTGGGGCAATGAGGACAGATGAGAACCCAACTCTATGTGCCACTTCCAAGGTCTGAGACCCTAAGAAGCAGCATGCAGCCAGGAGGCTGGTGTTTGTAACAAATGCCGGAAGGGGATAACAAGGCAATTCTGATGGGAGCTTATAGACAAGAGGCAAATACTGATGAGGGACCCAAGGCAACTGTTTCCTGAGATGGGAGTCAGTAGTGGGGAGGGAGGCTGAAGTTGTACTGGTTGGGGAAAGTGGAAGGATATCCACTAATTCTAATGCCCCTGAAGCGGCTGCACAGGGCTGGATATGTGGGCAGTGCTCCGGAAGCACTTCGTGTGTTCCCAGTGCTCTGGACTTCAGGACCTTGCCATCTCTGCCACCAGTAATGAAGGATGTGAGAGCTCTCAGCTTTCTCTCCACAGAGCTCTTTGAAGAGTGCGGGATGGGGCATGAACACGAGTCTAAATCTATTTCGTCCATCAGGACCATGACGGATTTCATTGGAAAGGAAAAAGCATGCGGGGGGCGGGGGGGGGTCAGGAAACAGTGCTGATCTTCAGATGAATTTGCTGGTCACTTTACTCAGGCAGAAGATATGCATTCACCCTCAACTCTTATACTTTTGAGCTCTGAGGCTGATGGCCAATCGTTTTACTCCCTCATCCAGAAGGCAAGAACAAAGCTGTTTGCCCTCCCTTCAGACATTAAACAGAAAACTTTTATAAGCCATGGTGTTCTGTTAAGAGAACTGAAGCAAGGGTTTTGGCTTGGTTGATATGAGGGACAGTGGCTCTCAATCTAGGATGTCCCTTCACCTGTGGTGGAAAGTAAATGATGAGGAGGTGTCTTGAGAAGTATTAAGTGTTCACAAGCCACCCCTGATGAGAGTCTATAGACATGTGCTCATCAGGAAGTATCATTGGGCCAGTCCTGAGGAAGCCTCTCTCCGTACCACTGAGTTCTCTAGTGATTCCAGACTATGACCGTCTATATGAAGGGCTATGCTGTCCTCCCATTGTGGGGCCAGATACCCCCAGATGCACCCTTGCTGCTTGCAAGGATGACTCACTTGTTGGGGGGATGCCTTTGTCTTGGGCCTGTGTCCTTGTTGATGGTTCGCATATGCTCGCTCAGTCTCAGAACTCCACTCTTTCTGAAATGTCCTTATTGTGATCCACAGCTCAGGGGAGATCAGATATGGAAGTACAAGCATTTCCATCTAAAATACAGGAATATCTGAGACAGGGAGATGAGAATTACTCTTTCCTCTGAGCTGTTCATGCCTTGTGAATCAGAAAAAAAAAGGCCCTGGAGATGGTTATCATTGGTGTCTGGGAATAATAGGAGAGTTCTGTAGGGAATGTGTCTGTCTCAACACAGCAAGGTGACTGAAAGGGAGGTATGGACTCTTGGCAATCTCCATCTCAGAAATCACTGCCTGCCCCACCCCTCAATAAGAATAGGGAATCTACAAAATAAAAAGATGGTGGCTCCCACTGTTAACGGTGTCATGTGATGCTGCTATGCTTCTAAGGTCAGAGGACTTGATTTGAAGTTGCTTCCATAATCTCTTAGGTATAGTGACCGTGCTGGCCATGGCTATAGTGGCAATAACAATTAATGATGACAACACCCTAGCAAGCTTCCTGAGGGCTTGCTGTGTGACATTTATGTATTGTCCCTCAATTCAGTATAGCTATGGAAAGATATTCAGAAGAGCGAAGGGTTTCTCCAGTGTCACTTGACTGGCACATAGCTTACCTCAGCATCCCTTTCTGCCTCCCAGTCTTCTGATCTTTGAAAGCATTCAGTGGGCTTATGACAAATTGTACTGAATGGTTTTCTAAGCCGTTCAGATCAAGCCTGTCAAAGTGCAGGGGTGTCTTCAGTGACAAGGGACTATCTTTCCTGGCTCCCTTCATAGTACTTCCTCAGGATTCCACCTGGGGGCTGGTAAAGAAAATCAGGCAATAAACAATGAAATAAAAGAAAGCAAAAGACCCCAAAGGCCTATCACCCACCATCAATAAAGCAAGTTTCTCCAGCCTGGGAAAATATCCAGCTGGTGCTCTGTGCTCTAAAAGCTCTGGCTTCGCAGAGCATCAGTTTCTCCAATAATGAGACCTTTTCATTCCCACTCTGATGACACAGCCTTGCCTTGAGGATTCTTACCACATCTACTGCTCATCCGTGATGACAGATGCACACACAAGAGTGTTTGTCACTTGCCTTCCCCTCTTCTCCTTTCTGTCACACATGGCTCCCACTCCAGCACATATAGGAAGGAGCTCAGAGGAGTGCCCCCACCTTTGCCCCACGCCTCCCACACAGACTGGAGCATCTTTTGGAGTTCTCCACAGAGATTCACCCGTTCCCTCATGAGCGAGCTTGTCTCCTTTTATCCTCGGACAGTGTCTCTTTCACCTCTCACTGTCTCTTCTTATCCCTCGTCTCTTTATGGTGACTTCTGTGTCAGTGTGTGGTGCATGTTCCCAAGCAATTTCTTGACAACTTGTACTTTTTGTAAATATTCACCCTGCTTTCATTCTGTCCAAGGCACGCACTGAGGGCTTTGAATAGACATTCTCACTCACTGCCAGATGAAGATTGGTGGAACCCATGATCAAATCAGGAAATGGAGGCATGAAAGGAAGCTAGAGGTTGTATAGCCCTCTAGTATTTGGATTCTTGAGCTGACCTTTTGGGTTTGTTGTTGTTGTTGTTGTTGTTGTTTTGTTTTTTTTTTTGTTTTGTTTTTTTTTGAGTCAGGGTTTCTCTGTGTAGCCCTGGCTGTCCTGGAACTCACTCTGTAGACCAGGCTGGCTTCTAACTCAGAAATCCGCCTGCCTCTGCCTCCCAAAGTGCTGGGATTAAAGGCGTGCACCACCACTGCCCGGTTGAGCTGATCTTTTTTTTCCTCTCTTTTCAAAACAAAATTAAAGTATGCTAAGCATAGTGGTGCACGCCTTTAATCCCAGCACTTGGGAGGCAGAGGCAAGTGGATCTCTGAGTTTGAGGCCAGCCTGGTCTACAGGGTGAGTTCCAGGACAGCCAGGGCTACACAGAGAAACCCTGACTCAAGAACAACTGTGCCTCTGTGTGTGTGTGTATGTAATCGCATCATGTATATCACACACATATTTTATATACATATATATATATATACATGTATATAAAATCATACTATTTCCTTCCTATTCCCTTTCCTTCTTCTAAAACCCCCTTTGCACACCCTGTCCCCAGCCAGTCTTCTTAACCAGCATCCCAAGCAGAGATTAACCCGAGATATTTCTGAATATTTCTGTGTGAAAGTTGGGGAGGTTGAGAGTAATTTTGGTTTTTGAAGTTTTCAGTCCAGCAGACCCTATAGAATCAAGTTACATAATAACTTGGAAGGGGTTAAGCCAAGACACCATAACAACCTGGTGGGGGAGGGGAGTGTTTCCAGGGCATCTGGGCTGTCTAGGAATACTAAAATGATGGGGTGATATCAGCTTTTGGGGAAGTAGAGTAGGGTAGGAAGATTGCAAGTTCAAGACCAGCCTGGGGAAAAATAGTGACACCCTGTACCAAAAACAGAACCAAAAGAACAATTACAAAACATGACCTTTTGCCTTTGAGGACAGGAATGATCTGCTTGACTTTGTCCTCTATGTCTGTTTCCACGGCCCACCTCCTACAGGCATTCCTTCCAGGCCACTGTGTATTTGACACTCCTTTCTCAGGAGCCCTCTCGATGGAGACACGGGGATCCTAGAGGACACTTGTGCCCAAGGTTAGCATCACCTATGGCCCCATCCTAAAGACCTCTCCCAGAAATTTCAATTCAGTGGTCTGGGACAGGGACCCAGGAGTTTGAAGTCATGCCAAACATTTCTGCTCATTCGAATGCAAGGTCACAGGACACTGTGTAAAGTCACCACTGCTCCTCAGAAAGGAAGCAAACGCCACCATCAAATCAGTGGCTGACTTTGCCCCACAGCCACTGATGCTGGGGAGCGTGGCTGCAGCCTGTGACCCTGCGGTCACTCCACGTCAGTCAGTCACTGGGCTTAAGTACTTTGCCCTGGTGATAATGCTGAGAATCCAGACACTCCTTTCTATCTTCTTGCGTCCTTTTTTTTTTTTTTTGCAGAAGCTCAATAATGTTTGCTTTTCTTTTTTAATTTCCAAGCGATGGTGGAGATTTTACCACCCGCTCTAAGGTCTCCTTACCAGGGGTTCTTTAGAAGACCAAGGGAACCAGGGAGGGAAAGGAGGAAGATGAACTGCAAAAAGGGCAGGTCACAGAGACAGCTGCTTATGTAGGCAGCACCTCCAAACTCACTCTCTTTCCTCTGAATAAATCATGTGGGAAGTCCCTACCCTGCAAGGAGAGGAGTGACTGGCCCCGCCCGTTTCGATAAGATCTCTTTAGCAACCTACCCTGGTGGTTGCTCTAGTATTTCAACCACACAGACACTTCAAACTGCTTTGAGCCCAACCAGCTCCGTCAGTTCCTAAAATGTCTCCGATCTGCAGTTAGTTATTTCATTTCCTATAGTCCTTCCTTACGATGCTTCTGAAACCAGATTACTTCTGACAGCCACACAGACTGGGACCTCTCTGAGGACAGCAAATGAGTCTCTCACAGGTAGGTTTCCTATTGTCCAACAAGCAGGAAGTGTTTGCCTACTGTAATTCCATGAGTCCATCCTTGGTTTTAAAGGTCATTCGCACTAAATGCGTGTCTTTGAGCTGGGCCACTGGCTATCCACATGAAGGTTCCGTCTTCTCTGACAAAATGAGAAGTTTCAGAAAGCTATATTTACTCAACATGAAGGTCTAAGACTGTTTTCTGCATTTGGGAGTATTAGACAACATGTATTATATGAGGTGGTAGTGATCCAGTGGCCTGTGTTGACCGGGAGGGCATCACCTGTCCTTCTGTAGGCCCTCACCTCCAACCTGGATGACAGAAGCCACTCCTGAGAATGTCGCTTGCCCTGTCTGCGCCCACTCTCCTCTTTTCCAGGACCGGTTGTTCGAGATCAGTTTTTCTCAACCTGTAGTCACAACCCCTTCACAGAGGTCGCCTAAGACCATTGGAAAACACAGGTATTTGCATTACAATTCATGATAGTAGCAAAACTGCAGTTATGAAGTAGCTACAAAAACAATTTTATAGTTAGGGGGTCACTGCAACATGAAGAACTGTATTTTTTTTTTTAAGATTTATTTTATGTAGATCAGTACATTGTAGCTGTCTTTACACACACCAGAAGAGGGCATTGGATCTCATTACAGATGGTTGTGAGCTGACCATGTGATTGCTGGGAATTGAACTCAGGACCTCTGGTAGAGCAGCCAGAGGACCTGTATTAAAGAGTTGCAGCATTAGGAAGGTTGAGAACTACTGCTCTAACCGGTTGGATTCTGGCTAAAGTGACATTTCCTCCAGGATCTAGAGGCTGTCAAGAAACACAAGCTCTGAAGCCCAGCACACCATCCTAAAGTGGACCCTAGAACAGGAAAAGGCCATTACAAAGCAGATAAAACCAGTGTTGCCCTTTGAGGTGTTCTGGTAGTGATGAAAGTCCGTCGCTAGGAGACCTAGCAGCAGGGATGTAGGAAGTGTGTGATCTACTTTTGTCACTTTCCTAATAGCCTTAACTTGTCCCAAACTTAAAGTTTAATATTTAAAAAGACAGACACTAGGCTGGTAGGTGGTGGCACACACCTCTAATCCCACCTAGCACTTGGGAAGTAGTGACAGGCAGATCTCTATGGGTTTAAGGCAGCAAAACCAGGACGACACAGAGAAACCTTGTCTTGAAAAGCCAAAACAAAACAAAACAAAACAAAACACACCATCAACATGTGTGTTCAGTGTTCAATGATCTGCATTCAATGTGGCCAAAGTTGTGTTTTAAAGATACAATCAGAGTCTGTCATTGCTGGGCTGGATGTAACCAACTCAGGGGCAACAGCAGAGTGCTTGCTTGTAATGTTCAAGGCCCCTGAGTGTCACCCCCAGCTTAAAAACAAAACAAAATAATCCAAGGACTTATAAGCATCCTTTCTGGGTAGCAGTTTTGAACTCAGCCCTCACTTATGCTAGAGAAGTTGCTAGAGATATGAGCTACATATCTAGGCCTCCTTTTAAGTTCTGTGTTGAAACAGAGTCTAAGTTGCTAAGACTAGCCTTGAACTTTGATCCTATGACATCAGCCTCCCAAGTAGCTGGGATTACAAGCCTGGCATCAGAAACCTCCAATGCTTCCCATGGCTCTGTGGATAAAAACCCCCAAACTGTGCCAGGCCAAATAACTGGTCATGTTTACAGCTGACCTCATCTCCTATCTGTCTACTTGGTCTGTCTACTTTGGTCACAAACTAGCCTTCCTACAGGGCTTTTCTTCTGTCCAGAGCATGCATCTGCTTGAGGCCATTCTTCAGGCTCTGTCTGGAGTCCTCTTCCTTGTTTTATTTTGCTCATAGCCACATCAGGGCTCTTCTGTATCTTTGCTGCTGTTTGTCCTACAGCAGGTCCCCTGCCCTTCTAACACCATGTCATACCTTCCTCTGAGTTGTAGCCTTCAAACACTTAACACCAGGCATAGAATTATTATGTTACTCATTTGCTTGTTCTTTGTTTGGGTCTCCTTACTCTCTAGGATGTCAGCTCCAGGAGAGCACAAGTCTTAGTTCCACTTCTGCTGTCTGTATCTAGTGTGGCTTCTGGATCCACACAGGGTTCTACACTTACTGGCCTGAGTGGATAAAAGAAGAGATATTCTATCAGGAAGCCTCATTATACCTGTGTGGGGTCAGGAGCCCTCTCTTTCAGTGTCTGACTGGCTGGCACTTCTCCATCTGCACAGAACTTGTTCCAAGGATTCTAGCTGCCAGCTGACTTGTCTCCTTAAGCTATGGGGGAGGTGGAATGATTCACTTAACTTTGGCTTCTTGGAGCTGATGATACTTGGCTGGAGCTGGCCATCACCATGATGGAGCTCTCTAGAATCAGGGTTAGAACTTTGGGCACTTGCTACTTTAGAGGCAAGTTATGGACCGCTTTCTTCATGTTTGCCTTGTAACAGTGCTATCATGCCAGAACATGGTCTATAAAAACTATACTTTTAGTTTAAAGTGAGTTTATTAAGTAAATAAGAAGGTAAAGTGAAAAAAATATAGAAAGTAATAAATAGATCAGATAGATCCATAGATGGTGGATGATAGATGATAGATAGATAATGAGATCTATCTATCTATCTATCTATCTATCTATCTATCTATCTATCTATCTATCTATCAAATTGAGTGTAGAAACTATCCAGCAGAAATGGACTTGGAAAACTCACTGCTTAGGAGGAACAGAGCATCCTCTTGAGTGTGGCTTTCACAAGAAAGAGCAGATTAACAAGAGAGAGCCATAAAAACCATTAAAGCTGGCCTCACAACATCCCACAGAAAACGGACCAGGGAACTTGAAGCAGCCGATGGGAGCTCCTGGTTGAGCTTTCTCTCCATGGATCCATTTCCCAAGGCTGTCCTTTCAGCTTCTCTTTCCCATGGTAAACACATCTCTACTGTGGGATAAGCAATAGCAACTTCTGTTCAGTGAATGGTTTCTGTTCAGTGGTTCTAAGCGCTCTTATCCTTGAGCTGTTCTGGTCCCCCGCTGTCACAAAGTTTGGAGGACAGCCCATCTCCAGACAAGAGGCACTGAAATATCCTTTAAGACAAGCATGCTTCCATATGAAATAGGGGGGCCAACCCCTCTTCCAAAGCAAGCTAGTCAGTGAGCTCAAACCATGTTGGACAACTTACTAAGAATGTTTATCACATGGGACCGAGCATTCAGTCATGGTCAGCATCTGCCTCTAGAACTAGCAAGAATTGGGGTGGAAGAAAGTAGTTTGGTTATGGGATGAGAAATAAATGTCAAAATTCAGCCAGTATCACAGAGTGGACCCCCAGGAAGGGCAAGCCCAGGGACTTGAGACCATCCTACTTTGGCTTTGAGTCAGTTCTTCCTATGTTTTCTTCACATGTCCCTTTCTTCCTTGTGCTTCCAGAGTGCAGACCGGAGGATCTCAGTCAGCCATGCTGCAATGTATGGGCAACACAGGGGTGACACCCAACCCCT
Source organism: Mastomys coucha (assembly GCF_008632895.1). Taxonomy (NCBI): domain Eukaryota; kingdom Metazoa; phylum Chordata; class Mammalia; order Rodentia; family Muridae; genus Mastomys; species Mastomys coucha. Next base: position 38,049,688 of record NW_022196895.1, on the reverse strand, counting down.
TCTTCTGTTGGGCACCCAATCTGTATTGTCTCTGATTTGGTGCAGAAAACAGAACCGAGGAGAAACTATGCAGCAGCCAGAGTTAGAGCAAAGCCGTAGAGAAGATGCTAATTGTGGGAGGTGATGGATGTGTTATTGTCGCCGTGGCAACCAGTACATAGCATGTAGTCAGCCCACTGTACGCCCTGGATATGTAAAATTTTTGTCAAATGAACATCTCCGAATAAAATCCTATTTTCGTAAAATGTAAACAAAAAGCAATACGACATGTTTGAGTGTTCCTCTCTAAACGCTCTACAACATTACAGAACGGAATGGTGGTTACTAGAGACTGGAAGGGGAAGGAGTTGGAGTGGGGGGGGGTGTTGGACAAAGAGTACCTAAACACAGATAGAAATATATTCTCATGTTCTGTGGCTTGGCAAAATGACTGTTCAGGCTCACTATGTGGTTTGTAAAGAACCAGAAGAGGGACGTTCAAAGAAAGGACACGTGTAGGGAGACAGTGATGCTAGCTACTTTGGTTGTGTCATTCCACGTGATAGCTACACATCAAATTACTGCAGTGCACCTTGTAAATAAGTGCCATTAGTATGTGTTCATTTGAAAAAGGGAAGAAAGTAAGGAGCTTTTTTTAAATGCAAATTGTATTTTTTAAAATTTTGTTTTGTTTTTTTATTAGATATTTTCTTTACATTTCAAATGTTCTCCCCTTTCCTGATTTCCCCTCCAAAACCTCCTCTATTCCCTCCCCCCCTTCCTGCTCACCAGCCCACCCTCTCCTGTTTCCTGGCCCCGGCATTCCCCTACACTGGGGCATAGAGCCTTCTCAGGACCAAGGGCCTCTCCTCCCATTGATGACCGACTAAGTTTTAAGAGCCAAGCTGAGGCTGGTGAGATGGTCCCAGGGGTTAAGACCCTTCCTGCCAAGTCTAATAGCTTGAGTTTGATTCTTGGAACCCGTGTGGTAGGAAAAGAGAACCAACTTCCACAAGATCGTCTGCCTTTCACATGAGCACCATGGTGTTTGTACATGTCACATACACAAACACACACAGAAAGAGTAATAATAAAAAAATCTTAAATTTAATAAAAAGTAATAAATCTTAAAGAGTAAAGCAAAGGACTCACACATACCCTCCTGACCTTTGGTCTGAGGTCTCCTGGAGCTGAGGACTCACCCACAGCATGGAGGTGTGTCTACCCACAGGCAAACATACATGTGTTTGACCTCATCCTGCATTTTATTGTTTTGTCTAAAATGGGTCTCCTCCTTTAAGTCTCAGCTGGGTTGAGCATCCTTCACATTACTTATCATAATTCACAATTGTTCTACTTCAGAGAGATGTAATCCTGCCGTCCAGAACCAACTGCCAAATGAAAGGGGGTGGAGAGATTTGGAAGGAAGGAACAGTCAGACTCAGGATCTCATGAAGTGAAACTCATTGGGAATTCCAATAAGTTGCAGAAGCAACAACCAAAACAGATAACCCCGAACTCTGGGCTGGAGGAAGTGGTCTATAGGCTCAGCTAGCCAAAGTGAGCCATGGCTAACCAGAATGCACCTAGCCTTTATTTTAAAAATGCTAGCAGGCTGGAGAGATGGTTCACAATTTGAATGCTTGCTGCTCTTGCAGAAGACTCGAGTATCTCAGTATCCAGGAGAAAAGGTGGCCCAGCCATGGCAGAGCAGCCATAGGGTATTTTCCTCCAGGCCAGAGATTAAAAAAAAAAAAAAAAAAAAAAAAAACAACAACTAAAGCCGAGGCCAGTTTTGGGTTGGTGAACAAGGAGAAGGCACTGAGCAACTAAAGTTGAGGTCAAATTTAGGGTGCTAACCTAAGAGTATTGGGAAGAGCATGGGAGATTAAAAGCACCCAACAATTGAGCCATAAGACAGGTTAAAAAATAAGCTAATGTGTGTATGTGTCTTTCATCCTTGAATTGGAGGGAACCTGGGCAGGGCTGGTAGCATGGTCAGCCAGAACATAAATTGGGGTAACAAAAACTACACACTACCTCCCACAACTTTCTGTAACTCCAGCTCCAAGGACACACACACACACACACACACACACACACACACACACACATACACACACACTTGCCCTCATACATACACACTAAAATTAGACTCTAAAAAACCTCCCACTATTAGCAGAAATAACATCAGTTAACAAAAAGCTTTGGAGTCAAGGCTGACATGTCACACTGGCTGATTCTTTTGGTGACTTGGGACGGAAAGAGAACAGGGTCATCTAACAGGCAAAATGGCAGTTAGGACCAAAATGACCACAGCTCTGTCAAGTTGTGTGTGTGTGTGTGGGGGGGGGTATGTGTGTGTGTGTGTGTTCCTCTGATTAGACCACAGGAAGGAAGATCAGCTACGTACATGTCTCTCTTTGGTGTATTCCAGGTATAGAAAGGTGGGCAATACAAAGCATGATAATTATGCCATTCTTATCACTTCTGGTTATTGATAGTGGGAAAGTTATTAGAAAGAAAGGAAAAGACCTGATGACTGGGTCCTGTTTCTTGAATGGAAAGGGTAAGAGGTCAAGCTGGGATCTGGGGTTCCCTGCTGAGAGAACCAGGCACAGGGCTCAGTGGTTGTCAGTGTGTGGTCAGCATCGAGTTTGAAAAGACTGTTTCTAGAAAAGCTCTTCCACCCTAGCCTGTTCAAGCAGTTCCAGTTTGAATTGTGAAGCCAGCTGGCATTTCCTCACTAGAATTTCATTATTAAAACAAACTTACCAGAGAACTCTGCTTGCAGGTATAGCACCGTTGGGACAAAATGAACTCTTATATATCATGTGAGTCTCAATATTGGCTTAGCCACAGCATGACAGTGAGGTTGAATGGGAATCTTGCTAAGTCTCACGATGGAGCATGAGCCTTTGAGAGGGAAGAAAACCCTGGCTCATTACACTGTATGTTAGTTAGCCTTGTGTATTAATCAGTGTTCTCTGGAAGAACAGAACTGATAGAATGTGTATAAATATGGGATCTACTAGGGTGGCTTATGGGATGTGGACCAGCTAGTCCAACAATGGCTGTCTACCAAAGGAAAGTCCAAGAATCCAATAGTTGTCCAGTCCACCAGTGTAGCCTAGCAAACTTTCCTAAGCAGAAAGGAAAACACAAGAATATGCATATGCTAATCCCCAAGGTGATGTTTCCCTTGTGGTGGATAATTGATGTCAGCTAGGGAGAACTTCGTGCTCCACCCACCTGCCTTGATGCTGAGGCATGGGGAATGAGCCAGACACCTTTAACCAACCAAAGCAGGTCATGTAACACTGGGCTCACTGAAACAGTGAGGAGGCCCCTGCAGCAGGCATCTAGGAGATAAGAACTTAACAAAATAAAAAGCAATGCGATAAATGAAAACTATCATATCAAAGTTGGACAATCTAAACCAACAGAAGAATAACAGAGCCCCAAGAGAGGGTATAGCTGCTCTGCGACTGCCCAAGAGCTCTGGATTCACAAATGAAAGACATGCACACTCAACCTTTATATTTTAATATGCCTTGGCTAGCTCAATGGCTGAGCCACTCTTGAACCTCCGAGTGGCTAACACACTCCCCTCCAATATTCCTGAGTTAATACTTGCTAAATCTACATTTCATCTCTGCTAGCCCAGACCCAGTTGGAGGAGTGGCCCCTGGGGCTGCTTTCCCCAATTCTCACATGTCAGTGGGATCTCTCTCCTGCATCTTTGTAGTCTGTCTCCTTCGCCCTCCTAATGGTGGAATCCCTCTTCCAGTTTCTGAGTTTCTTGCTGGAGAATCTTAAAAGTCTCACCTCTATCCCCCTGCCCAAGCCATTGGCTGCTGGCTCTTTATTGACAAGTCAAAAACCCAACTGTTGACAGGGTTCCTTTTAAGCACAAATCAAATCGCCAACACATCAGGCTGGATTTCTTCAATTTATGCCAGAATCCAGAAGTAAGCTCTAGTGCCAGTGAAGGAATGAACTTGCCAGCGAGAGCGAAGACAAGCAAGCCAAGAGAAAGAGCTCCCTTCTTCATTTCCTTTAATAAAAGCTGTTACCAGAAGGTCTGACCCAGATTTAAGGTGGCTCTTCCCACCTCAGAAGGCCCTGGTTTACCTCAAATGATGCTACCAAGAAAAAAGAAATCGCTTACAGGTGTGCCCAGCTGCTTGGGTTTTAGTTAATTCTAGATGCAGTTAACTTGACAACCAAGAATAACCATCTCACCCTGTAAATAAATGTGGATGAGACAGAGACATGGTTTAGGGGGAGGAAGGAAAAAATGCAGGGAAAGTTTCCCAACTCTTTTGCCACTTGTTGACAGAGGCGAAACAGAAGGTTAATAAAATGGAGTTATAAGAGAAAGGATGTGAGGCCACAGTCCTGAGACTCAGTGTGAGCAGATCCTCACTAACTGAACAACTACTTATGTGATAGGCAGGAGGTAGTACAGGGATGAAGCCATATTCATTGTTCATAAAATGCTTGCCTTCTGGTGGGAGATTCGTGGTAACTGAAGGAGCAAGCTCTCCAACAAAACCCATAAAAAAAGTAAAAAAAGTCACAATGGTTTGTTGTCTCATGGCTGGGGAGGCGGAGGGGGATGCAGACTGCAGGCTGTCAGTTGAGGAAGATTTTTCTGAGATGGTGGGGCGTGAATGGTGGCTGGATGTTTGGATGGAGGCAGTTGCACAGGGATGGGAGTTGAGAGCATCTCAGCTTAGGAAGATGATGGATGCCTGGAATGAAGACAGCCTTAGAGGCAACCTCTAAGATCTCTCTGTCACCACCTCAGCCTCCACAGAGCACCACTTCCATCCTCCTTCCTATTTATTGGTGGCATTTATTATTTATTAGCAGTGCGACCTTGAGCAGGATGTACAACCATTCTAACTAGATAGCTGTAACATGGCAATATTAATGATCTCAACCTCAAAGCCTTGTGAGAATTACCCAACATAAATAAGAATAATTACCAAAGAGTGTTGGGAACTACGATGCCTTTAGTTAATCAGATGTTCTCCTTTATGGGAGGTAGGAAGCGTCATTGCAGATGAAGATACCAAGTGGGCAGGGTGAGCACCTTGCTTTAGGAGACGGGATGATAGAGATGAGATGGCATTTGAATCCAGGCACTTTTCTTCCAAAGCCCTCAGCTTCACCCACACATCCCCCAGACAGAGCATCTGCAGATCTGCGCCTGTCGTGGGTCTAACCCATCGTCTGTGTGTGATGTTCTCTCTGCTTATTAGGCCACTCTCATTTATTTCACTTTACAATTTTGAGTGATTTTTTTTTTTTTTAAAGAAACCATAGTTTAGAATGATGCCCAGAAGTCAGAAATCTGCCACAGAACTGGAGCTAGAAGCCACATCTCCTGATTTTAAATTCCCAGGTCTTTCTCCTGCAGTGTGCCTCCTGGAGTTTTTGCTTATTATAATTAGGCGTATTTTGAAAGGAGCCCTCAGACAGTGCTCACTGAATTTGCTCCAGTAGATCCAGCTGTTTGCAAAACAATAGGTCCAATTTTCTTCTTTAATACTGCTTCTATTAACATTTAGAAGATTTTTTTTCCATATTCATCATTCCTATTTTAAGCAAAAGATCCTCCGAGCATTTCAGTGTTTGTCAGCTGATGGCACCGGCAGGATCTGGATCTGTACCCCCCCCCC
>NW_022196895.1:38036581-38044009 GCF_008632895.1 Mastomys coucha | reverse complement strand
CCCCCCCACCTGTCAGTGCTGCTCACTGTCTGCACCTGTGCTTCCTTCTGCACGCCCTCGGGATTTCTGGGTTATCTGGAGGCTTCAGAAATGGGGAGGAAGTTCCTGGAGAGCGTGATGCTTGCTTGCATCTGGCCATCTTCATTCTGTTGGATACCCAGAGTTGAACTTTTAGGGTTAAAAATTTAAAGCGGAAAAAACTTCTTAGCTGGGATTTTTGGGACTGAGAATCAATCTCTGAGGCAGGAGGAAAAAGCGCAGGGGCTGATGGACCTGCAGGTGATCACAGTTGCTTGTGAAGAGAGGAGGTCATGCCAGGGGAAGGGCACCAGCAAGAACATCCCAGACTGCTCTGAGCTTTCCCTGGGGTTGGTGATGCAGGCTTAGCTTAGAGTCTTGGTTGGGCGGTGGTGGTGGTGGCAGTGGTGGCATGTGACTTTAATCCCAGCACTTGGAAGGCAGGGGCAAGTGGATCTCTGTGAGTTTAAGGCCAGCCTGGTCTACAGAGCAAATTCCAGTATGCCAGGGCTACGTGGATAAACCCTGTCTCGAAAAAAAAAAAAAGAAAGAAAGAAAGAAAGAAAAAAGAAAGAAGAAAAGGAAGAAGAAACGAAAGAGAGAAAGAAAGAAAAGAAAAAGAGAGAAAGAAAAACTAGTGTTGGGCTGTGAAAAGCAGTCCGTGTTTTGGTTGAGCGAATCCTACCTTCCGGAGACCCAGTGAAAGATTCCACAAGGGACGGAACAGTAGAGACAGGTTCCCAAACATAAATGACTGGCACCACTAGCTCTCACTCCATTATTCTATGGCTAGACAATGCCCCAGCTCCCAGCATTCTAGCTGGATTCCACCCTCACTGTCATCTGACTACAGCCAGGTATGCCCCAACTCACAGACAGTGTCACAGACAGGGCCCAGCCCACCATATAAGGGGCGGTTTGCCCCTCCCCTTCTCTCTTTCTCTCTGTCTCTCTTCTCTCTTAACCTCTTACTCTTGTCTTAACTCTTCCTCCCTTCCCCCTCTCTCCACATGGCCATGGCTGGCCTCTACTTTCCTATCTCTTCTCTCTCCTTTCTATAATAAAACATCTTACGACCATGTATTGCCACCTTTCAACTAGACATGCCATGTTGGCCCAGCGTTTGCAGCCAGGAGACCAGACAGAGAACTCCTGTGCGCCTGCTTGTACCCGAACCACCAGGCAGCTGCTTCTGTGCCGCCACCCCCCGCCCCCCGCCAGCCCCTTATCTCCCTTTGGCCCCAGAGCAGACTGAGCTGCTTTGGGGCCCCCCAATTCATTCTCAGCTCATTCACAGTGTCCAGCGTGGCCTGCAATCCCCATGAGGCCCAGGGGTCCCCCGAAGCTGTTCACCCCACCCCAGCTCCCTGAGACCTGGGATTAAGACACCCACCAGTTGGAGTGGACCGGCCAGAGTACCAGACCTCTGGCAGGACCAGGGTCATTCTCTCCCATCCCTTTAGTTCCCCCACCACCCAACAAACTAGAGCTCTGATTTCTCTGTGGGCTTGAGCTTTTGTTATTCAAACACCTACCCTGAGTCTCCCCATTACGTGTCTAACAGGCATATCAAATCCAATTGGATAAAAACAAATGCCCGACCTTCACTCCCAAATTTGCCCACTTTGCTGTCTTTCTTACATTTTCTACTCTATCCTTGAAGATACTCCCACAAAGGTGGAATCTTCCCTAACACTTCTTTTTCCTGTGTGATCCCACGTTCCAGACATTAGCCAGGACTTTCCAAATAGATCCTGAGACCAACTGTTCCCACCACGGGCAATGTTGCCACCCCTACCCCATTCCTGAGGTCTCCTAAGGGCCCTGAGTTTTCACTCCCGTCAAGGGTCATCCTTGAACATGTTGGTGCATACCCTTATTTTATCAATGTTCTCCAATAGCCTTTTGGCTCTCAAGTTAAAGGTCAATAGCGGGGATGTGAGGGGGGCGGATGAGTATTTTTGAAGTGGGATGGTCTTGTTTTCTCTATGTAGTTGAGGATGACCTTGAATTTCTGACTCTGTTGCCTTCACTGCCTGAGTGCTGGGTTTACAGGTGTGTACCAACACTCTCTGTTTTTAAGAATTGGGCCCAGTAATTCATGCATGCTTGACACGCATTCTACCAACCAAACTATACCTCCAGCCTGAAAGCTCTCTCTCTCTCTTTTTTTAGTTTAAATTTATTCTTATTTTACTTTACTGCACGAGGGCTTGTTGGCACCACCTGTGTGCCTGGTGTCAGGAGAGACCAGAAGAGAGTAATGTATACCTTGAAACTGGAGTACCAGATGGCTGTGAGCCTCTGTGTGGGTGTTGGGAACTGAACCTGGATGTTCTGCAAGAACAACAAGTGCTCTTAACCACTGGGTCGTCTCTGGCTTCCTGGATGCCCGCCCTTCCCCATTGCTCCTCTCACCTAGACCATCTTTTCACTGGCCACTGAACCTCAGCCACTCAGGTCTCCTTGCCGCTCTTCTACCTGTCAGAAAGAAGGAATCCTGTCTTGGGAAGGAAGGTTCCTTTGCCAGGAGGACTCTGTCCTAATCATGACTTAGCAACAGCCAACTGTCTGCTCAGTCAGTCCTCCCCTCGTCACCCTATGTAAAGAACACATAGCCTCAGAGGGCATTTTTCACGAAGCTGTGGAAATTGCCAGCCTGGGGCCCCACAGGCTTCCCACAGCTACAGATAGTAATGAAACCAAGCCTTAGGGGATGGACAAGAATGATAAAGAATGCACGCCCAGTACCCTGAGCCCTTGGCCGGGCAACCGCAAGGACCCACCCTCAGATAAGTGGATAACCAGGCCATAGAGAGCACGTGTGTGTTTCGTGCAAGTGATAAAGAAGTGCATGAAATAATGGGTGGAATGCCCTAGTTATAGTTGACTGAATTTAGCTTAAAAACTCCAGTCTGGCATGGCAAAATTGCTCACCTTCCGAGAGCCCAGCAGAGAAACTTTGTGTCCATAAATGATCTGCATGAACTTCACGCGGACTCGGACATCTGCTGCTTATACAGCAAAGCCTGTACACCACAGCTCAGATCCTACTACAGCTCAGCTCCAGAGGATCTGGAGCAAGGAACACCAAGTCACACCTTCCTGCGTGCCACCGCTGGGCAGCTAGGGATACGCCTGCCAGACTGGAAAGGTTAGTGGGACAGTGCTTGTGTGAACGAATGAATGTGGGTCCATTTTACCATTTATTTGCTTTTTGCTGTTTATGAATAAATAAAAACACTAGAACCTTTTCCACTGGGTTTTGAGGAATTTGTTTCCGCCATGCTTTACGTTCTGAATCTTGACACCCTGTGTAAAACCTTAAGACCCATGCCAACTTCTGCTCTTAGTCCTTACCCACTGTTTCATTTTCTTAGAGCATATGTCACCCTTTGATATATTATGTAGTTTACTTAATGGTTCTGTTCCCTGCCTCAGGCCACAGCTCTCCCCTAGAATGTGAGCTCCAGGATACATGGGCACCTATTCTTCTGTGTATTTTCAGTGGCTTGACCTGTACCTGCCTCTCAAAGATATTCATTAGAGGAATGAATGCTAAGGCATCAACACAGTGCCTGACTATATTTAGCTAAAACCATTCCATTACAAAAAGACAGGCAACCAATTTGAGTGGTGGAGAAATGTGACTGGATGGCTTCCAAGGCTCCTGGAAATCCAAGGGCAGCTCCATCCAGGAATGTAAATGAAGCCATCAGACCCTGGCTTGTGTGCCTGTTGTCTCTGCAGTCCTCCCTGGTGGCTTCATTCTCAGGCCGGTTTTCCTTGCTGCCTAGAACTGCTGGCAGGAGAGACCAAAAGCAGCAGGTGTCTAGAGGTGGACAGGCTGCCTTTCTTCCAGTTAGGTGGGACAGGAGTGCATGGTGGGTGGAGAAAGCACTTCTGCTCCAGCGCATCTCATCCTAGGCGTCTTCTCACTGGCCTGCCTCAAGGTGGGGACCAGAACCAGTCACTGTGATCCACCGAGTTGAAATTGTTACCATTGGCTAAGATAGATCAGCTGACCATCTCTGGAGCAGAGTGGGAAAGACATCAGGGGTGGCTCTCTAAAGAGAAATGGAGACATCAAGGCTATGTTCCCTGTGCATTCACCATGCCAAAGTGATCTTCGCAGAACATGGCTCTGGTCTAGCGCTGATGATATTTCAGAATCCTCGGTGGCTCTGGGATATTTAGAAATATTGCTGTGACAAAACAGCAGACAGGAACAACTTAAGGAAGAAAGGATCTCTCTTGGCTTCACAGTTCATTATAGTGGGGGGAGGCATGGTGGAGTGGCTTAGTTAGAAGTTTGGGGTGGGAGCTTGTGACTTGATGGAAGACTGAAACACAGGGGCTGAAAGGGGGGGCTTTAGCCTTCTAAGGCTTGCCCTCAGGAACAAACTTCTGCTAGCCATGTGTCCTGCCTTAAAGTTTTCACAACGTCGCAAATAATTTAACCTGCTGAGGACCAAATGTTCAAACACAGAAAGAACCTGTAGGGTGACATTTCACAATCAAATGGCAATGGGTTTCTTATCAGCATAATGGTCAGAGTTCTTGATCTGGCATCCAAGGTCCAGATTTATGAAGCTTATCCACACACCCCCAAACCCTCAGCTTTGCTTCTGTACACATCCTGTTGTGTTGTTCTCTTTGCCAGAAACACTGGAGCCAAGTTCAGCACTAGGGCTTTCAATTGTTCATTCATGAATCTCTATATAGCATTAAGTATGTCTCCAAGCCTCTGTTCATTCAGTGACTGCTCCTCTGAAGGTGCTGTACCTTCTTTCTCTGTGAAAGCCAACATGTTCTCTATGGCCCAGGTTAAGTCTGGGGCAGCCCCTGGAAGCCATTGGCTTTCTTGGTAGGCACAGAAGCATCAGGCAAGCGTTTGCTTTGTTCTGCTTAACTTCAAACCAATCACTGTGACACAGGCAGAGTTAGCTTCTCCCTCTGTAGGAGCATCTGGCTGTTCACATACTGCTGCAATGGGGTCTAGATGGAAGCTTGGTCTTCAGATCTTCTCTCTGTGGTTTGGGTTTTGAGCTGGATCCTTCCAGGCAAGTCCCAATGTGCCAGCAGCTTGCCAGGCTTCTGCTCATGCCACACTTAAAAACTCCCTAATGACCTGAGAAAACAATGGGTCCAAGGTGAGAGTTGGGAGATTCACTGAGCAGAACAGAAAGGATGTTTATTTTTTTGTTTTGTTTTGTTTTGTTTTCGAGACAGGGTTTCTCTGAGTAGCCCTGGCTGTCCTAGAACTCACTCTGTAGACCAGGCTGGCCTCAAACTCAGAAATCCGCCTGCCTCTGTCTCCCAAGTGTTGGGATTAAAGGCATGCACCACCACTGCCCGGCTAGAAAGAATTGTTCTTGAGGGTCACAAATTAATTAAGAATTTCCTTTTTGTAAGTTGGTTTGAGTTGATGTCACTTGCCACTGAGTATCTGTAGCTAATTAGACTCAGTATTGGATCTCCCTTCAAGTCTACCTTTGCCAATTTATTTCCCGTACAGCCAAAAAGTTACTAGCCTTATCGGAGATTCCATTTCTTTATTCCTAAAGTAAGGTTAATGCCTAGTTCAGATTTCTATAAGGCAAAACCATTAATAACACATAAACCATGAAAACACTTTACAAACCTCAGTGTCCTATACAAAACATACCGCAGTCTTGACAAAGGAATGCGAACCCACTTTCTAATCCCTTCTGTCTACTCTGTTCCTTTCACATGCATTTATTGGAACCCTACTGCAATTAACCTGGGTTTGCAGCCCTTAGTAGTCTTGTTTCAGAGTCAAACCCTTTCCCCATAGCCCTAGAATCTCTTGATGAATTCAGAGACAGCTCTGATATATGACTGGGAGTCAGTTTTGAGAAAGGAAGATAGAGAAGGAATTGAGGGGGATGGGTCAGAAACTGACAAGACAATGCAGAGATTGGGGACTTCCCCAACAGGACGCTTGGATTAAGGTTTTTTAAGACCATTTTCCACTTGAAGTACAAAATTAAGGTCTGCTATATTTTATTTTCTCAGGGCCCTGATCCACTTTCCTGTGGTTCAGAGAGGTTAAGCAATTTACCCAAGCTAACAACATATGTAGAAGGACCTGTGATTTAGTCACTCCCCCCATTGCCTTGTGCTTGTGGCCATGTTTAGAGGTATACATAAGGCTATAAATAGATTTGGAGCTATTTAGTCAACACCTATCAGTCCCAGGGAAAAAAGCATTAGGCTACAGAGGAGTTTCTTTATAGGTCAAAGCTGCATAATACATGTGGTTGACAACATGGGATCTTGGGACAAGTCCAGGTTGAAATCCAGGTTTCAATGCGGAGGCCTCCTGTACCCTGGGGTCTTCTCTTACATTGTATGTGTACAATGGACACGGTTTTACCATGTACCTCACAGTGTTGTGATGAGAGTACAGAGTAGAAAATGCTTCAAGTCATGTGACACAAGCCCTCAACAATGTGAGTGTCCCTGATTCACTACTGCACAATTTAATTGAAGAGCAGGATGAGGCATGAAACATTGGGAGGGGTATATACACACACACACACACACACACACACACACACACACACACACACACACACACACAGAGATATATATAGCAATTATGTTTTTGCCATCATAAAGGGGAATTGGAAAAAAAACCCTAGTATGTCTGCTTGTTGAATTTATGGAGAAAGATGCACATTTATGTTTTAGTTGTATGCTTTTAAGCAGATTTCTAACTAAATGGTTACAGACTTTGGAAAAGCATGAACTCTTTGTGTTTGGAAACACTGGCATCCTTGGGACATTTTCCCGGATCGACTAGCCTGGACAGGTTGTAGGCAGAGAGGTTTGGACTAGTTCAGGAATACCTCCGGCCTGTTGATTGCTCTTGCCTGCCTGGCTTGCTCCCCCACGCCTTGATTCTGCCATTTCTCCACACTGCACTTGGGAGAAGGGCCCTCCAGGGCTGCATCTCAGTCTTCCAGGAGGGGTGCTGGACTAGGTAGGTCCCATGTCCTTCCAAATAACTTCTGTGACGACTCAATGTCAGTTCACCCTCCTGCCTCCAGGTGGCAGTGTTCACTCTCTAGCCCAGCGGTTTTCAACCTTTATGCTGCGATCCTCATATTCCTCATGTTCCTCATGTTGTGGTGAACCCCCCCCCCCCCTGCCCAACCATAAAATTATTTTTGTGTTGCTACTTCAAAACTGTAATTTTGCTACTGTTATGAATCGTAATGTAATATCTTTGGAGATAAGTACCAGGGGTTGCTATCTACATCCAGGCTGGGAACTACTGCCAATCAGACTTTTCCCCAGACATGTGGCTTTCTATCCATCAGATCCAATGGATGCTGTGGCAGAGGTGTGTGTGTGTGTGTGTGTGTGTGTGTGTGTGTGTGT
>NW_022196895.1:38014622-38036127 GCF_008632895.1 Mastomys coucha | reverse complement strand
GTGTGTGTGTGTGTGTGTGTGTGTGTGTGTGTGCGCGTGTGTGTGCGCATGTGTGTCAACGTTTTCCTATGTAGCCCAGGCTGGGCTTGGCATAGAACCTGCAATGCAGCTCATTTTGGTTTTAAAGCCACAATCCTCTCATCCCAGTCTCTTAAGTGCTAGGTTTACAGTTGTGTACCACCATGCTCTGCCTAATTAATCAGTTAAATGACTTTCTGCCATGATGGACAGGTTTCAGTAGCACTCTGAACAAAGTAAAAGACAAGTTTACTTTAATATGTGTATTTCAGTTTCCACAAACAAATATATAGATTCATTCCCACAAATGAGATAAAATATGAAATCAGTTAAGTAGATTAACAAATGGTTAGGCTGTAGGCTCAAATAACACTGTCCCTGGGTGTGAAACAATGTTTTTGTTGTTTTTGTTGTCTGTATGTTGCAAGGTGTCTCAGCTTTTTGCCTTTCAGCTTCTAAATGCCTGTGGAAAAGCAGAACTACTAAAATGTTTCCACAAATTCCCAGAATGTCCTCTAGGGGGCACCAGCAGCCTCATTAAGAACTTGACTGCTGGGACCGCTACAAACCCAGTAAAAGATAGGTACAAGCCCTGTGTAGAGCCAGTTCCCAAAACTCATAATTTAAGTTATGTATGAAATTTAAAATAGATGCCTAATCTAGTATTGCAACAGTCTTAATAATGGTGGTAACAACTTAGACATGTGAATCCACTTTGCCAGCTATATACTTCAAGAGATCTAGGTACAGACCAAATACTTGTCACAAAGTTTGATGAAGTAATGAAGTATATATGTAAACAGAGGCAGGACTTTGAAGTAATAGCAAAAACTGTGTAAGGAGCCTCATGAGTAATGTTACCTGGGATGACATGTCTAAATGAGAAAGGAGGTTGAAAAAAATATTATCAAGAGTAATTTCTTTTTATTATTAAAATACTGCTACTGGAAAAGTTAAATATACCCCCACAGCTTGTGTCTCCCTTCTGCTGAACAATGCTGGGGTAGAGAAAACCTGGGGCCAGTTTTCTGGCCTCTCAGTGTTTTCCCTGACATGAATACATACTGTGCCCGAAGTAAAGAAACAGTGAACATGATTTTATTTTATTTTTTAACTTTTAATTTTTGTTTTCTGAAATAGGACTTCTCTGTGTAGCCCTGGCTGACCTGGAACTCACTCACTCTGCAGACCTGGCTGGCCTGGAACTCTCAGAGATCTGCCTACTCCTGTTTCCTAAGTGCTGGGATTAAAGGCATGCCCTACCACTACCTGGCATGAACATGATTTTAAACAGTAGCTTATTCTCTATAGGGCACATGACCTTTGGGGCAGGGCCAGCAAATAGCAAGCAAACCCTCAAGCGATTATTATTATTATTATTATTATTATTATTATTATTATTATTATTATTATTATTATTATTGATGTTGTTATTTATTTTACAAAACTGATTCTCATGCATCCCCAGCTGGTCTCAAACTCACTATGTAGCCAAGCATGACTCCTGAATGCTGGAGTTGCAGGCATGCATCACTATACACAGTTTAAAAAAATATTTTATGCTTATGTTTTGTTCACATGTACAGCTGTGTACCACATGTGTGTCTGGTGGCTACAAAAGCCAGAAGAGAGTTCTGAGCTACCATATAGGTGCTGGGAACAGAACTCCGTGGAAGAGTAGCCAGTGCTCTTAACTGCTAAGTTATCTCTCCCAGGCCCTCACATCCAGTTTTATGCAGTGCCAGAAACCGAATCCAGGACTTTGAGCTAGCTGGGCAAGCACTTTACCAACTGAGCTTCATCCCCAGTCAGCGATGAATTTTTGATGATTTCTCAGATTTGGGTTTATGGTTTCTGGCAAGGCTGATTTTTTTCCACACTCTTGTCCACTGCCTATGTTTGAGATCCTTCGACTCTATGCTCTGATGTGGGAGTTTGGCCCAAGATAAGCCAGACTTGTGCCAGCCCTGCTCAGAGACAATGAGGGAGAGGCATTTTAAAGCTGAGGAGGAAGGTAGCTTGTCCCCGAGTCCTGGAGAGATACTCAGATAAGGCAGGTGGCTCCATTTCAAAGCAAACTCTGGGCTAGATCCCAGACACTGCTTATAACCATCCACTAGGAAACAGCCTAGCGAGTGAGCCGTCAGTTATGGGTTTCAGAACATGAAGAGGTTATATAAAATCGTGTTGTAGGGAACCACTTTCTCTCCCTGGGAGGCCAGCTTCACACCATGAGACAGAAGCCTTAATGGTGAAAGGCATGAGCTTTGAGGCTGGACTTTTTTATTCTTTTTTATTCTTTTTTTTTTTTTTTTTTTTTTTTTTTTTTTTTTTTTTATTCTTTGGGTTAGAATAAAAACTGTTGCACCATGGCTGTGAGACCTAGCTTAGGTAACTTAACCTCTCTGAGCTGAAGTTTCCAGCTTCTGCCTGGTAACATGTCGATGGGCAGGCAGTCCCGGGAGGAGCCCGCTCATTACATTACGGCAGAACAGGAGTGGTAAGGTGCAGAGAACTTACCTGCAGGTAACCCTTTTAGGAGAGCATCTTTCAGCTGCCTTTGCTCACATGTGGTCCCAGGGAATCTAATTTCAGAAATAAAAGAGTTTTGTGGGCCGTATATTTTTGGAAACAGTGTGTCCCCGGTGAGACCAACAAAGATGGCAATGCAGAAAGCTTTCCGAGAACTTGTGTTGGAAAGAAATGAACTTCGTCTGGTTTCCCTCAGGGTTTCCCACGTTTGTTTTATTAGGATTACCATCCCCCCCCCCAAAGAACAGTCAAGTATATGGGTTGGTAAAAAAAGGTGCAGGGAAAAGTCTCCCCCTCTAGGTAGAATGCACCCCCCCCAAGTCCCACATTTCAGATGGACTCCTCAGATCCCCCTGTTAATGAGAAGGACCTGTGGGAAAGGTCATCGGGCTGTCCCAAGTCACTCACATCCATTTCTGAGAGAGCTCGGATAACCTTGGAAGTATCTCTAAAAGGACACAGAGGCTCAGTCCCTTGAAGGATCACTCCGGGACTTTCTGCCTTAGGTGGCTTAGATTTTGTTCCTTTCATATTTTGTAAAGTCTCATGAGCTCTTAGAGCTCTCTGCAAATGATCAACAACTATAATAATCTTATTCTGCCATAACATTTCCAAAACAACCGAGGAATGTTGCTTCACAGACACACACAGACACACACACACACACACAGAGAGAGAGAGAGAGAGAGAGAGAGAGAGAGAGAGAGAGAGAGAGAGAGTGAGAGCAGTAGCTTATGAACAGATTATAAGAACATAATTAATTTATAAGCCCTACCCTGATTAGAAAGGATAGATGTGGAAAGATCACTAAAGGATAATGTTCAGACTCAATTTGCAATAATTGTACATTTCTTTCACCAAGACACATATCTGATATAATCTCCTAAATCCCCAAATACACATAAAACAAGGCTCAGTAAGTGACTTCAGACAGGATAGGATAAAGATACTGTTTCTAAAAGGATTTGGGTTTAAATCAAAATGCACAGAAGCAAACCTACCTACCTGTGAATTCTTTTTGTTGAAAGCACAATTTCTGCCTAATTTTTACTAGAAAAAATTCAAGCGTAGAAATCTGGAGCAATAGTATAATAACCAGCCACCAGGAATTATCAGTATTTCTCTAGTCACGAATCCTATATGCAAATATATTTAAATATGCATGTACATATATTGCAGGGCTAGTTTTTCCATATTAAGTTGCAGACATCGTAGCACATCACCTTAAATATTTAAGCATGTATCTCTTACATAAAGGACATTGCCTCACATGATCACATGACATTATCTTGCTTGAGAACATTGACAATAATTCTGTAGTTGCACCTGGTACCAGTTCCACAGTTAGATTTGCTGAGGAAACGGCCAAAGCTCATATACTGCATTTAGTTATAGCAATTTATTTTTTGTGGAGATGGAATGTGATTTCTCTGTCTAATGTTTTCCTGATCTAATAGCTCTTGGATGAGACTAGAGTTTTGTAGGTGTCCCACAGAGTGGCTATGTTTTGTGCGCTGTTTCCTCTTGGGTCATTTAACAAGTTCTTCTATGTCCTGTCAGTCTTGTAAGCCAAGAGTTAGGCTTGCACATGAAGGACTTTGGTCTAGACTACCTCAGGGGTGGGCTTATTCTCTGTCTGTCTCTCTGCTTCTCTGTCTTTCTCTCTGTTTCCTTCTCCCCCTCCCTTCTCCCTCTCCCTCTCTCTCTCCCTCTCTCTCTGTTTGTGTGCACCTGTGTGGAAGCCAGAGATCAACCATGGGTGTCCTTCCTCAGAGTCTCTCATTGATCTGGACTCTACTAAGTAAGGTTAGGCTGCATGGTCAGAGAGCTCCAGAGGTCTTCCCATCTCTGTTTCCTCAAGACTGGGAATTCAAAAGTTGTTTCACGATGCTCATCTTTTCAAATGTGGTTTGTGGGAACTGAACTCAGGTCCTCGTGCTTGCAGAGTAAGTGCTTTGCTTGGTGAGCTCTCTCTCTAGTTTTGTGAACTTACTCTTCTCTCCGTTCTGTTCTCACATGACGATAAACAGGATTTGAGATAGCCCCTGCTCCAGTTGTTCAAGACCTACATGAAGACCAAACTGCACATATTTCAAAAGCTGTTGTTCTTCTATCTGGGCTGCTTTGTCTGGCCTCAATGTAAGAGGATTTGCCTAGCCTTGTAGAGCCTTGATGGACCAGGATCAGGGAATACCCAGGGGGGCCCCACTCACTCAGAGGAGGAAAGAGGAGAGAGGAGAGAGGGGGAAAGGATTGTGGGAGGGTGAACTGGGAGTGAGGCAGTGAGTGAGATGTAAAGAGAATAAGTAAAAATGAATGAATGAATGAATGAATGAATGGTAAGCAGAAAAATCAAACTTCCAAGGGAACTTACTGCAGGTTTTCTCACTATAGACATGATATAAGGTGATGATTGTGTTAATTTGCTGGACTTACACATTTTGCAGTGGACACATATACTCAACATCATACTGCATACTGCAAATATATACATTTCTGTCGATTGTCTGTTTGTTAATAAAGCTGAAGAAGTTAAAACAAAACAACAACAAAAAAGCCTCTGAGCTCTTTGTCTAGTTTGAATTCAAGCAGAAGAAAAATGGCAGAATGTGGACGATTCAGTTTCCTTCAGCCAAGTGCACATATTCACCTGTATTTCAAAATATGAAGCAGTTCTAATATTAAACTAGCACTTGTTCATCCCAAAAATTTTAGAGAAACACAGTAAAGTGTCAAAAAGGAAAGAGCAAAAAGATCATCTCTGATCTCCCTTTTAGGTAGACCTACTAACATCTTAATATATCCCCTCTTTTCTTTCCTATAAATTTCTATAGTAAATTATGCACTATTGAATATAAAACTTAGTCATATTTTCCAGCTTAATTTGTAACAAAAACATTTTCCATATTATTGCAAACTTTTTTAAAGTCTTTAAAAAGAACTGCATGGTCTTTCATATTGTGGAAGTGGAATTCTTACTGTTGAAAATTTAAGTTTTTTTTTTCTGGGTATAAGTAATGTCATGGAGAATATCTTTATCTAGATAAATATTTCTCTCCTTTGAAAATTATTTCCTCAGGAGAAATTATTGGGCTGAAAGAAATGGATTTTTAGAATTTATTTTCTGCCTGATTATCACAGTAAGGTGAGTTTATCATTGGCATGTAAAGTATAATAAAACTGGGAAAGAAAAAAAGTGTTCGGCATCCTCTGCCTAGAGGCTGATATTAGCGTTTTGACATGATTTCTTCTGATATAGGCAGTTATTTTCTTTCTTAGTAAGACTCAAGGGTATGAACATTTTTAAGGTTTCCGATAATACTGCCAAGATTGCTTTCAAGTCTTTAGTTTATTCTTCTGGAAGTGTATGAGTTGCGACCACTCTGAAAACACAAACATCTAAAACTTGTCAAGCGGGCTTGCTTACTTCCAAACTCTCTATGCCTTTGCTGTGACTCACCGAAAGCTCATGAGCCTGCCCAGGAAGAGTGTGAAAAAAGTCCTGGACGAATATTACTTACTAAACTCATTTCCAGGTTTTGATCTGATTGAAGTCCCTGTTTCTGAAAGCCTGTCCTTGTTAATGTTGGGCATTGGGGAGAATTTGGACATGATTGGCTGTGAGGTAGCTAAGGGGGTCAGCTCATTGGTTGGACTTGACAAAGACTGGCTATTGTCCATGTACAAATAGAGACAGAAGGAAGCACTCCTCTATAAGGGGTCTCCAGGGTGTGGTGTACATGTGCAATAATATCTCTCTGGACACCCAGGATGCAAACAGGGCTGGTGCTGATTTGGGCTCCATCAAGCTTTCCCAGAGGATGAGAAATCATGATTTCAACCTTCTGTAATTTGTTGCTGTGCATCTGGGCCAGCTTTGTATCCACGTGAGGAATATGTCTTCTAATGCTAGGAAGAAAAAAAGTCTCTCTCTCTCTCTCTCTCTCTCTCTCTCTCTCTTTCTGTCTCTCTGTCTCTGTCTCTGTCTCTCTCTGTGTCTGTCTGTCTGTCTGTCTGTGTCTGTCTGTCTCTCTCTTTCTGTCTCCCTCTCTCTCTTTGTCTCTGTCTCTCTCTCACTCGCTTGCTCTCTGTCCTCCTCTTTCTCTCTGTCCCTCTCTGTCTCTGTCTCTCTCTGTCTCTGTCTCCCTCTTTCTCTCTGTCTCTCTCTGTCTCCCTCTTTCTCTCTGTCTCTCTCTGTCTTCCTCTTTCTCTGTTTCTCTCTGTCTCCCTCTTTCTTTCTCCCTCCCTCTCATTCTTTCTCTCTCCCCATCTCCCTCTCATTCTGTCCTCCCACCTTCTCTCTCTCTCTCTGTGTCTGCCTCTTATTCTTTCTCCCTCTTTCCCCCTCCTCTCTCTTTTTCTCTCTCTGTCTCTCTCTCCCTCCCTCTCATTCTTTCTCCCTCCCTCTCTCCCCCTCTCCCTCTCTCATTCTGTTCTCCCACCTAGTTCTTGAAGCAATTACACTTGTTCCCTGATAGGTGCTGATTTGGGAGGCTAGCAGAACCTTTAGGAGGTAAGGCAGGAGTGGTGGAAGTGAGTCACTATCACTAGCAGAAGGTTTCTAGTTCTGGCAACTGTCTGCTTCTGCCCGTTGCCATATGACGAGCTATGGCCACACCGCACAGCCTTGCTGCTCTGGTCTGAGCCATTCCCACATGGCTTCTATGTTCTTATAGACTGGAATCATAAACCCCAAACAAAATCTTTCTACTCTCAAGTTATTTCTGTCCTGTACTTTGCTTAGTGCGATGCAAAAGAAATTAATACACACAGGATGGAGTTACTTCCTTGTAGAAGGTAGAAGCTTATTCTTTTCCTTCTTTTTTTTTTGAGATTTATGTATTTATTATATGTAAGTACACTGTAGCTGTCTATCTTCAGACATACCGGAATTGGGCATCAGCTCTAATTACGTATGGTTGTGAGCCACCATTTGGTTGTTGAGATTTGAACTCAGGACTTTCAGAAGGGCAGTCAGTGCTCTTAATCGTGAACCATCTCTCCAGCCCTGGTATGAGGCTTTCTTAACAACTTTCTGGTTTTACATGTTAACTAGCATCTATAGAATACATCCAGCTCCTGGAAGAAAGTTTTCTTCCTTTGGCCTCTCTTATCAGAAGCCATCTAACAGTTCAACAGTTGTTTATTTTATTTTATTTTATTTTATTTTATTTTATTTTATTTTATTTTATTTCTGTTTTTCGAGATAAGGTTTCTCTGTGTAGCCCTGGCTGTCCTGGAACTCACTCCATAGACCAGACTGGCCTTGAACTCAGAAATCCACCTGCCTCTACCTCCAAGTGCTGGGACTAAAGGTGTTCGCCACCACTGCCTGGCAATTCAGCAGTTATTAACCGAGTTCTAGTGTGTGCCACTAGCTTTTTTGGGGACAAAAAGCTGCCCAGACTGCTTGTGACATTCATATGCTCACAGCTTTATGGAAGGAAAACACAAGAATGAGAATGGGGAGGGGGAAAGAACTTCATCAGGGGTGGATCCGTGTTCCATGGCAAACCTCTTCAGGCAGTGGGGAGGCTTCCAAGGGCAGAAAACCACACTAAGGAGGACTAGATGTATCAACCATTTTGGACCAGTAATGAGTAAGAGATGGAAACTTGAGGTTTGGGGAAACGGATGAGCTTTTTTGTGTGGCTTTAACATCAGTTTCAGACAGTATCAGGAAGTGTAATGGGAGCTGAGGGCGTGAACGAAGGAAGCCACGGCTAGCTTTTGAGGGTGTGTGTCATGTGGGCATTAGAGCTTGCTCTGCAGTGGATCTCTGGAAAGGCCTAGAACCAGCAACTGGCATCTGCAGAATGCTGGGGATGAAGGACACATCTCCCAAGCTAGTGTACTACTTTTGGAAATGGGAAGGGTTGAGATAAAAGCTGCTAGGGGGAAGCTGAGCCTTTGAAACACCTAGGACAGAACAGCAAGATGGGCACTTCCCCAAAACTCCAACACCAGGCCTGAGAAGCTCTTTTGACTTGTTGACCAGGACTTCCCAAGAGACTCCCAAAATATGCAGCCAATTGCTGTTTTCCTTGGTTACCCCTAGAAGTGGAAGGTAAGACCCTATTGCTGAAGATGCCACGTACTTCAGAAAGAGGGTCCAGAAGGCCGTGAGCTGGTATCGACTTGAAAGCACTTTTCCTGTAGACTAGCTTTCAGGTTCCATGCAAGCTTCTGAAGGCAGGAGGTAACCAACCTACACAGTCCTACCCAACTATGATGCATATGGACCACAGCAACAAAGTATATGGCGCAACAGCCCAAAGAGTGCAGTAATGGCATGTGTACCTTGGAGGGAACCAACAGCTCTCTAATTGAACTTGCTCAACAAGGGGAAAAGCATACCCATACTGAAAACCTAGCTAACTACTTCGTGAACTACCGGTTATTGGAGGAGACTCTACAGCAATTAGTTTATTAAACCTGCATAATCCCTAACAACAACCTATAAACATTTGTTCTTATACCCACAAATAGTGTAGTCTTCACCTCTCATCAAGGAAATGTCTCTTTGGGGCGGAGACCCTAGCGAAAGCTACAACCAGTAAGAATACAGTTTGGAGCCCATATACAAATCACCCCTAAACCTAAGGCTCAGGGAACAATGTGGATGAGAGGGTGTGAAAAGTGTCAGAGGCAGAGGATCAGGGAGTTTGCTGTGAGATTGTGTCTCTTAGGAATATCAGAAGTTACACTCTGAAGTCTCACCCACCAGGAAGACATCAATGAACACACAGAATTGAACAAAGGAAAGGTCATGAGGCCTCAACACTACACAAGGAACTATAGGTAACGGAGGAAATCTGGGAGCAGGAGAAGTGATTTTCCCCAGGGAAAAGCACACCAATTGGTTGTCTAGTACCAAACAGCCAGCTCCAAAGTCGCGATTTAGGTAGCATTATATGGACTTAACAAGTTATGTATAATATATACATATATTAATATGCAATATATGCATATATATTATTTATGCATATATGTTATATATGCAATAACAATTAGAGAGAGAGAGAGAAATTGAGAGAGAGAGAGAAATTGAGAGAGAGAGAGAGAGAGAGAGAGAGAGACCATGAATGAATTTGAAGGAGAGTGTGGAAGAGCATATGGGAGAGTTTGGAGGGGGGCAAAAAAGAGAGAATGCTGTAATTGAATTATAATCTCAGAGAGAAGATGGGGGAGGGGAAAGGAGAAGGGGGGAGGGAGAGAGAATCCACAGAAGTAGCTGAGAAGCATGAAAGCTCAGCTTGTACAAGTGAGTGAAGCATCCTAGCTCCTCAGACCCAAACCACAGACCCAACTCACAGACCCTTGGCTTTCCAGTCCTTCTTGTAATTCTCATTTCAGAAGAGTACTTCCTCTCCAGAATAGCCACTGTGGGATCCATTGGTGGACACTTCACCTCCCTCCCCCAAGCACAAGGTTGTCACCTCACATGTGGTAGGTCAGTTTTCTATAGACTTGTAGGTCTGTTCAAAGGACCCACACCTCAGGCTTCTCTGATAGTTATCACAATTAGAGATGGGACTTTGCTAACTTCACTAGGCTGTAGGGGCGATATATTTGCAAATGAAGACTTTATTCATTTTTTTATCTTATATGTTTTGAGTATTTTGCCTGCGTGGCACATGTGTGTAGTGCCTGTGGAAGCCAGAAGAGTGCATCAAAACCCCTGGAATTGAACTTAAGATGTCTAGCACATGGGTGCTAGAACCAAAGCTGAGTTCTCTGGAAGAGCACCCAGTGTGCTTTTAACCACTGAGTCAGTCATGCTGGTAGAAGATCCAGCTTCTGGTCCTCTCTCTCCCTACTCTAAGAAGAAGCCCCAAGAAACCGTTTTGTATCTAGAGTCCCATGGAACACTGCTTGAAAAACTGGTAGATCAGATAGGGTTTTAGAATCACATGGACATGTGTTTGAATCTCCTTCTTAGATTATAGTTACTTTTGGTAACAATAACAAGATAATTGGTAATTGATCAAATGTCCAATCTTACAGAGGTGGTACCCATCATTGTAATAAATGTATTCAATCCCAGAGTAAGAGAAGCCAGAACTTGGGTGGAGTTAGGGGTATGCTTGAGACCAGGCAGAGACCTCATCTTCTCCTCTGTTGCATCCACTCCACATAGCCGTGATCACCTGCGTTTTCATGAGGTCTATCAATATTTAATGTGTGGGTGTCAGTTACTGTAATTGAGCATTCTCCAGAACCTATTTGAATTAATCATATGCAGGAGGAGAGAAAATAAAATGCCTTTTTCTCAGAGCCTGGTTTCACTGGCTACTCAGAGACCTGGAAACTTGAGTGTGAACTTTCTGCTGATGGAGTTCTCTGAGAAGAAACTGAGTCAGAAGAGCGACGACAAACCCAGAAAAGTACGGTTTAAAATCTCCTCTTCCTACAGTGGCCGAGTGCTGAAGCAGGTTTTTGAGGATGGGCAAGAATTAGAGTCGCCCAAAGAAGAATATCCTCACAGTTTTCTCCAGGAGGCCCTTGAACCAATGGATGGTGTTTATGGGTCTGGGGAAGCCCCCAAACCCCAGCTGTACTCCCCCAAGCTGACTGCTCAGAGGATCAGCGTATTCAGAGACAGTGGCACCTACACTCTGGCGGGCAGCCAGCCTCTGTTCAATGACTACAAGGCGAATGACCATAAGGTTGGTACTGTGCGAGGTTATGACCTTCTAGGGTAGGCTCCTTAAAATATGTTTAGATAAATACCGAAGTACTTCAGATACGTATCTCGCTCACGTTCAGCCATCGGCCAGAGCTTTAGGTGCATAAAATGGGGAGCCGTTATTAGAATAATATTTCTTGGACAAAAATAACACACGGGTTGACGACTCACTGGAAAGCGCAATGAGCATAAGCAGCATTCAGATTCCATCCAGAGTAATACACAGTAATTGGGTCTTTGGCTGAGTTTCCTCAGTGTGTAAATTAAATAGAGGCGCAATGGTTTTCGGGTTGCTCAGCTGTCGTTTTATAGAATTATGCAGCAGTAGGTCATTTCGTTTCCTGAAAGAATTGAATATTGGAAGGTACCCATTTTGCTCCAGCCAATTACTCAGCTGTAGTTTATCCGTGTCTTGTTTTTTTTCTCCTTATCACTTTCCTACTGCCTGCCTTTTTAAATTGTTAGTCTATTTATTTAGTTTTGCCTTCCCAACACTCATTAATGTGAATGCTGTGTATCTGGAGTCCTGGGAAGAAATAGCGAAAAGCAAATCAAACAGAGGTAGTGTTACTTAGGGAAGAAGTTTGAACTAATAGTTCAATGACACAAGCTCTCCCTGCAGGTTTGCTTAGCTTCTCTGGTACCACAGATAATCAAAAGTCCATGCAGGATTTCTATTTTAAGCTAAAACAACCTGGGAAATGCTCCCTGATTTCCAGACTCTTAGAAACTGGCCACGTGTTTATGGCTGTAAAAGTATGAATGCTATTTCTTTTAAATTATGTAATGTATCTAATTCATTAATGGTAACTATACCACGATATGTCCTCATCTGTGAAGGGTTTTATTCAGATAACTGTTTTAAATCATTTTTATTGTTAGTTTCCTAAGAAAATAGGTATTGCAGGTCAATGTTTTGTGACTAACAAAAGGATAATTGTAGGCACATCCACAATCACCAAAACTAGTACCAGGCAACATTTTTGTATTAAGGAGTTGAGAATGAAAAATCTCTTATGTTGGTGGAGTGCTGTATGTGTTATAAAGAGCTGTCATGGATTATCTTCTTCTCTGTCCATCATGCTCTTTTCTTTACCAAATTCTCAAGGAAAAAGCCAGATATGATCATTTCTGTTTTGGGAAAGAGGAAATTTATGTGCCAAGTTGATAAAGGGGCCCACACACCATTATAGAGACCTAAGGAGCTGGGTCAGACTAAGAATCTGGATCCTCTGATTTTCTGTACTTTAATTTCTATGGCACGTTCCCTTTGAACAAACAAGATCATTACATAGTAATGATGACATTGATAATGGTGGTGATATTTACCATTTATTTGTGGCCTAGGCACTTAGCTATGTTTTGTGCTTACAATAGTCCTTTGTAACTGTATCTTGTATGGAAGTTGAGAATTAGCAAATAAATAATTCAGACTAGCCATGATAGATGATTTAAGCTACTTCATAACTCATATGCCAACTTTGGCACTTGTAAGAATGATTTGACATCGATATAGAGGACCAGATTGAAGCACAGTATTCCAGAGGTCATGGTGAAGGTTGGACTCCTATTTGTCTCATTACATCTTATTTTCTGGTGTTATCGACTGCCAGATCCTAGTTTTCCCATGAGTGTGATAGGAACCTTCATGGACCTGTGGGGCATACCTGATGAAACAGTTCTTGATGGTATTCATGCAAAACAAAGAAACAAAGGTCGGAGCTTCATGCCTTCCCTACCAGCAGACAGAGCTGTAAGTTAATTCTTCATAAATGGTTCCTGTGATCATGTCATAGGCTGTAATTAGGTGCAGCGATTTACCTAAGAGTTTGGAGCTTAGCCAAATATTTATCCGCCACTAGTCACGGAAATTCACAATCAGTTAGAGGTGGAAGCAACTTAAATGTTCATCAGTTGGGGAATGGCTACACAGAAGTAGTATATACACATAAGGGAATAGTACAGCACCTTAGGGAAATTTAACATGCTTCAACATGGATGAAGCTTGAATGCATTAGGCTAAATGAAATAAGCCATGCATAATCAGGCAAACCTGTACCATTGAAGCTACACAATGTACTTAGACTGTTCAAATCAACAGAGATAAAAAGTAGATGGTGAAGCCGGGTGTGGTGGCACACGCCTTTAATCCCAGCACTTGGGAGGCAGAGACAGGCAGATTTCTGAGTTCGAGGCCAGCCTGGTCTACAGAGTGAGCTCCAGGACAGCCAGGGCTATACAGAGAAACCCTGTCTTGAAGGAAAAAAAATGTAGATGGTGGTTGTCAGGCTAGGGGTAGAGAAGATGTTAGTATTTATGCTTCCAGCACCTCACTTGGGGAAGATAAAGCTCTGGAGAAAAATATTATACAACAATGAGAATATCAGGGAGCCCAACACTTAAATGGCTATAATAATAAATTGTATTTTATGTGTACAGTACTCTTAATTGTAATAATAAAAACAAAACATGAGCTCTGATATCTGTCAAAGTCCAGTTCTATCCACTTCCTGTGGAAGTTTAGACAAAGTATGCAACTTTGTTGAGTAGTAATGTCATTGTCTTGGTCTGAAAATAACAGAAGTCTCCTTAGGAGGGCAATTAAGATGATTAATATTGATAATGCCTGCAATGTGCCTGGCATCCTGCAAGTTTAGCAAGTGGTACCTGGTATTGCAGTAATGAACACATTCTTAAGGAGATGTTTAGTCTATTTTTTATTTTGTGTGACAGGTACAAAAGGTGATACTAGACTTAAAAATGTATTAAGGAACCAACACTCAATGAACTGTGTAGGATTCATGAAATTGTGGACAGGGAAAGGAAGGGAGGTAACACTTATTAAACATCCAATTTGAATTTGTATCAAACAATCTCATAATTACAATATTTCAACGAGAAAGAATTTTTCACATTGGGAAATAGACATTTACAGGGATTAAAAATAATGTATCCATCTAGCATAGTTGTCAAATAATATTTGAATAAAATTTGAATTGGAGCTGGGCTGTGGTAACATACACCTTTAACCCCCTGTGTTAGAGGCATAGCAGAGGCAGTGGCAGAGAGGAGAGAGAGAGAGAGAGAGAGAGAGAGAGAGAGAGAGAGAGAGAGAGAGAGAGAGAGAGAGAGAGAACAACAACAACAACAAGAAAAAATAGAATTTCCCTAACTCCACAGTCCAGTAAATTTCTAGTACTTATCAAGGCTACTCTACATTTGGGGTAGTGTGGATAACTATCTCCAGGTATGTGGCTATAGAAACCAGAATATTTACACAGATACTTTCCCACATTAGCTGCCTTTCTAGGCTGTATAAAAGAAGGTAAAAGATTCTTGGCTCCATCTGCCTGTCTATAATACAAGAGTGGATTTTTCCTTGCAGGCTGTTAGATGTAACCAGACTGTGTAAACTCTAGCTACACCCAGAGAGTTTGATCAGACACAAGGGAGAATCTGGCTGACAAGTGGACTGAAACCAAACACATACGCAGAATGACTGTGACCCTCTGTCATTGGAGTAAAAATATTTACTTCTTTAGATGCTGGCCGATATCTTAGATATTGACTGGTTTAGGGGCAGGTGATCACTTATTCTTTGAGATTATTGAGAGTTGAGTCTTCTAAGAGAAGAAACCAAAAGAGAGTCCTGAATGGAAGAGGCTTCCTAGTAACTGAACCTTTTGGCTACTATAGGAAGCAGAAACAGAGCCTTCCAAAAGTACCACCATCCTTATCTCCCGATGTCAGAAACTGATAGTCCAGAGTGCGAAATGGGAATCCAGTGTGCATAAAACAAAAGGAAATGGAATCTGCTACAAGATCCCTTGAAGAGGGAGAAAAGAGGGCCAGACAGGAAGCCTGGGGCTTAAGTATCCGTCAGAACTCCCATTGCTATTTACAGGGGTCTGAACACTGAAGTCTTGCCCATGTTAGATTCTGACCAAATACTTTAAAATTAGAATGTTTAACTGGGGCATCATCTAAGTAGACTGTGGTTATCCAGTTCTAGAATCAAGAAAAATATTTTACGCTGAGGTATTTTATTGTAAAGCACGAGTGTATGAACACTACTGAAAAATAGTTTTAATAACAGCAGTGACAACATCCACATTTGCATATCACCACTGGCTTTGGCAGATCCCACTTTTCTATGTCTTTCATATCATCTTCCATTCTGAGAAGACATTATTGTTCTTAGGTACTAGTGGCAAAATATGTAACAATGTGGATATTGCTAACACAGAAGCCAGAAGGGAGTTGGGGAAGGGCCTTGAAACTTGGTGTCTTAAGTATTAACCTCTATTTGAGGAGGGGTGAGACAGGGTCTTCCTGTGTAGCCCTGTGCTGGAACTTTCTCTATAGACCAGGCTAGCCTTAAACTTACAGAAATTCACATGCATTTGTCTCCAAAGTACTGGGATTAAAGGCATGTGCCACCACTATTCAGCTAGCATTAGTGAGCTTGACAATGCTCCCAGTAAGGAGACTGAATAATGTGTGGCAGGACCCAGGAGTTTCAGCATATCTATGTACTACCAGTGTTGTAGTACACTGAGACTTAAACTTTTGCATTTAAGGAACTAACTTGTCTGTGGGAATACCTACCAGCTAGATGTCAAGACAGATACAGATGACCAAAATGAAGTTCATCAGAGTTTGTGATTGCCCTGTGTCTTGTAACTAGTAGACATCAGAATTGGAATCCAAGGCTGTTTCCATCCAAACCGTGTAACTTGGCAGGACTCTGTGTTCCTGATCAAATGGTACCGGAATCTTGACTCTTCTGTTGACTTTCCCCCTCTTCCTCCTCCTCCTCTTCTTGCTCCTCCTCTTCCTCCTCCTTTTCTCCTCTTCTTCCTCCCTTTCATCCTTGTCCTCTTCTTCATCATCTTCCTTCTTCTACACCCTTCTCATACTCCTACGTTTCTTCCTCTTCATCCTCCCCCTTCTTCTCCTCCTTCTCTTTCCTCCTCTTCCTCCTGGGCTTTCTGAACCCAAGGTTTCAAATGTGTTAGGCAAATTCCCTGCCACTGAACTTCAATCTTGCATCCTTGCCCTCCACTTACCTTCTTTAGTGAACTATAACATTGCCAATTTTTCATAAACAAAGCATTAACACATGGTAAACCCATAGAATGATACATTAGATATTAACAATGATCATTTAGAAGTATATTGACATAAAATATTCCATATTATACAAATAAAATGGATAATGACAAGGTATATCTATTGATGTATCTGTTGTAGCTTAATACATGTATATTGAGATCGATTGGGGAGGAAAGGAATGCTTGTGAGTATTGCAGTACATCACCTTAGCGAGGTACTTGACTCCATTGAGACTTAGTCCAAACCTATAAAGGGTGCAAGTCATAACATTTACTTCATAGAGATGTTGGGTAGGGAAGGGATGTCAGTAAAATGTTTAGCATGATGCCTGACACACAAACAGTGATCCATAAGTGCTAATGTTATCTATGTATAGACCAATGGAGAAATCTTTGCATGAGACTTAAGTGTCCTTTTGCCTGTGGCCAGCCCTTCACTGGCTATCCTGGGGATTAATGGGAACAGAAACTTTTATAGTCCTACCCTCTGAGTGGTCCAGCCTTCCTCAGTTCTTATCCTCAGCAAGAGGGAGAGATCCTTCTTACTTTTAGAAAGAACCTTGGAACCTTCTTTAGAAAGAAAGCTTGGGGTGGGAGGAATCACAGTTTTGACAGGTGCAAAGCCCTTCTCTCTTATTTCTCAGCTCAGGGCATCAAACACGCTCTGCAACCATGCATTTGGTGATGGCTGATGCTCACTCTCTGTTTCTCTAGCCTCCACCTATTATAGACTTTGGGAAGATAATCATCTACACCAATAACCTGAAAATCATCCGAACCCCGATGGACAAAAGGGACTTCATGAGGAAAATCCTCCAAAAGGAGGAGGTGGCTGAGGAAGAGTCTCTGATGATCACAGGGGAAAATGATGACAGCAAGGAGCGGAGTGGCAGCCCCCTGCCAGAATCGGACCGCACATTTCTCCATAAGCAGCACACACAGGTGCGTCTGTGCTGTTGTTCCCTTCGGGCTGGCCCTGCAGCCATGGCCTGCAGATTGCTCTGCTCCTTCTGTATCACCTTTCTAAACATTTTTGAATAACACCACTTATAAAATCTCTTAAAGTGTGAGAGGATTTTTAACATCCATTGGATTGTAATGGCACAGTATTGCTATAAGCAAATATAATTTCATATTTCAAATATATATGATTTTTAAATTTTTTGGATGACTTCACATTTAATTAATCTATGAATACTGAGTATTAGAGATGAAAAAATCATCTCTGTTCTTATTTATTTATTTACTTATCTGAGACAGGATCTACAGCTTAAGCTGGCCTCAAACTCCTTATGTAGCTAAGGATGATCTTGAACTTCTGATCCTCTTGCCTCTACACAGAGTTTTGGTAGTATATGTGCCACTAGCCTAGGTTTATATGAGGCTGGGCATTGAACCAGGGCTTCCTGATGCTAGGCAAGCATGCTACCAACTGAGCTTCATCACTAACCCCAGCTCTGCCACTTTCTTATGAGTTCACTTGTGCCCCTATTATTGGCCCAGGTCTTAGTCCGCAACCTGTGAAGATCCTGTAAAGTCTTGAGTCGATTAGAAGATTAGGTTGAGGGCTGGAGAGATGGCTCAGTGGTTAAGAGCACTGACTACTCTTCTGAAGGTCATTAGTTCAATTCCCAGCAAGCACATGGTGGCTCACAACCATCTGTAATTGGATCTAATGTTCTCTTCTGGTGTGTGTCTGAAGACAGTGACAGTGAGTACACTCATATATATATATATATATATATATATATATATATATATATATATATATATAAAATCTTTAAAAAAGAGGAAGATTAGGTTGAGTTGAAACTGATACTAGTTGTAAATCCACAAGCCCAGGTAGGTACCTGTGGACTGCAATATACGAAGAGTGAATGATTGAGTCAGATGCTGCTGCTATCACTGAACAAAGTGTTTTAGGGTCCCTTAGATGTGTGGTTTGTTTCTGTGGGACTCACTCCAATATCCCATGAGTTTGTACTGAAAACTGGAAGGGCTTTGGAGAACCTGAGTGATGTCCCTGCCCCGTGAGGACTGAGGTAAAGAGAACAAGGAGCTCATGTCCATCTTTGAGTGATGACCTTAGGCCCAGGAGCCAAGTCTCCTATTCTCTCTCATTTCTCTGCCTTGCATGGATGCCTAACTCCCCACAGTACCTCTTAAAATCTAGCTTCTCTCTTCTTTCCTCAGCCTACGCCTCCACTAGAACACAAGTCTCATAGACTCCATTAAAATGCTACTGAAAATTGGTTCCCATCTACCCTTTGGGCAGATGTAAATGCTTTTGAAACGAGAATCTCTGTTTGTCACCCCCATCCCCTCCACCAGAACTCAGGCCTCTTGAACTCCAGAAAAAAGCTCCTGAAGTTTGTTTCACATCTACCCTTTGGGCTGATTTCACAGCTGAAAATGTAATTACTTTTGAAATGAGAATCTCTGTTTCTGTCATTCCTTTCTTAGGCCTTCCAACCTCTCAAAGCGTTCTGTGGTGTTGCATTGCTTAAGATAAGACCAAGTCTCTTTACTTTAGGGAGCCTTAGAGAGTGACCTGCACCTTCCTATTTCTTTCTCTTCTGGCCGGCGATGGGAGTTCCTCAAAGTTACAACGATAGAAAGCCCTGGGTTGCCTGGCCAGTGCTAGCCCCTCTGGCTTTATCTGGTACATATTTCTTACTGTGCCTTTCTCCCTCCACTCCCCATCAGTCCATCTATCATCACTGGTTCTTTGCACTCTAGGTGGAAGCAGATCCCATCTGCATGCAATGCCCCTAAGGTCTTCCATCCTCTTGCCTTTATCTCTTGAGTTCTCAGTGGAGGTTTTATCCTTTGTAGGGGGCTCTTGATGGCTCCCTTGAGACAACACCCTCAGCCCAGCTCCATCAGGACTTTAAACACCTTGTCACAGTTGCAACTTTACTTTGACTTTTGTGATTGTGCCCATAAGGTTTGCTCATACCTACCAGGATTTGATCTCCACAGAGGCAGACAATGTGTTCACGTTAGGTGCAACATTGTGCTTCCCAGGTCCCAGGGGGGAAAAGCCTGGCATATAATTGATGCTCAGTAACTATTGTTTAACTGTGTGTAGAAAACATACTGGAATTTGGAACTCTGTGTCAACTGGTAAGAAATACCCCACTATTGCTGATAATCTTCTACAAGATGTAGAGCCTAGCATGCCAGCCAGCAGATAGCCTGAACATCATGAATATCACTTTTCCTCCTTAGATTTCTTTAATACCATTATTTCTTCTACTCTGTTGTAACTTGGAGGAACTCCCCTTTCCACCCAGAAGAGATAGAAATGAGAAAGTGCAGGTCACTCCCTAAGCCTGAAAGAAAAAAGCAACAGCAGGCCTCACATGACAGTTACCTTTCCATTCAATTTGGAGAAATCCTGGTCTTCCATTTTCTGTAGTGCTGTAAACGAGGGCAGAGTGTGTAGCAGAAGGTTGCTGGGGAAGGCCACGCTTCCCTTGTCTGTCCTTTAAACTCTGTTTTAAATTACTATTTGTGTGTTCAATCCCTCGTGTGATAAATGCCCAGACAAGTTTTATTCTAAAAGAAAGGGTCAAAGAACATCAAGGAAGCCCTTTGACCAAGAGACACTTTGCTCTGCTCTATGGAACTGGGAAGAGAGAGCCTGATGAAAGAGTGGGGCAAGGCCAAGAGTGGGGGCCACCTATCAACTCTAAAAGCAAAGCCCAAGAATAATGGAGGCGAATCTCAGAAGCATGTGCGAGAGAGGGGACCCTGGCTCTGTGCTTGATGGGTTTATAATCGGGAATCTCTGGGCACTTTAATGCTTCCTGTGATCTCATCTTTGAGAAAGTAAGATAAGGCAGTAGTAATAATAATAATAGAAGCACTAATAGCTACTGATTTCGGAAGGCTCAGCTACTATTCTCAGCGTTTGTACATGCAATGGTTCATTTCATTCTTATGAGGACCCCCTTAGAGCATGTCTTACCAGCAATCTTACTATGCAGCTAGGTAAACTGAGGCTAAGAGAGGTCAAGTAACTTGCCAGAGGTCACTAGAGACAGCAGTCAAATTTAGGTCCATGTGCCAATGTCATGATCTCAGGCACTTCCTTCGGCAGAATCTGGTCTGGGGCTGGTCGCCGTCTTTAGAGCTGTGCATGCCTACATGTCTGCAGGGAGCATGGCCCTTTTTTCTTGGTCATAAAGGGAGTAGGAAAAGGACTGAGAGGTTCTGTTTCCTGTCGGGGACTTAGGAAGGCTCAGTGGAGTAGGAGATTTCCTGGCAGGGGGCAGCCATGGGTGGGGCTCCCAACAGGGAAGAGTGGATGGGTAAGTCTGTCAGGAGAGAGCTGAACAGATGACTTCTGGAAACATGTGGGAGTTGGCCAGGATATGCAGACACACCTCAGGACAAGGATCAGGTGCTCCGAGAAAAGAAGAGTTGTTTAGGTAAAAACATCTTTAGATCTTCTAAGACTATGATTTCTGTATGAGGATTTATCAGGAGGACAAGTGTCGGTGAAAAGGGTTCTCCAAGCTTCTTGTTTTCTCTGTTGTTGGTTTTTTTTTTTTTTTTTACTTCTTCTGAGATGGTCAGGATGCTAGGCGACTCAGTTGGACTGGCTTGAGCCTAAAGAGCATCTCACAAGAACGGGTGAATTTGTGCCAGCGTTGGGAGGACCTGGGCTGGAAATGGGAGCATGGGAGAACCCGAGGCAGGTATGAGAGGATGCTTAGAAGTTGGACTAGACAGTGCTCATTAGCAGACTCACCAGGCATCAGTCTGATTTACAGCCTACTCCTCGGGAGGTTCAGTTTATGAAGAGTGTGAAATGGCTGATTTCTGTGAACGCTTCAGACATTTTGTCTCAAGACATGGTTGAGGGCCATTTTCTGGAAACAGGAGACTTAGCTAAGAAAGGAACTGACTTTGATGGGGAACTTAGGCTATATAAGAGAGAGAGGATGCATTTGCACGTGATGCCTCACTCAGTATCGCAGGACTCCGAGGGTAGGCATTACCAATCCTGTTTCATAGAGAAAGAAAGAACAGGGAGGCTAAGCCGAGGACCCCAGTTGTACTGTCCGCACCAAACACTAGCTTCTGCTCTAGTCTATTGATGCCACAGCCCAGAGCTTTATTTTTAAATTGAGAATGTCATACA
>NW_022196895.1:37990818-38014612 GCF_008632895.1 Mastomys coucha | reverse complement strand
GGTCTCACTATATTCAGCTCTGGCTGGCCTGGAACATGCTATGTACAACACACTGGCCTTGAACTCTGCCTGTCTCTGCCTCCTAAGTACTGGGATTAAAGGTGTGTGGTACTTTGCCCAGCCATAAAGAAAATGTTTTGATAGAATCCACTCTTCCTTCTCCACCCTCCAATCCCATACCCACCCATTTCCCCTCCTTGATTCATGAGCTTTCTCCCTTAAAGAAAAAAAAAAACACTGAGTTGACTGAATGCCACTGGTAATTGCATGGGTGTAGGACCATCTTCCGGAACACAGGTAGCCTTTCAAGGGCCAAGTCCCTGGTGAAAACTGACTCTAGCTGCCATTAGTTGCTAGAAACTTCTCAGGAGTGAGACTTCATGAGCCTTTACCTTGTCCATCACAGCCCAGGGTTTTTAATCATTGGGTCTAACACAGTTCTCAAAGAGAATAAAATATTACAAGAACTGAGAGCTAATTCATTCACCAAGCCTGCCAGTTGCAGAAAACATCCCTTCTTGAGCACCTGATGTTGGACAGCTACAACGAGGGGCTATGTGAGCAGTCATGGATTCTGGTGTTCAACCCCTCTCCCTTCTTCCAGGCTGTATTCCTGATATTGCCAGGTAGCCTCTCAATATGACATTTTCCCACTGGACCAGGTGATAGTCTGCACTGGACGGTTGTGAGGGTACCAGGAAGCCCTTACAGGAGGAAGCGCCTGGTTTCCTTGAGCTCCCGCTGAGGTTTGCCACACTGCCTCCTTACTCTACTTTGCAGGGAGAAAAGTCATGCCCTTGCCTCTGTGAAGCATATGTTAGATGAGAACAAGGGTGGCTAAGAGCAGAAAGCTGCAGAATGCCAGATGTGATGGCAGATGTACTCATAGCATTTGTTGTGATCGTTGCATGGCTCCAGAAAGACCGCACCAGGCCAAACAGTTCCACGTGAGGTTTATTGACAAAGGGCGAGGTGGCCACGGAAAGAGAAGCTGGGGGGCGGGGGGGGGAGGGAGATATCAGAGGGGCCTTCCTTTATGTATGGATGGTGACCTAGCTACAAGTAAAGGTGGGAGGTGAGACAAGTAGATTCTGGGATTATGGTGGCTGTTGCCTCGGCAACAAGTGTGCGGGTCTCGCTGTTGCCTATGCGATGTCACAGGTTTCAGAGTTCCTGATACCAACAGCATTCATC
Source organism: Mastomys coucha (assembly GCF_008632895.1). NCBI lineage: Eukaryota > Metazoa > Chordata > Mammalia > Rodentia > Muridae > Mastomys > Mastomys coucha. The sequence goes on along the minus strand of NW_022196895.1, from coordinate 38,013,418 downwards.
TACAAAGTCTGATAAAATTGCTGTTCCGTGTCCTGGCCAGCTCCCTCGTTAGCATTTGTGGGAAACATTTTCTGTAATTCCTCTCCGGTCTTTGCCGAGACCCAGTCCTGTTTTGCTCTCCGTGAGAACGGTGGACATGAACCGCTTTGTCTAACTGAAGTCCGACTTGTCTTTTGCAGGATGGGTTGGTCCCTGAGGAGAACTGTCTCCACTGCCAGGGGTCCGGCATTGCCACTTGCTCTCTGTGCCATGGCAGCAAGTTCTCCATGCTGGCTAACAGATTCAAGGAGTCCTATCGAGCCCTCAGGTGCCCTGCCTGCAACGAGAACGGCCTGCAGCCTTGCCGCATTTGCAGCCCCTAGCCCCTAGCCCTGGTTTTCACATGTGCCTTTCGTATACTCTCTTACCGCACTACTCTTAATAAAGCACCCGGCTTCCTCCTGCCTCTCACCGAAAGGGAGCCTACCGCAGCTGCAGTCACTTCTACCACTAGCAAATCTCAAATAACTTGATGACATTTTGTGAAGTTGTTACCATCTCTACATGTGCCTAAGTAACAGGGGCATTTTTGAATTAGAATCTGCTTTGAAACTGGTTCTAAAATTATCCTTCCAGGAACATGTGCATGCATCTCACTTGATTTAGCTCAGTCTTCCCCTTGCGCCAGTGAACAAATAACTAAATGCACACTCCAGGCAGCAGGTTGAAGTCATTTTCTGGGCCGGGAGCTATTTTGCAAAATTATGTGGTCAGAAAGGAATAAAGAAGTAGATTTCCAACGAACCAGATTCCTGTTTCTTATAATGCATCTGAAATTGTCTTTGGTAAAATTGAAATTTCTAATGAAACAGAGAGGGAAGGGGCAGTCAACACTGGAGGCTCTCACAAACCTCTGCAAACAAAACAGGATGCTCATTCCAGAACCAGACAAGCTGAGGAGGCCCCTCCTTCTGAGGCTGCTCATGTGGCATGTTCTAGCACTTACTAGGCAGACACAAGATAGACCGCTTCTGTGTGCCTCTCACTGGTGAGGTTATAAGCCACACCAAAGCTATTGGGATAAGGTCGGTGCTCAAGCACGTATCTCTGATAAGACTTCTGCCAGCTCCACAGTCAATTAGCAAATAGACAGGTCTATTTTAAGACTAAGATCTAGCCTGCTGCTCTTTAGAAAGGACAGCAGGTGTTTCAGGCTTATCTACAGCAACTCTCAAAGAGAAGAACCAAGAGGTCTCATAGCTAGATATTGTTTCTACAGCCCACGAATGAGCATGTGAAGGGAGACTCTTCCCTCTTAAAGAGAGCTATTAAGTTTTAAAAGCACGTTTGTTAATGAACTTTTGCAGCTCAAACACCCACTCTCCACACTCAGTGAGAACGACACTGGAGTTTGTTATTCAGTGAGACTTGATGCTTATCTTCAAGAATAATTCTGACTTCATGTCTTAGTAATCCATCAAGGCTTGTTATTCTCTGGTTCTCTGTTACATCAACAGTGGGTTGCATTCAGGGCAACAGAAGTAGTTCTAGTAAAAAGACGTGAACACTCTTTGAAACCACAGTGCTCCTGTTTGCTCCCCTGTGCGCACCTGATCCCTTCGTGCCGCTGTGTGACCGCCTCCTGCCTCTATTCATACTTCTTACGGCTGTTCACCTTTCTTCATTCCCAGCATAGCAGAAGGAGTGACGTCAAGAGGCCTCTAAGCGCTTTACTCCTTAAAGAGTATTCTGCCTCCAAAGCAGAATCATAGGTGCTTGAGGCTTCGTGTAACTCAAAGACCCTAGGCCGTTGGCATCCTGTGGGTCTTACACTGTTAGTGGAGGCAGACTTGTAAAGGTAAAGTGTAATGTAGCTTTACTGGGATGAAATGATTATAGCATGGGGTTAATATGGTTGGAGTAAAAGAAGGATACCTTGTTAGACTTAGTGGTTTCTTTGTTTCTTTCGGTGCCATGGCTTGAAGCCAAGATCTAATACATCTGAACATGTATTTCACCCCTGAATTATATCTTCAGCCACTTCCTTGGTGGGTTTAGGGAGGCTGCCCAAAGGAGGTGCGAGCTGTGTTGGCTCCTTTTCCTTATACAAACACACACACACACACACACACACACACACACACACACACACACACACACACACGGTTGTTATTTCCTCAGCTGTCCCATATGCTCTTAAGGGTGGCAAACTTTTTAAATCAATAGATACGTCTATTAATGCTTACGCTAATTGTGTTCATCAGTAGGTAGAGAGTAATTATTGTGATGGAAATACTTAACACCTGACCCCTTAATAAGGTATTAAATATATAAAATCTTGCTGCTAGATGAATTTAAACTTCTGAAACTACAAGCCCAAACCAATTTTCTTTTTTTTTATTTAAGTTTTATTGCATTAAGATGAGAAAAGATAGATAATTTCAATTTATCTGAATTTGTTAACATTTAAAAACATAGTTTAAATAAATAGAATTACATCACATTCTTCTTTCCCTTTTGTACCCTAACTTCTCCCAGAGACCCCCCTTCAATATCTGCCATACCTTTCATTTTTTTAAAATTTTATACTTTAAAATTTATAAATTAATGTAACACTAAAAATGAATATTATAAAAGTTGTTTGATGTAAAACAATAATCAATTGAACAGTCTTATGTAGATGCTTGTCTACAGCAATACTAAAAATATATACATTTTTCTCAATATAAACTTTAAATATCTGTATTTAAAATACAGCATATTAACTATATGATATTTTAAAATAATATCACTATTAGGTTTTTTAATGAACATAAATAAAGACTTTTTGTTTATTTGTTTGTTTTGTTTTTAGTAGATCTTAAAATCTTGACTCTTACTATGGTACAAACCCGAAATAAGTACAGTTTTTAGACATTGGAGTTCATTGTAATAAGGCTGTACTTCAATGACCCTCACATCACCAAAAGATTTTACCACCATCATAGCTAAGCTGAGAGTTGACAGTTCTGCTGCACCAAGGAATGAATTGTAGGCACGATTTTTGGATACAGACTTCCTGCTATGGTCAAAGCTATTTGACTGGAGTGATTGTCTTCATTCTCAGGCCACAGAGAACTGGTTACATTCATTTAAGAAATGGTGTGTGTATTAAGATGGCTTATCCATGAAGTCATTCACCAACTGTTTCAATGAACAATGGTTCTGTTTGGAGAGTGGCACAGACATTAGGTGAGGGTAAGAATCTGGTTCATTGGCTGTGATGATTTTGAAAAGCATTCATCTCAGAAAAAGAGTAACTTATAAAGTCCTCTTCTTCAAAATTGATACAATAGTCATAAATATCACGTAAAGCATCCAGTCTCTTTGTTCTCTTATAAGCCACCTCCCAAATTAGTTGTCTACATTTCTTTTGGCTGTATAAGTAATTTTGAAAAATGTAAGCTGTTTTGAAAACCATAGTATAGTGTAAAAGCATCAAATAAAAAATCCTACTAATAGAGAGGCTAAGGATAGGAGAAGCATGATTTCAAGACCATTATGTGGTACACAGCAAGACACTGTTACATACAAACAAGCAGAAAGAGTATATGGATCTATTTCTCCACTTACCAAATTAGACAGACCATTGGATGACAGAACAAATTTCTGATTCTTCATATTTTTGAATTTCAATCGATTAGGATATGTTGATAATATTAATTTTCATATTAAGAGATATTTAAGGAAAAGTGTGTGGTGTATGTACATGTGTAGAATGCTTCAGCATGCCTCTAACTGGTGTTTGTGTGTTAGGTGGTGGGAGCCTTTCTCAGAAGCCGTGGGAAGCACTTGACTCACCGTGACATGCAGCTGAAGTTGGGCCTCTTTGTTCATGCAATGTCACAGGTTCTTCTATAATTTCCACCTGATGCTCCGGACCTAGGTTTGCAGACTACATTTCCCAGACTCCTTAGCCTGATGGGGGCAGGCAAGTTCTGCCAATGAGAAGTATGTACAGGAGACTGCTTAAGGGATATAGAAAGACACCCCACCCTAACCCCTATCTAAGCCCTCCTTAAAGCCAGGCTCCTGGCAGCTTCTGACACAGCATTTCTAGTCTACTCATTAGGAATCTTTGTAACCAAATCCTATAATGAATTCCCTGTTTGAAATGTGTAGAATGGGTTCTCTTCCTGGTTGGGTGAGGACTGGCATAAATGTTTTGAGCAAAGGAGGATCATGGATGCAAGGAGGATCGGATCGTGGATGCAGGGTTTTTGTTTTTGTTTGTTTGTTTTCCCTCCTGCTTGGCTGCTGCGTTAGGGAAGGAAATAGCAGGGTAAGGGGAGACTTGGAAGGCTGGCAGTGGATGGTTGCCACGATCCAGGTGGTGGTTTATGGTACAAAGTAGCCCAAACTATGACTGTGTTCTGAAGGTAGAGCCGAGGGTTTCTTAACTGCTCTCCGTATTCAGAAATCTCCCCTTTCTGATTTGCGAACATTGTGTGTTGTTCAGGACAGGAGGCAGCTTAGGGCAAGGTAGGTTGGTCCTCTAGGACTCTAAGAATTCCTTTATAGCTGGAAGCAAGTGCGATGATTACAAACATCATCTGGACAATAAGGCCATGATACAATAATGCCAATGATGCAATGATACCAATGATACAATGATGCCAATGATACAGTGATGCAATGATACAATAATGCCAATGATACAGTGATTCAGTGATACAATAATGCCAACAATACAGTGATGTCAGTTAAACAACAATGCCAGTGACACAGTGATGCTATGCTAGAGTGATGCCATGATACAATGATACCATGTTCTCTGAAAGTGCAAGAACTTTTTATATAAACAAGGGACTTCAAACATCCAGTGTTTTACAGAGTATGATGGTCCATGCCTGGATGTCCAGTGGTGGCGAAGAGGAGGCAGGAGAATGCTGAGTTTGAGATCAACCCAGGTTACACAGTGAAACAAACAAATAAACAAGCCAAGCCAAAACAGACCAAATCAAAAAATCCAGAAGTGCCGGGTGGTGGCGGCTCACGCCTTTAATCCCAGCACTTGGGAGGCAGAGACAGGTGGATTTCTGAGTTCGGGGCCAGCCTGGTCTACAAAGTGAGCTCCAGGACAGCCAGGGCTACACAGAGAAACCCTGTCTCAAAAAACCAAAAAAAAAAAAAAAAATCCAGAAGTAACAGTTTCTGTTAAGGTCCAGGCAGGTGCAGTGCCCTTTAGGAAATACGTACAAAGGAAGAATTAGTATTTATCACCTAATGAAATTACAGCATTGGGCCTGTAAGTCAGGGTAATAAGTGGATTGACTTTCCAATCAGGGGACAGCACTATGGCTAAGTACTACTATTCATGTCAGTGATTTCATTTACTCTGCCTAGCCAGGTTAGTGAGTGGGTGTGTATGGATTCTATCTATTTCATTTAGCAAACCCATATCAGCCTTAATGGGCACAGAGCCTTATTCCAAGTTCTTTATCACTTCCCAGTACCTTCAACTTCCTAGTATCTTCATAGTAAAATGTATTCAGTTATTGAGTTTACTCCTGTCCTCTTACCCCCACATCCCCATCCCTCACATCCTGTGGTGGTTTGAATGAGAATGTTCTCCAAAGGCTCTGGCATTTGAATGCCTGGCGTAGCACTGTGTGAGGAGCATCAGCATGCTTAGCCTTAGGTAGGGGATGGATTTGGAGGTGTTTCTGCCTTCCCATCTTGGTTCATTCCTTTCCTCATGCTGTGACTAGAATGGCTCATCCCTTGGGCCCCGCTCCTCACAGAGCACTTAGACTTCACACAGAGGATCTCTAACATCCAGGACCCTCCTTTCTCAGGTCTGCCTTGCTTGGACTTGTGGACTAGAATGGCAGTGTTGGGTCCTTCCCTTCTGCCTCAGCTGCAAGACACCGGAGCTTGTGACCAGAGACTCAACTCAGGCCTGCTGTGCCTAAAACAAAGGCTCACTACTCTGAGTTCTGCCTTCTATGCCTGTCTACCAATGTCTGCAGGGTCAGGAAAGGTAGTACTCATAGATCTTAAACCTTTGATTTTAGAGAAAGAAAAAAAAAAAGACAAAGTCTTATTTATGTCAGGTTGGCCTCAAACTCACTATATGAGTAAGGATGACTTTTTTTTTTTCAAGACAGAGTTTGTCTGTGTAGTCCTGGCTGTGCTGGAACTCACTCTGTAGACCAGGCTGGCCTCAAACTCAGAAATCCACCTGCCTCTGACTTCCAAGTGCTGGGATTAAAGGCGTGCACCACCACTGCCCTGCTAAGGATGACCTTAAACTTCTGATTATCTTGTCTCTACATGTGAAAATAGGTGTGTACCACTACATCCAATTCTATGCAATACTGGCAATCTATCCCAGCACCTTGCACCTGCTGGGTAAGCATTCTGTCAACTGAGCTACTGCCCCATCCTCTCAACTTTAAGAAACAAACAAACAAATCCATTTTTGCTTCTAGAAAAGATCTCTATTGAATGATGAATTAGACATTTATTTATTTTTTGGAAACTGCGTTCATAATTAACTTTGTGGCCCCAAATTTACCTTCCTAACTTATACTGGCTCCAAACATCAATGAAGTCTGAGTCCTATGGAAGATGACGTTTTCTGATTCTAAGTCTTCCTCAAATGTGAATTATTTCAGCAATGTATTCATTTAGATGAGCACTGGTCACAGTTCTGAAAAAACTACAGTGGTTCCCTGGGGCTTGATTGAAGTGAAGTCTGTGCAAAAAGTAAATCAGAGAGAAACGCTCAGTTGTTTTTAGTCACCTTTTCTCATTAGCTGAATCTTCTCATTTTCTAATTAAACATAGGACTTATCGGAGAGTTCATTTTCATGCAGTTATTTGAGAGAGAAATGGAGTTATCTCAGTGTCAGTATTGCGGGGTATAAGCCCTGCCTGTGTCAGAGAGCATGTAGAACCCCAAGGAGAGAAGATCTGGGAGACAGTTCAGCAGAGTTGCCCATTGAGCTGAGAGGAGGGAGGGAGGCGCCCTGGGCTCACCTGCCTGCACAGAGCAGAGCTTACCAGTCTCCTGTGCTTCTTGTCTGCACATGCCTTCAGCATCACCGTTAGTTATCCATCTCCTAAGCACTTCTGCCCATCAGTGGGTATTTCTCAGAACACCAGGACCATTGATTTAGAGGAAAGTACCTGTGGCTTAGAGACAGCCAACCTCGTCTGCTGCTCTTGTAAACTCAAAGTGTGTGTTTTGAGGGTTCCTAAGACATCAGGGAATGTGAGAGACACAAGGATGCACCAAGACGAAAGAGAGATGTTCCCCTTCGGGGACAACAGCACCCTGGACAGGAAACCAGAGATTTAAACAGATATTTGAAAAACAGAGTGGCAGGTGTCAGGAAAAGAAGAGAAGAAATGTAGTTAAGTTGTTCATGTAGAGCACCAGGCCTTGGCCATCACTTTCGGCATGTCTTCCCATAGTGCCCAGCACACAGGCATTCGGTGACAACTTGGAGATTATTTGTTGAGACACATCGAGCTTCACCCCTGGGCCTTTAGTGTGTTGTTTGTTATCTCACGTGCCAATACCTTATGAAAGCTTGGCAAGTACATAGCTTTGAAAGTGACTATGAGCCCGGCATGGTGACACATACCCCAATGCAGACACTCAGGCAGGAAGGGAGTTCTTCAGTTTGTCCAGCCTGGAGTTCATAGTGAAACCATACATTTAAAGAAAATCATTTCCAGTGAGGCCCACTTTCTGGATTTGTGCCCTCCTGTAATCGTCTCCCCTCAGGTGTTAGCAGCCCCAGAGGATTTCTTCTAACAAGAGAACGGGATCAAAATGTGATGTCACCTATGAGATTTAAGTATAGAGAACAGTAACTCTTTCCCTGGCTCACCCAGGCCATGTGTGCATTTTGGATAGGTCCATGTAGCAAGGAGTACAATATGGCTTCTAGCCACTAATCCCTCAGCAACCTGCCAGTGACCAAACGAAGGAGATTTCCCAGGACAATCTAAAATGCTGCAGCCCAGCCTAGCAACTATATGACAGACTATGACAGCCCTGGAGCCAAAGTAGTCAGCTGATCCAAGCTCGCGGCTCTAGTTAATAAATGATGGCTAATACATCTTAGCCTTTCTACTTTGAATAGTACTTTGAAGATGGTAAGCAAGGGGCTGGAGACTTAGCACAGTTACCAGAATGCTTGTCTGGGGTGCATGAGGTGCTGGGTACCATCTGCATCAAACTAACAAACGGTCATGGTAGTGCCTCAGGAAGGGAGGTGGCGCAAGAGTATCAGAAGTTTAAAGTCACCCTTGGCTAAACAGTGAATAGAGGCTAGCCTGAGACATGCGAGACCTTACCTAAACAAGCACACAAACAAGGAAACACACAAACAAAAGCGAAACAAGCACCTAAAACTTGGCTGATGTTTCTGAAAGAACAGGTAACTAATTTAGGCCAAAACCTGCCACGGATTGGGATTTCTTGCAGGGTCCCTTGTTCTGCGGGACGATGGGTTCTGGCCAGGTGTGCATGTGATTCGGCTTTGACAAATAGACACTACACAAGAAGTGTTCTATCTGAATGTATTTCTTAAAAAATGACATGAGGCTTTTACAATCATTGCAAAAGAGAGATGAAAAATCTGGCAGCTCAGTAGTCGAGGTACATCTGAGGCCATCTAAAACACATTAGGTCTAAAACAGCAGTCATCTCCTACGGACTAGTGCAGCACTCCTGGGCTCCGAGGATGTTCGGGCCGCATGGGCCTGGCAGGAGGGTAGAGGCTCGAATCTCTAATCTTCAGTGCTGAATGCTCGAATCTTGAATGCTCAATCTCTTGAATCTCGACTGGTGCTGCACCCCTCAGGCCCAAGTGCTCTGGGCCTGGCGTGGGAGGGGGGGAGGGGGCTATGGACTGCATGAATCTAAGCCCTAGTCCACCTAAGTTCTGGTTCTCGTCTGAGTGTGAGCAGGTCTGAATGTTGAATGTAGACTGCTGAATCTAGAATGCTGAATCCTTGCTGCTGAATGCTCTATGCTGTCTTTCTGTTAAGCTTTAATGCCCTACCCACAATGCTGGAGGCAATTAGTTAGAATGGCTTAACATTCCAAGCCAGGGTTTAATGCCCTACCCACAATGCTGGAGGCAATTAGTTTGGATGGCTTAACATTCCAAGCCAGGGTTTGACTAGGACGTTGGAACCTTGTTGAAGGTCAGAGAACAATGCCCGAATTTTCTTTTTTGCTGTAAAGAAATGATATCGTGGTGGGCCCCTCCAAGGGGGCACCAAATACAAGGACATATCTGGGTTACCTCTGAGTTTGGGGTGCCAGGCGACAATGCGGAGGCAGGAGACTGACTTTCCTTGAAGTTTACGCCTCAAATACCGCCGTCAAGCAAAGTGTGTGTGGCAAAAACCCCTTCTGCCCAGCTTCTTGTCAGGGTCCTTTATGTTCCTAGTTTGGTTGCAGGACAACTCACTCATGAAAAAAGACACTCATGAATATTTCTGTGATTAATGCTCAGTACCCAAATCCCCAAACCAATTTTTCTTAGAGCATTTAGACATTGATTAAAATATTATAAGTAAATGTTAAAAGTTTAAAGTAGCTACAATTTTATATTTAGGACTGCCAATCCTTTTAAACATTGTAACAACCCTGTTCTTGAACACAAAAAGATGGTGAGACCTGGGGCTGAAGCTTCACCCAGTCTCTGTGTGGCCTCAGGGACTGCCTGGTTTTTTGTTTTGTTTTGTTTTGTTTTGTTTTAATTTCTGTGCTTGTTTATCTCTGCTCATTTGGACAAACCCATGGGGCTTCAGTCTTATTATTATTTCTTTTTCTTTCTGAGGTCATGAAATTATTAATAGACTCAACTGGAAGATTATCTTATCAGGACCCGAGACTGGGTCTTGGTAGGAAGACGGATAATCCTTCTGCAGGCTTGCTTGTGTCTCCTGAGTTGATTTTAATCCAAATCACCATTTTCTTCAAGGCTTTTGTACAGTTCATTGACATCTGTCACGTCACAATGACTATTTCAGGCTGTCGCTTATGCCTAAGGCTTAATTTTGCAACCTACTGCCTACTGGAGTTTTTTTAAAAAAAGTTCTCTCTTGACAATTGTTACATAACGATTGCTTTGTCAGAATCAAATATTGATTTGTTCTCTTAGTATTAAAGACTGATGCATTTCTTATTATCATGGAGACTTAATCTCTTGAGTTGAGAGGCCCAGTCTGTAGCTGGGAACTTTACAGCTAGTAGTTCCTTATTTTGGAAACAGCGGTAAAACCCTTTTCTCTTTTGTTCATGTGAGGGTTCACTCAGACTGAATAGCTCTGCCTGACTTTGTTTAATGTTTCCACATTCATTTTCCTTAAGCAGGGAGAACAAGCCATATGACTGTCTCATACACACCAAATTAGTAGAAGAAGCACCATGCCCTTAATATTAACATTAGTAAGGACTGTGTTCACCATTTTGTACTACAATGACCTCTGGGCAGGAGTCTTCTACTTTGGGTCCTTTTGAATGGCCCAACAACAAGACCTAGCTTGTTCCTGGAAGGTGTGATGATGATGGCCACAATAATAATCGTGATGCTCGAATTACAACCTTGCATTAGAAACTTCCTCCTTCTCCTCTCCCTTGAAAAAAAGTAGAGAAGACAACAGAGACGATATAAGAAGACAGAAGGAAGATCTCACTGGGAGAGTGTATCCTGAAGAAAGGGAAGACAGTGAGGCTGGAAGGAACAAGGCTCCTGGGGAGTGGGGGCGGGGGTGGGGGTGGAGGTGGGGTTGAGGGTTGGCGTGGGGGCTTAATAGTTTGGATAACATTGTTTGATATTGTGGACCTAGAAATACACTTAATTTGTTTTATTTTTGTTGTCTGCACCTTATTTCTTTAATAAACTTTAACTTTTTATTACATGGAGTTCCTTAAGGCCATTTTCTTGCATGTATATGCAATATTATCAGCATAGTCTCCCGCTTTCCCATCCCCCATCCCCTCCCATCAGCCCCTCTTGCTGCTTAGACATTCCCGCTTCTACCTTCGTGTCATCAATCCATAAATCTACAACACAGTTTTTATTGCAGACACTCACTGTGCAGTCAGAGTTGGCTTTAGGAGGCTCCTTATGCTTTGTGTACAGGTGCTGATGCCCTTGCAAACATTTTTTTCCCCTTTTTGCTAACAAAAGGATGGTTGGAAAATGTCCTGATTTTTTTTCCCTTCTGTTCTCAATCACAGACTTAGAGATCCTCTGAGGAATTGTGTCTCTCTTCAGAAGAAAATGACCTGAAAGGTCTTGTGTTAGGCTCCGAGGACACACTAGAACACCAGGGTAGGTGCTATTGATGCGGCTGCTGGGTCACTCAGAGCTGGAAAGACTTTTAAAGGTTATTATCTCCTGCTGATATTTCCAATTTAACCGGCTATGTTGCTATCCTTTACTGTTCTTGTGTTACATAAGTTTCATCAACTTCCAAACCGTTCTCCTAAATTGACAATCTTTTCCTTTTTTTAAGATGAAACTACTAAGTGGAGTGGAGACATACCTTCTACACATTCCTCTTCAGTGTAATGAACCTTAAACTTCTGCCATTCAGCTATTTTTGCCATGATTTTCAAACTAAGAGATCTGTCGTAGTTCTATTATTGATTTATTAGTATTCTGATTTCATTTACATTAGATGTCCTAGGCTAGCCTGGAGAGCCTGGCCTACATGAATGTTGGGAGTATGATTATTTACTATCACATCTGGCTAAGGTTTTATATGTATTAGTTGTCAGTTATATGGCTATTGAGAATTTTGGTTGTAAGTGAATTTTCTTATATACAACTGAGTAACAGAATTTCTCCTTAGCCTTTCAAGTGTAAAACTGGACAACAGCAGTGCCCAGCTGTAGTGGTTAAATGACTTAATATACGCCAGCTACTCTAAGAGCTACAAAGGGTGACTAGCACTTATGTACAGAGCCCAGTAAATGCTAGCCATCGTTGATAAGAAATTAAAATTTATACTTTGTCTTATCTGTATTGCATGATGTTTAAGCACTTGGTGTTAATTACTAGACATACTTGCATCTTTGAGAAATTCAACCAGTTCCAATTCTTCATCCATAGTTTGAGGGTAGAGAAAGCAGTCTCTCCAGGAGAGCTGAGCCTAGACTGTTAGCCTTTTTTTTTTTTTTTTTTTTTTTTTTTTTTTTTTTTGGTTTTTTCGAGACAGGGTTTCTCTCTGTAACCCCGGCTGTCCTGGTACTCACTATGTAGACCAGGCTGGCCTCGAACTCGGAAATCCGCCTGCCTCCGCCTCCCAAGTGCTAGGATTAAAGGCGTGCGCCACCACCGCCCGGCTGACTGTTAGCCTTTTTCTAGTTGGGATTTTTTTTTTTTTTTAATTACTTTTACACAACTGTGTTTGAGTATTTAAGTATCTGTGATGCCCACAGAGGCCAGAAGATGTCATCAGATCACCCGAAGCTGGAATTACAGGCACATGAAGTTCCTGACCCAATGCTGGGAACTGAACTTTGTTCTTCTGCAAGAGCCATGTGTGCATTTAACCACTGAGTTATCTCTCCAGATCCAGGATTTTTTTTTTTTTTTTTTTTTTTTTTTTATCTACAAGTCCCAGCCCAAGCTGCAGAGTATGTTAACTAAAAAGTGGGTTTATTAGTTTGTTGTTATGACAATTGAATGATATTTCAGATAGTTGGTTCGAGGTTTGCTAAAACAGTGCTCACTAAAACCCTAGTCTTCTTCAGATTATTAACACCATGAATTAAAGCGATGGTTTAGATTGCAAATGTTTCCCAAAAGCCGTGTGTTGAATTTAGGCTTGGCAGCCAGCCACTAGCACTATTGACAGATTTTGGGGCTTTCAGGAGCAAGAGTCTAGTAGAATAAAGTTAGAACACATGTGCTATATCCCTAAGACAAAGTCAGGGTTCTACTCTGCTCTCTTTGCTTCCTGAGTGCCACAAGACAAGCAACTTCCTAACCATGATGTATTGCCTTGCCATAGGACCAAAGGCTATGGAGCCAGTTGACAATGCATGAAAACTTCTGAAACCGGAGGCCAAAATAAAATTTTCCTCTTTTTGAATTGTTGATGCTCCTAACAGTGTATTTATCCAATTGATGTAAAGCAAACTCGTAAGGGTACTGATGGGATGTTTGCTAGCCTTAGTTAGATTACTTCTTTGCTTATATCCAGAGAAGGCAGAGCTAATTTCCTTCAGCCCTACAAATCTTTCTTGATGTCTCATTGGTCTATACTGAGCCCTACGCCTACTGTGGTTCTACTTTGGAAGTAGAGGTGACTCTGAGATCCATCAGGCCCAGTCCTGATGCTTGAGCACCCTACCTTCCCTTTCTGTCTTGGGGAGTGGTGCTTATTGGCATTGAAGTAAGAGTCCGAAGAAGGGTAAGAATCTATTTGAAGATGGAAAGGCAGGACAAATCCTAATAGACAACAGACCATTCACAGTCTACCCTTTGAAGGAGGATGGATCTATATTTGTTTTTCCTTTATGCTGTAACATGTTCTTTGGCAGGTACACAGAAAATACTTAAATACCAGAAGAGTGTGCTATGAAGATGGCCCAAGAGTCATTTACTCACTTATACCAGCCTCCGGTTCCCAGGAATGCTTGACCCAGGACTAAGACCATTGCCTTTTCCTTGTTTGTTTTCTTTCTCTCTTGGGAATTCTACCCACTTTCAGGACTACTAGATAAGGTATAAATGGGCCCCTTCCTTTGGAGACCCTCTGTTGATTAATCATTAGCTGTGACACTTGTCATTCATTCCAAGATTGGGGGGCACTTTTTCATTGCTTGTTATCATACATTATGTGAGATGAATCAATCTCTTGAGATATATTCCCAGAAAATTTGTCCTTTAGTCATCCTCTTTATTAAAGCTCTGAAGCTAGGGAAGCAGCTGCTGCTGGGTTAATTAGCATTTTGGGGGAAGTCTTAGTTTGGGTTTTATTGCTGTGAAGAGAAGCCATGACCAAAGCAACTCTTATAGGTTTAGAGGTTCAGTCCATATCATCAAAGCAGGAACATGGCAGCATCCAGGCAGGCATGGTGCTGGAGGGGTTGAGAGGTCTGCATCTTCACCCAAGGGAAGCCAGGAGCTGACTGGCTCCCAAGTGGCTAGCAGGAGGGTCTCAAAGCCCACTCCTACAGTGACACACTTCCTCCAACAAGACCACACCCACTACAACAAGGCCACAACCACCACAACAAGGCCACACCCACTCTAACAAGGCCACACCTTTTAATGGTGCCACTCCCTGAGCCAACAAGCATAAACAAACCATCACAAGAGGTATGGAGAATGTACTCCCCATCCTTTGACAGTTGCTTACTTGATCTTCTCAAGAGACTCTGACATGATCACTAGAATGTCATTTCATGTAGAAAACATCGGTTGACTTGGCCTCCTGGTTTGTACATGCAGCTCAATGGAATTAATCAGAGTGAAAGACAGAAGATCTATCACCTCTGGTTGTATGGATGGATAACACTGGGTTGTATGTGGCATCCCTGGAACTCACCCTTTAACTCCCATACTTTGCATGTTTGGTGTTATCTGTGCCTAGGCAAGGGGCTGTGACTTCTGGACAGAATTAAGGTAGCAAGGAATTTGCTATTTTGCAAAGGCATAATACCAATCAGAATTTTTTCTTTTGTGGATTAGTGATGTAACTTAGTGATAAAGGGCTGGTGTAACCTAAGGAGGCCCTGGGTTTGACCTTCATTACCTCTCCCCTATGTCCTACAACAACCCCAAAGGAAGAAGAGTTTAAAAAATAATAATAATAAAAGCTAGGTCTGGTAGTACATATCTGCAGCCTCAATGTCTGAAAGGCTGAATAAGGATCATGATTTTGAGGTCAGTCTAGGCTAAACAGTGAGACGCTGTCTCAAAAACAAACAACAACAACAACAAACACTCCTTTGCCTTAAGTCAACCTGCTCATCAAAACGACACAGAAGAAATATTTCTCTCCCTCTCTCACTTCCCCAGTGCCTTTAGAAAGGATCTCTCTCTCCCTAGCTCAGGCTGGCTTAGAACTTACTATGAATCTCACAATCATCTTGCCTCAGCCTCCCACATGCTGGGATTACAGAATGTGCCACCCTGCCTCATTAAGTTAGTCATTTTATTGTCACATTTTCTTTGCTTTTGTTGTGACAGGGCTTGGTTTTATCACTCTTGTTGGCTTAGAATTTGCTAGATAGTTGAGGCTGGCTTTGAACTTGAGATCTTGACTCAGCTTCCCAAATGTTGGGATCATAGGTGTGCGTCACTATACCTGGTGAGAAGCATTTGGTTAAGGTTCAATCATGAGGTGACCATTTTAGGAGAATTATTATTGTTCTTGTTTTATTATTATGCCTGTGGGGAGATATATGAAATCAGAAGAATCTTCTGTTTGGAATGAGTAAGTTCTCTACTATCACATTTACCTGTTGAGTTCTGCTTTCCCACAATTTCCTAAGTCCCTAGCCTTCTCTTGCACAGTGCATCCTTTCTTTACTAACATCGGTGTCTTTAATCTGGACCTTTGTGGTTAAGGTTTCAAAGCATCCCACTGTTCTTGTCCTTACTCTGCACATGGAAGATTCTGTCTTTGCAGAATATGGGGAGACTAGATTCCAAATGCTCTGAGTTATTACTCTCTCCACACCAGAGCCTTTTCATCCTAGTCCCTGAATAGTCACAGTAATGATATGGCAGCGTTCTGCTACACCTCTCCTCATGGCCTGTACTCTCACCTCCTCAAGGCTTGCTCAGACTTGTCTTTTCTACTGGGGGACTTGTTTATCTACTTGTCCTGTCAATAGAGCTTCCTGAATGATTGATGTGGTCTCAAGTGGAGCCAAATCTGGGAGCAGATTGACCCTCGGCCCCATCCTGGGTTCTTGACTTCCTCCGGGTGTACCTTCCCAAAACCTCTCTTAATATCCACTTATGCAATTCCTCATCTGGAAATCTGTTGCCATGGAAACCAATCTAAAGATAAACACATATCTCCTTAGACTGTTGCAGGTGGGCTGTATATGCAGAAGCTTTTGGGCAACACCTGGTCTTGGAAACATTATTACCATGTTTGCTGGCTGTCATTATTCTTGGGGGGTAGGTACTTTATTGGGTAATCACATTATTGCCAATTCCACCAATCAGTCCTTCTAGGGAAGCAGATAATGGTTAGCTGAAGCTACTACTGTAAACCAGCTCAATTCACCCTTGCTTTGCTCTGGGGCTCCTTGTCACTGTGTCTTTTTTATTCTCTGGCTTCTTCTACTCATCCCATTTGTCAATGTTTACCATATTCCACATCCCTTGAAAAATAAGTGGGGATGTAGGGGTACAGCTCAACGGCAGAGTGCCTGTCTAGTATTCCTGTTGTCTCAGGTTTTGATATCCAACACTCAAAATTATGCACACATAGGAAAAGGAAGAATGTCTTGCTGTTTTGCTGCTGGTGCTGTTGGTGGTGGTGGTGGTGTGTACGTGTGTGTGTGATTTCTCCTTAGACTCTCTGAACTTCACCAAGATCCTTCCATTAAATCTCTTCTTTAGTGCTTAATTTGAGAACTAAGACTCCTACCTACTAGTAGGATGTGGGAGGAAAGAATAAACTGCCATAAGTTTAGTGCTAAAAGAAAGCAGGCACTTTATGGTCCAGTCTATTTTCTGTTCCCCAGATCAGCTCGGCTCCTGAGACTTGGTAAAGCCACCCTGCAGTTCACACTTACCTTGCTTTCCCTTGATTGTTGAAAAATCCAAAAAGAATTTTGTTCATTTTGTTTGGGAAAATTGTATTATGAAAAGGCCAACCACTTCACATCATTAGTGGCATGCATTTTTAAAAGCCTCTATTTAAGAAACTTCTTGTCAGCAACGATGGATTTTAAAAGTCTGATCTCATACCAGATGGGAAGCCAGAAATTACTGAAGGGCATCTGCAGTCATACAACAGAAAATAATAATGACTAAAATCCAAAGACAGAGCCAGGGAGAAGAATCAGTGCGTAGAGTTCTAGCTGTGCAAGTCTGGATCCTCAGAACACATGCACTATCACTCCCCTGTAATCCCAGCATCCCTGTGGCAAGATGGTAGCCAGAGACAGGAGAGCCCCTGGAAGCTTGAGGGCCAGCTCTCTCAGTGTGCAAAGTACAATGGCAAACAACAGAGAGACCCTGGAGGTGGAGTTGAGAACTTACTTATACCTGAGATTGTCCTCTGACCACCACCAGCTCACCATGTTCTGTATGTCTATGCTCACATACACAAATGCATGGATGTGTGCCCAGAGAGAGGCAGGGAAGAGGGAGGGAAAGAGGAAGAGAGGGATAGAGGGAGTGTTGATAAAAAGAGAACTTCAAATGGAATCATGCTTGCTCAACCTACAAGAGTCCCAGGGTTAGGGCATGAATTTAAAAGAAAAGAAACAAAACAAAAATAAAAATGGCAACTAAATATAGTGAGACATAAGAATGATATATTAAGCTTCATGTGACTTTTTTTGTTGTTGATGCTGGGGATTGATCCAGGAGCCTCAAACAGGCCAAGACCATGGCTTATCCATAAGTTCCCCACTATAGCATAGCACCTTAATGTGAGTAACTGCAAAAAGTCTTGCTTGAGTGCTGGGGAAATGGCTTAGAGGTTAAATACACTTGCCACATAAATGTGTGACCCAAGGCCTATCCCCAGACTCCACCTCAATGTGGAAGGAGACAAGTGGCTCTACAAAGCTGTCCTCTGACCTCCAAATTTGCATATGACCACCTCCCTACCACCACCACCACCACCAGTGCAGGGACTGGAGATGGAGTCCAGTGCCACCAGGATCGATCTCCTCTGCCTTCCATCTCTGATAGTCCATGCCTGGAGTTATAGGTTAAAGTATGTTGTCTATGTATGTGCTGACATCCCAATTCCAGTACCTCTGGAGTCAATCTCATCAGGAAGGAAGGGTCTCAGCAGATGATGAAGTCCTGGTGAGTTGGTGTAGCAGGATTCATAGTAAATAAGGAAGGTTTCAGGGATTAAACGACAGAAATGCCTTTCTCAGTGTTCTGAAGGCTGTGAGTCTGAGGTGGAGCTGTCAGCAGAATGATTTCTCTGTGACTTGTAGATGAAATACTTCTCCCTCTGTCCCCACAAAGGCCTTCCCTCAGAGCATGTCTCTATCTCTTCTGATGCCACAGCCATATCGGATCAGGGCTCAATGTTATCACATTATTTTAATGTAAACATCTTACAAAAGCCCCACCTCAAAGGATAGTTACATCACTAGGTTTATAACTCAGTGTGTACATGGTCTGTGTGAGATACTGGATTCAAGCCCCAGTACCCTCAAATAAATGAAAAGGTAGATACATGCAGTTATAGAAGCATTAGGCCTTCAACACAGGACTTTTGTAAGTGTACAGTGGCATGCATTAAAAATAGCCTATATTTAAGCCTCTATCTCTATCTATCTATCTATCTATCTATCTATCTATCTATCTATCTATCTATCTATCATTTATTATTTATGTATGTGTGTATCTATCATATTAAATGCAGTCTGTAACAGCTGAGAGCATTAAAGTCATAAGGGTAGGTCCCAAGGATTGAACCCAGAGCCTTCTGCTTCTTGTATACCAAGACGTAGGTTAGTTTTAATTGTATCTAAGTAGCATCCTTATGAAAATGTAGACACAAAAGCAGATATATGGAGGGATGACATGTAAAGCCATAGGGAGAATACCATCCATTGGAAATGACCTCGTGAAGCTTCTGGGAGCCAGGGATGCATGAGGCAGACCATCGTGCTGATGAGAGGTGGATTTCTAACTCCTGGATACTAGAGGTACGTGATAACACATAACACATTCCTCCTGCTCAAGCCAGTCAGTATGTGGTACTTTGAGCTGTCCAGAATAGATACAGCTTGATTCCTACTTTTCCGGGTGATGCTGGGATGGCCCTTACCTCCTCTCTTCCATTCTGCTTCTCAGCTTTCATCTCTCAGGGCATCTCTACCTTCAATATAGAGCTAGAATCCCAGCACTGTTCACCTCCATACTCCAGCACTGTGGTATCAGGTACCATTGTCTCTTTTCTGAGGTTCAGGAATAGCCTCTGTGAGTAATCTGTCTTACCTCGCCACACAGAAAGCAGATGATTCTGCTAGAATAAAATGTACATGGTTGAGGGTTAGAGAACTGTACTCCAAAACGTGGTGTTGTGGCATGCTGTGAATCTCTCTCTCTTCCTCTCTCTCTCTCTCTCTCTCTCTCTCATCATGTATGTATGCATCTATCATCTATCTCTATCCATCTATATATTCATCTATCTATCTATCTATCTATCTATCTATCTATCTATCTATCTATCTATCTATCTATCTATCATCTGTCTCTATCCATGCACCCATCTTTCCATCTATCCATCATCTGTCTGTCTGTCTGTCTAATTGAGACAAGTCTTATGGTGCCACTTAAGTTACTTTGCCACCTCCCCATCTTATTGTTTATATTTGCTAAGATTAGAGGTGTACACCACAAGACCCAACTTCTGGGTATTTTTATATTAAAAGAAATGGGATGGACAGAAGGTATATCTCAGAGTAGCAGTAGCCTTGCACACTTAAGGCCCTGAGTTTAATCTCTAACACTGGGGGAAAAAAGTTAGAAGACCTTGGAAGCTATCTAGGACAATATACTCTAAACTTTTAAAGAATTAGGACCTTCTTAACTTTCTTCCCCATGAGAGATTCTCTGGAATTCACTTATATGTAACCTCCAAATTAGACTCATATATTTGACTGCTTGCCCTCAGTTGGTGGAATACTTTGGGACAGATCAGGAGGGGTAACCTCATTGGAGGAGGTATTTCAATGAAAGTGAGTTTTTAAGTTTCAAAAGTTCACCACCACGCCCAGTCAGCTTTCTCTTTGTCTTGTACTTGGTACTTGTGGATCAGATGTAAGGTTTTAGCTACTGCTTCAGTACTGTGGCTACCTGCTACCACCATGTTACACACCATGATGGTCATAGAACCTAACCCTCTGAAACTTGGACTCTCCAAGTTAGATGCTTTCTTTTATAAGTTCTCTTGATTGTGGTGTTTTGTCATGTGAAAAGAAAAGTAACCAAAACACCAGCAAGTTTTAAAATAAGTTAAGAAAAAACTGGTTTCATAGTACTTTATTTTTCTTTGGGGCTCCAACTCAGCAATAAAGATTTCTAGTATACAGACTGGCAGTAATTCTAAGTCACGTGATCACAAACCTTATGCTGTTTAACTTGGCATGTTTTTCTACCCTTAGAATGTTTTGAAGACCTTGAAATGGGCAGGTGGCATTTACTTTTAGACCAGTCATTCAGCCAACCAGCCTCACATAGTGCCAACAAGAGCTGGGCCCTTTAACCTCTTAGGACACACTCTTGGACTTTTGTGGTCACTTAATCAGAGGTTGGTGAGCAGCTGCCTGGGGATATATGCTGGAAGAAAGTTGTGGCTCAGAGTAGAGTGGGGACCTAAGGCCTCCCATTCTGTGGTGTATTAGTCAGGATTCTCTAGAGTCAGAGAATTTATGGATAGTCTCTACATAGTAAGGGGACTTGTTATGATGACTTACAGTCTGTAGTCCAATTCCCCAACAATGGTCAGCTGTGAATGGGAAGTCCAAGGATCTAGCAGCTGCTTAATCCCACAAGGCTAGTAGATTCCAACATATGTGTTGGCAAGTAAGTGCAAACAGGCAAAGAAGAAGGAACCTTCCTTCTTCCAATGTCCTTATATAGACCTCTACCAGAAGGTGTGGCCCAGATTAAAGGTGTGTACCACCACACCTGGATCTGGGACTTGTTTTGTCCCAGGCTGACCTTGAACTCAGAGATCTCCTTGCCTTAGCCTCCTGGGATTCATAGCCACTATGCCTCAGGATCTCCATGCCAAGATCCAAGTCAGAAACTTGTATCTCTTAGCCTCAAGATCAGGACCGCAGGTGAGCCTTCCAATTCTGGATTCTAGTTCATTCCAGATGTAGTCAAGTTGACAACCAGGAATAGCTATTACATGTGGTAACAAAAGCGACAAGAGTATTAGAAGGGGTAACAGGACTTTCCTCTCTATCCTTTGTGAAGATTTCTCAAAATGAGCTTATACCAGGAAGGTAAAAGAAAGAAAAAAGAAGAAAAGAAAAAGAAAAGGAAAGAAAAAACACACAAGCATACCAACATAAGAAGAAGAAAATCACAGGAATAGAAATAACCCCATCCCAGTATGATTCAGAAGCTCATATACTCCTGTTCCATGGGACAGGGAGGAAGCAATGGATAAGGCAGACAGGGATTTTAAGTTCAGTAATGGTTGACAAGGAAAACTGAATGAGCCCGGAGTCTACTGGACAGTAGATTAACAGTAATAGACAGTGGATTAAAAGTGATTCTTTTGGGGATATTGGATGAGACTGAAATAGAAGACAATGATGTGTGAGGTAAAGGTCTGCCTGATTGTGTTGCTAAATCAGTATTTTCTCCTGCTGTGTGAGTTCAGTTAATGAATGCTTAGGGTAGAGACTAGAGGCAATCACTTCTTCACTGGCTCCAAATTATTGCTGATAAGGGAACTTAGACAGAAAGCTTCTCTCTACCCTGCTGGGAAACGGTAAGATGGGGTTCTGAGCTTACTAGTAAGGTCTTTTTGTTTTCTTCAGCTAAAGTGCTTATCACTTCCAGGCCTACCATGTTTTGGGGGATATCATTCTCAACAGTGCAATACACGCCAACAAGCAAACGATTTCTGCTTTGTGAGTTTTCGTAGACTCACAGGAAGATAATATTTTTGTTTGTTTGTTTCTGAGACACATTATTATTACAGTCCAGGTTGAACTTGAGCACTTCGTTCTTCTGCTTCCACTTCCCAAATTCTGGGATTATAAGCATACTAGGAGATATTTTTATCCCTCTGTAAGAAAGCATTGGTGATACCATGGAGTTCTCTCATCAGAAGTAGGAGCTATGGGGCTGGACCCACCCATCACTCAGCATTTCAAAGAAATGATGCTTAGAGGTTTACTCAGGTGTAACTTTTTCCTCTGAATTGAAGCAATCCTCTTTGGAGAGAAAGTCAGGAGACCCAGGAGGCAATGAAACTTAGTAGACTCAAGAATCTCACAGGATCTGTCTCCAGGTCACAGAGGCAGCAAGCCAATTGTTTGGGGAAGAGAAGACTCTTTGGTGGAACTGCCTGCTCTCGGTGTAGAGTTCCAGGGAGAGCACTTCTGTGAGTTGTCACCAGTTATGGGTGGGCTTTATGGTGACACAGCTACTTTTGAGGCATTATTCATGCTTATGTGAATGATGGCAATAAACCAGTCAGTTCACCGGGGCAGTTTTGATGGAACAGTTTATTTATTCTGGCATTTGGTCTTTTGTTGGTGCCCTAAATTAAGTGAACAGATGTTTGTTCCTGTAGTTAGGAAACACCGGGATTACAAATTAACCATTGTTGTGCTCTCTCTCTCCCTCTCTCTCTTTCTCTCCCTTTCTCTCTCTCTCTCCCTCTCTCTCTCTCTCTCCCTCTCTCTCTC
>NW_022196895.1:37957750-37990662 GCF_008632895.1 Mastomys coucha | reverse complement strand
GTGTGTGTGTGTGTGTGTGTGTGTGTGTGTTTGTGTGGATCTTGTCAGCATAAAAGTCAGTATGGAGGTTCCTCAAAAACTAAAATTAGATCTACCATTCTTGGGAGTTTACCCAAAAGACTTCAAGTCAATTTTACTATAAAGATATTTGCACATCAATGTTTATTGCAGCACAACAGATAAATTATGGAACTGACCTAGGTGTCCATCAACAGAGAAATAAGGAAAATGTGGTTGTGTATAGACAATGAAAATTTTCCAACCATAATGAAGAATGTAGTTACATTGTTTGTAGGAAAATGGATGCAATAGGAGATAACTGTAAAAAGTGAATTAAGCCAGTCTTAGAAAGAGACATATATTTTCTCTCATGTAGTTCCCAGACTTTATACAGTTATGTAAATTAATGTATATATGCAGGTGGAGATCTCTTGGGAATCGCTTCTAGGAATTTGGTAAGAATTTGACATTGGGCTAGGACAAGGAAGTAGGCTCAAGGTGAAGAAAGCTGAGGAATGTACTTTATTCCTTGTATCTTGGTCTTTGTAGTAAATTCCTGAATACACTGGCTGAAGGACTTTGTTTATTGCTTTGTTTGACTACTTTGTCTTAGGCCTAGAACTGACCCTATTTTTTGCATGTGCCTAGAATGATATAAAAGCAGACTGGAAAAAAAATTAACCCACTTCAGCTTTAGCTTCAGCACTGGCTGGAGTCATGTTATAATGTTGTCTAATTCTCTCTCTCTCTCTCTCTCTCTCTCTCTCTCTCTCTCTCTCTCTCTCTCTGTCCTCCCTCCTTCCCTTGAGACCTGGTTGGCTGACTAAGCCCTATGTGGATGGTGGAGATATTTGCCTGGTCTTGTGTCCTATTCCTAACTCTATAGTGAGGCTGGCTTTAAACACAGTAGTATTCTCACCACAAGAACCGGTAACTTAGAGAAAAATAGTATCTGTTCAATTTGTCTTATCAGGGAAGGAGTCTGTTAAGCATTTGTCTGTCCACCCTATATTTGGAAGCCAGATAAGTAGACTGTCCCTAAACTAAGCATGGAGAATTCGCCCACAAGGACAGAGGTGAGATGCTTCTATTTCTGAGTGAGGAAGACATCCATGTTGTGGCCTGGCTACAGGGCTAGGAAAGGCAGCACTGGAAGGAAGCCTGAGATGAGGGAAGGGTCCGAGAACAGGTAGATTAGAGACATTTTGTGTGTTGACAGACCATTGGCCAGACACCAATCAAAAACCCGTTGAAGGGGCTGAGGGTGTATAGCTTAGTTGTAAAAGTGTTTGCCTAGTAAGCAGAAGCCCTGAGCCTGATCCCAGCACCACATAAAAAAATTGAGTATGGTGATGTATATACATGTGTATATGTAAACCCAGCCTGTAATTTCTCTGGAGGTGGAGGCAGAAGAACCAGAAATTCAAGGTAATCTACTAATGAATCGAGGTTATATGAGACCCCTCTTTAAATTAAAAAGGCTGGGGGAGGGGAAGGAAAAACCCAGCACACACACACACACACACACACACACACACACACACACAAGAAATGGGGAAGGGAAGAGAAAAGGCCCATTGAGGTTGATGGTTTTTGAATTCTGACAACGGAGTTTGTCTCCAAAGAGTGGCTTTGAATGTCCCAGACAAATGTAGATGTCAACACCTCAGAGAATGTCCATGTTTAACCTAGCACCAACATATTCTAGGTCCTGGGGCTTTATTTTCCTATATTATTGAACTGGTGTCATTTTTTTATTATTATTTATTTCCTATATTATTGAGTGGGTGTCAAATCCCATGCCCTATTCCTTTTACCCAACAGCAGGGACACGTTGAATTTGCCGCTGAGCCTGCAGCGTCTGGCACACAACACGTGTGCAGAAGTAGGTGAATAACTTAGTGAAGAAATGTAACATTTGCTGCTTCTAGCAACAATTGCTCTTTGGAGGAAGGAAAACACAATTCTTCTGTATCCTTTTCCTTGCTGACTGCGGCTTAACCCTAACCCAGGAACTTCCTAGAGTTGGATAAACTCTATTTCCTAGACTGTTCTGGGAGAAGGGCAGTTTCCTGCAGGCCAGAGGCCCAACCCTGTGTCTCAGGCAGCCATCCAGATCAGTGAAGTGTGCACCAGTGAAGTGTGCAGTTGCTGGCCTTTGTCTCTCTGGACTTCTCTGAACTAGGCTGTAGCACCACACCCGTAGTTTTTTATCTACGGGCAGTGGCTTATCTATTTATTATATCTTATTTCTATTTGGTTCTGCCAACAGAGGATAATTCTGTGACCTTCCGCAGTGGTGGCTTGGAATTCTGGCTGCAAATCTCACGTAGCCGGGTGTAACTGGGTGGCTCAGAGACAGGGCGCTATCTGCAGGCGTGGCCAGGGAGGGGACGTGGGCGTAGATACGCTTTCCAGCCTCTGGGGTCTGGGGCGTCCCCGGTGATAGCTTTATAGGACGTTAAGTGAAAGGGGACGTGGGTGTGACTTATAGCCTTGTCTCGGAGGAGGACAATAAAGTTTGAGAAGTTTGAAAAGGGGAAAGAAAGTGAACGCCCCTTTGGTCGAGGGGTGTGGCCGGAGCTCGGCGAGGAGCCTGAAGGCGGGTGCATGACATGGGGGTCACCGTGGACGTGCACCAGGTGTTCCAGTACCCCTT
The DNA here is from genome assembly GCF_008632895.1 of Mastomys coucha. Taxonomy (NCBI): domain Eukaryota; kingdom Metazoa; phylum Chordata; class Mammalia; order Rodentia; family Muridae; genus Mastomys; species Mastomys coucha. The sequence continues at coordinate 37,988,003 of NW_022196895.1, read as the reverse complement.
CGAGCAAGTGGTCGCTTGCTTCCTACGAAAGGTATCAGTCCTTTTGACCTGGGAAGTGCGTTCGCTGCGGAGAGCCTGAACTGCTCCCGGCTGCGTTGCTTGTTGACCGGACCCAATCCTCAGGGGTCTAGGCTCACCCTCCAAGTCCTCCTCCAGCACGCGCTGCTCCCGGGATGTGCAGGGCGAGGGTGGAGGTGGTTTTCCTCTCTGCTCTCAGGGATGAGCGGAGGGCGCCGTGCAGGGCATCACGTCCACACGCCAGCCCTCCTCAGGAAGAGGATGTGGGCTCCGGGTGGCCTCCCAGGGTGAACTGTCTAGTCCCGCTTTCCGGTTCATCTCCCACCCTTTAAACGCTAATGAAGCTGTGCTCTCGCTAGATCTCTCCGCTGTTACTCTACTGTTTCAAGACTTTCTCTTAACTAAATAGCGGTGGGACGCCCCGCAGAGCTCACCCTCTCCGGACCTTAGTTTGCTAATCTGCAGCGTGAGAAAAACAGTGCATACTCCCAGGGTTGTCATGAGGATTTGAGTGAGATAATTAATAAGGAGTGTTTATCACAGGATTGATGGTTGTAAGGGCTCAGAAATACTGCTGTTTGTACTATTGCGGTTATGGGAATCCTTGGCCCTCATGATGAGGGCTCTTTCTAGGAACTGTGCCTCCCTGTAAAATGAAAACCATCCCTGAGAACTGGTTGTTTGGGAGGTGGGACACCTGAACTCGAATCTGTTTTTGGTTCAGTTAGGTCTCCGGGTGATCTTCGTTAGAGGTCTTCTCTACAAGATCTAGTATCTGGAAGATGAGGACTTGTACCCATAGATCTTTCAAATCTCTAAAGCTTTCACAGTGTTGAGTAAGACTTGTAATGATTGCCGCTGCCCTTGGGCAGTGAGCTGCATCATGAAATCTGTATAGCCTAGAAGTACAGTTGAGGAGGTGCTGTGAAGATGGTTAGCTGGGACCTCCCATTACCTCCGTCACTTGTATCTGCTAGGTCCTCCTCAAAAGTCTGATGAATGAGTGAGCGAGTGAGTGAATCTGGTGTACACCCTGCCTTACATCAGGCTTCTAGGCACATAAAAGGAACAGCCGACACCCCATGTTTTGTTCAGACTGGCGTTTGGAGCGTTTGGCTTGGTCGCCTTTGTGCTGTGATGAAGTGCCTGGGATGACGAGTTTATGAGGAGAAAAATGTGTATATTGGCTTGCTGTTATAAGGGCCTCCTATTCAGAATTACTTTGTTCTAGTTTGCTTTCTGTTGTTGCGGTAGAACATTGTTCAAAGGCAGCTTTGGGAGGAAAAGGTTTATTTCAGCTTCCAAGGTGTTCACCGCTGCATCAAGTCAGGGGCGGGAGCACAAGGCAGGAACTGGAGCAGAGACCATGAGGAGAGCTGCTTTCCCGGCCTCGCTCAGCTACCTTTCTTCCAGTCTCCTGCAATAGCTCACCAAGCTGAACATTCTCCCCTTTCCTCCCCCAAGCCCTAACATCTGTTTCACGATTTTACCCGCAGACAACAAGGTCAGGTTCATCACAGCCCTGTCCCACTGTTTGGTACCAATTTCTGTCCTCGTTAGCTTGCTGTGATAAAATACTGACCAAAGGGCAACTTGAGGGAGGGAGGGAGGCAAGGGTTTAGTTTATTTTACTTCTCCCAGGTCACAGTCATCGTTGAGGGAAGCCAAAGCAGGAACTCAAGGCAGGGGCCTGGAAGCAGGAAGCAAAGCACAGGTCACTGGAACAGTAGGTCGTGGGGGAACGTTACTGGCTTGCTCTCCATGCCTGGCTCAGTCCGCTCTGGAGAGGCACCACCCACACTGGGTTGGGCCCTCCCACTTCAATCATTAATCCAGAACACTGTCCTTTCAACAAGCTCCCAGGCCAGTCTAATGGATGAAATTCCTCAGTTGAAGTTCCTTCTTTTTTGCTTTGTTTTGTTTTGTTTCTTCAAGACAGGGTTTCTCTGTGTATCCCTGGCTGTCCTGGAACTCACTCTGTAGACCAGGCTGGCCTTGAACTCAGAAATCCTCCTGCCTCTGCCTCCCAAGTGCTGGGATTAAAGGTGTGCGCCACCACCGCCCTGGCTGAGGTTCCTTCTTAACAGCTGAAGCTACTCTGTCTCAATTCGCCAAGAACTAACCAGCCCAATTGCCCTGCCACTCTGGGCCTGTGGAGCAGCAGCATCTTAGGGTGGGAACCTGTGATACAGCAAATCTGCTTAGATCTGAGCCAAGGAACCCAGTGGAAAGGTCGGATGGGGCTGCAGTCCCGTAATCCAGTTCAAGGATTATGCCAATTCAAGGGCATATACCAATGCTTAAGGGTCTCTTCCCACAATTCTTCACCTATTCAAGAGTCTACCCATTAGGGCTGCCCTGGGGCCTAACCATTAACCCTTGGGGGATATTCAAGATGGGAACTGTAGCACCATCGCCAACTGGGAAAAAGGATTGTCATCCGGAAAAGGAGACCTCTCCCTTTTCAGAGTGGGAGAGACACTTTGTCTAGGCTTCACTGACCATCCCTCCTCTCCCCCTTCATCTCTCCCTGGGCAGACTTCCCTTTGCAAAACCACACACACACACAACCCCACACACCCTTTTCTTTGTAATGCACGCCCACATAGCAGTTTCAGGTAAAGGTGATGGGTTTTTAAGAGAGTGAAAGCAACATTAATGATGAGGTTTGCATCATTTCAATGGGTGATGCATACTTCACACAAGGAGCATACAGGATGGGGGGGGCAGTACGGGGTGGCTGCAGCAGTCCCACATGGAGGCTTTGGTGGGTAGACTTTCTCAGTAAAGTGACGCTAGAGGTTTGCTGAAACATGAATAGTTTCTAGGCAATCTCTCTCTCTCTTCCCCCCCCCCCCCTGTTTATACACATTTGCTCTGTATAATACAGTATTATCTCTACTCTTTCAAGCAGGCTAAGAAATCATCATGACTGACTCACTCACCTTGTGGGGAAACAGGCTTAGAGAAGTCTAAGTAACTTCCGCAGCCTCAGCGAGCAGGGTCGGAGAGCCAGGATCTCAGCTCATCTGAATCTAAAGCCCATGGTTCACCGGCAGGCTGTGTGTGCCTCCAGCTCTGCACACAGGGGCCATGCAGGAGATTCTGAGGACAGGGCAGTGGCTCAGGGCTCAGCTGTGCCTTTGGTTCATTTGCCTCTCATGGTTTGCTCAGCTGGGTGGACTCTGCACCTAATATGATGCTTAGCTTAGATGTGTGCGGGTGGGTGGGGCACCGTATTTGCTAGCCATGTCTTTGCAGCAAATCAGTCTAAAACTTAGTGGCCTTGCCCAGTGACAGGCTTTTAATTTTGGTGATTCTGTGGGTTGACTGAGCTCATGTGGTTGGATTTAGTGTGGTGTGGCTGAGGTCACTTATACAAGAACATTCAGTATCTGATGCTGTTCTTATAAGATAGTCAGCTAAGTGCTTGGCATGTTTAAAAACTATGGAAGGATCCAGGTGTGGTGGCTCATGCCTGTATCCCAGGACACGGTGAGTCTGAGGCAGGATGATCAGCAGTTTGTAGCCAGCCTGGGCTAACATAGCTAGAACCTGACCCAGAAAACCCAAAACCAAACAAGTTAAACCAAAATGTTAACAAAAAGGAATTCCTGTAGGCAGCCACAGTGGCGGCCATGAATTATGAGTGCAGTATTCGATCATGACTAGAAGACACTGTTCTCTTCTGATCCTCCAGACCTCTGGGTCTTACAATCTTTCCAACCCTTTAAATGGTCCCTCTGAGCAGTGGTGTGGTGGTGATGGTGGTGGTGGTGGTGTGTGTGTGTGCGTGCGTGTGTGTGTGTGCGCGCGCGCGCCTATGTGTGTAATACTGATGTGCGCTCCACAGTCCCTTATTCTCTGCACTTTGATTAGTTGTGAGTCTCTCTATTTGCCACCATCCACTTCACAAAACATTTCCCTGATGATGTCAGAGAGCAGTTAGACCGCATCCTAGTATGGAGGGAAAAGGGGTTCATGAGCCTTCTCTCCTAACTAATCACCTATGGACAGTGCATGGCTTCTCAGGGAGAGAGAGTTTTCTTTAAGGGTGTAGCTCTTGGTAGGTCTACCATACTTTAGTGGATGGCCCCACACCTAGAACTATATGATGGCATAACTTAGAGTTGATGGAATATTAAATAATAATAATGATAATAATAATAATAATAATGACATGAAGTGGAGGTACATAGGAAGGTGGATGTGGGTCTGGGAGGAGTTGAGGGAAGGGGTGGGGAGTGAATATGGCCAAAGGACAGGAATTGCTTCCTCTGGGTATCTTTGGTGCCCTGGTGCGCCCACACTGCATGGGAGCCCTCAGCACTGAGCAGCATGCGCGGCTATGTAGACAGTCTCCTTTTGTCCTCTGTTAGTGGTGATGCTTCCAACTTCTAGACTTCTTGTGAGGATCAGAAATGCAACAGGTCCACAGGCGTGTGATTTTGATAGAGTCTTCAGCAGTAAGAGTTATATTTTGGGAAAATATGCTTTAAATACTTTTAGCCCTTAGGATGATACTTTTTTTTTTAAAGATTTATTTATTATTATAGATAAGTACACTGTTGCTGTCTTCAGACACACCAGAGAGCATCAGATCTCATTACAGGTGGTTGTGAGCCACCATGTGGTTGCTGGGATTTGAACTCAGGACTTTCGGAAGAGCAGTCAGTGCTCTTAACCACTGAGCCATCTCTCCAGCCAAGGATGATACTTTTTTTTTTTTTAATTTTTTTTAAAGATTTATTTATTTATGTATATGAGTACACAGTATAGCTGTACAGATAGTTGTGAGCCTTCATCTGGTTGTTGGGAGTTGACTTTTTTAGGACCTCTGCTCGCTCCCGTCAGCCTCGCTCAGCCCGGCTCACTCAGTCCCTGCTCACTCTGGCCCAAAGATTTATTTATTATTATAATTAAGTACACTGTAGCTGTCTTCAGACGCATCAGAAGAGGGCGTCAGACATTATGGGTGGTTGTGAGCCACCATGTGGTTGCTGGGATCCGAACTCAGGACCTTTGGAAGAGCAGTCAGTGCTCTTACCCGCTGAGCCATCTCTCCAGCCCAGGATGATACTTTTTTTTTTAAAAAAAATGTTAATTAAAAAAAATTGAGCAAAGCAGTAGGCAGAAGAGACAATCACGTGAGAAGCTCTCGGGACATTTAATCTAATTTTGCACAACAGTGGGCAAGGGTGCTTTAGAACTGAGGGCATTGGGTTTTAAATAGAATCTACTGCTCTGTGGCTCTGGGTATGTCCAGATTCGCCTTCCCAGTTCCAATTCAGTACTATTTTTAAAACCCAAGGAATGCCTGATCTCCTTACACCTGTCCGTTGGCTGCTGTGGGCAAAACATTAGCTGCATGCTTTCAGCTATGAGTGGTACCTAGAAAACGGAGGATACAATCCTGCTTGTGGAGCACAGGGTTCCTCACCATCATGGAAGAGTGCTGAGACTCAGCATGGCTCCTTCAGATGCTGTGCTGGGCTTTCTGTGACTGCAGCAGTGATGTCACAGTGTCCTGTGCTTCCCCTCTTTGTATAATTCTACTCTTTCTTCCTTCCTTCCTTCCTTCCTTCCTTCCTTCCTTCCTTCCTTCTTCCTTCCTTCCTTCATTTCTTCCTTTCTTTCTTTCTTTCTTTCTTTCTTTCTTTCTTTCTTTCTTTCTTTCTTTCTTTCTTTTCCTTCCTTCCACTCTTCCTTCCTTCCTTCCTTCCTTTCTTTCTTTCCTTCTTTCTTTCTTTCTTTCTTTCTTTCTTTCTTCCTTCCTTTCTTTCTTCCTTCCTTTCTTTCTTTTCCTTCCTTCCTTCCACTCTTTCTTTCTTTCTTTCTTTCTTTCTTTCTTTCTTTCTTTCTTTCTTTCTTTTCCTTCCTTCCTCCCTCCCTGCCTTCCTCTCTCTTTCTCTCTTTCTCTCTTTCTCTCTTTCTTTCTCTCTTTCTCTCTTTCTCTCTTTCTTTCTTTCTCTCTTTCTCTCTTTCTCTCTTTCTTTCTTTCTTTCTTTCTTTCTTTCTTTCTTTCTTTCTTTCTTTCTTTCTTTCTTTCTCTCTCTCTCTCTTTCTTCCTTAATGTTTTTCGAGACAGGGTTTTTCTGTGTAGCCTCTGGCTGTCCTGGAACTCATTCCGTAGACCAGACTAGCTTTGACCTCAGAGATCCACCTGCCTCTGCCTCGTGAGTGCTGGGATTAAAGGCGTGTTTGACCACCGCCCAGCTGTACAATTCTTACCTTTTCATCAGTTTTAGTCAGTTTTCCTTCCAATTGACTAAAAGTCATCTTGGGAGAGAACACAGAGTTGTGTAGAAATGTGTGGAAGCGTCTAGAAGATACCTCTTTGTGGAGGCTTGTGTAGGTCTTTTTGATGAATGTGTCTTCCATGTGCTGGGTGCTAAGGGAATTCCTTACATGTCAAACGCCTGGAATTTCAAGTCATTGCTAAGGATGCATGTGAGCTGTGGTGATCAGTGGGTCTTCATGTGGCTTCAAATGAGTGCAGAAAGCTTGAGCTTTCTCACTGTGGAGTCGCTTTCAACTGCTGTGGAGGTTGATTATGCTCCATGCAAATGTGGACAAACTCCACGGGGAATCTGTATCAAACTATTTCTGTTGTATCCCAAGCACCAGACCGGTTCTAGATCACAGGAAACACTCAACAAACCCCTGTTCTATGAAGAAAGCTTACCTGCTTGTGGTCTGTAGTATATAATTTTATACTAAAGTTACTATTTGGGAATCTGAGGCAGGGGGATTGCTTGAGTTCAGAAATTTGAAGTCAGCCTGGGCAACACAGGGAAATGCCTTTGGGCCATTTCACAAAATGAAACAAACCAAAATCCTAAGAGAGGAAAGTGAACACAGGGTTCAGAAACATGTGCTTTCTGGACTACTGTAATAAAAAAAAAGAGTAAAATAAATTCTTTCTTCCATCCATGACCTAAGGCCTTATTTATTCCAGTGGCGTGCTTCACGGAATGGATCGGTGTTTACCCTTAAGCTCATAAAGTGGATTTATGAATGGCTATTTCCATTTAGAGTAGAAAGCTGATTGGATAATTAATAATGCTTCCTTCTGATGCCATCTTCACTCCCTTGCTGACCTGACACTTACATGTGTAGAACATCTTCCCCACAGAGCTCCAGAGGTCTTTAGGGAGGATCTATCTGCATTTCCAAATGGAATGGGGGTTTGGTTAGATGTTAGGCCTTAGTGTTCTGCAGAGCTAACAGATGCTCTTTATGCCCTGTGCCGAGTGGCACTTTTCATCTTTCACCCTGGGCTCTCCTGAGAGCTGAGGTGTGGCACGAAGGAGCAGCTGGCTGTGAGGAGCATGGCTCTCCTGCCAGGGTGTAGTGTGGACAGCTGTAGGGGTGCGGGACAGGTCAGTTCATATTTCTGTGCTTCAGTTTCCTTGTCTGCAGAATTAGAGGAATAGCTATCTTCTAGGGTTGCTGGGGGATATTAATTAACATGTGCACTTCCATGTAAGCACCTAGCTTAATTCTGGGGCATGGTGAGTGCTTGCTGAATGCTGGAGAGCTTTCTGTTTGTTCAGGAATGTGAAACTGAAAAGCTGGGGGAAGCAGTCTGCAGAAATCTTTACTAACTTAGAACAATAAAAGAGAAGGTGAGCATGAATAATGGTGCACATCTGAATGATAAATTATTTTTTAAGTGCAATTTAAATTTTAAAGTGTGCTTAGTAACTCATCCAGTGGAGGCTGTGGCTTAGTGTCTGAAAGAAGATTTTTTTTTAATCTATCCAAGTGCTAATAGCTACATATTCATTATATGCCTATTAATTGGTATTCATGCTAAGTCCGTGCACCCTTTGACAATAAATAAAACAAGACCTTGTCCTGAAGGTGCTTCCTGACATGGGGAGCAGAGAGGAGTGAATAGATTATTGTACTGAGCTTTCTCAGGCGTATATACAGGCATGCAATGTGGGTCAAAGGACATTTGTTAAAATTGCGCCTTCCTATGTAGCCCAGGCTGGCCTTGAGCACTTGGTACTCCTCCCTCAGCCTCTCTAGTACTGTAATTATGGGCATGAGCTACCACACCAGGCAGATCAATGAAGTGTTGATTAACTGAAGACTCGTTTGATCTTGGTAATAAGTCAACTTTGCTTTTGTTCTGGAGTGAGCTACTTTATGGAGACCATGGAAAGGTTGGGCAATGTACGGCGATGTCTCCGTATAACTGAGCACGCAGCAAGGCCCTTTGTATGTGCTTGGAAGCAGCTGGGTAGCAGATCCCCTTCTAGTGTGTACTGAGCAGGTATGCGGATGCCAACGAACCAGGCGAACTGCAGCTCCTCATTCTTTGTGCTTTCTCAGAGAACCCTATTCAAAAGCAGGCCCACAGTGATTCCTATGAAGGCGTTGTCTGTGAGGAGGAGGGTCATGTTACAGAAGTCAGTTGCTGACCTCTCAGCTTTCCAGATAGCTGATATTTTACTAACTTCCTGCTTATAAGAGTGCCTTCTGAAGGATGGACTTTCCCTTAGCAAGCAAAAGTAGAGGCTTAATCTTCATAAAGCTCCACCGTGTGTGTGTGTGTGCGTGTATGTATGTGTGTGCGTGTGTGCATGTGTGTGTGTATAAATAAAAATATAATAGAAATATATATTATTCCTATAATAAATGGACTCAATTTCTTGACCTCTCACTTTAATAATTATATATTTGCTTTAATGTATATTCTCCGAGCTTGGCATTATGTGGCTTTTGGGCCTCTTTTTAAAACAGTTTTTTTTTATTAGCATGTATGTGTTCTATGTAATGATGGGTTACATCATGACATTTGTACATTTACACAAAATAGTTTTATCGTGTTTAAACTCATTACCCTCTATTGTTCCGCTCGACTCCAGCTGATGCCTTTCACCTTGCCAACTAGTTCTCCTCTTTCCAAGGTGTGTGTGTGTGTGTGTGTGTGTGTGTGTGTGTAGGTGGGGCATGGGGAGTAGAGTGAGGGAGAGCGAGAGAGACAGGCAGAGGAGGGGAGATGGGTGCTTACAGGAGCATGTGCAGTGCCCATCTATAGAAGTGTTCATATCTCACCTGTAGCTATACCCACTGAAGAAACTGTCTCTATAACAACCGGTAACTGTCTATTAGCTCTTCAGAGGTGGGAGGGTGAGCTCCACCCCACTGCAACTGTTAACTGCCTATACATCTCCAGGCAAGGGTGGGCCACTCTAGGTGCCCCACCCTGTTGACAGGCCCGTGTTTTGTACCTGCTGTGAGTTTAGAAGCACAGCAGAAACGGCATACTTTGGCTACCTTGCTGTCCAACATTCCATCCCTTTGTCCTCTTATTTTCCTTAAACTCCTTATTCACACTCTTCTGAGCCTTGAAGGGGATGATATTGATGTCCTATTTAGAGCTGAGCCCTCAACGGTCGCTTACTCTCCTCCTTTTGAGTCTCAGTAACCACTACTTACTGCAAGAAGGGTCTCTGCCCAGATGTGACAGCAACATAGTCTATGGGGATAAACATAACTATTTCGAAGGCAGTTTGGTAGAAAAAGCATCCCCACTAGGACCCATGGCCTCTACAGCCACAGGGCTTTGGCCAGGCGTACAGTAAGTACTGGGCACTCATTCTCTCCTGTGGAGCAGGCCTCATCTCTCCAATCAGAAAGTGGTTGGTTACTCGATAATGGGCCACTGCAGCATCAGTGGGCATATCTTGCCTGAATATCCTATTCAGTATAGCTTGCAGGGTCTAAAGCTGAGGACAGTGTCCCCACAGCTCCCTGCACATCACCACTGGCACTGTGAGGGCCGGCCAGGCAGTAGGGAGGGAACATCTGGCATCACCTCTAGCTTGATTTCTCAATGTCCTTAAACCAGATCTTCGTCAAGATCATCTTACCACATCTAGTTCCAGTGGACAGCCAACAGCAGGGGCAGTCACTTGTATTATTTTGAAAGTCCCTGAGGGACCTTGTAGGTAGGTAGCCCATTTCTGGAAATGGGATTTTCATTTAATAACCTATGACTTCTAGGAATAGCTTTATCCACCTGCTCAAGATACCTCCATTCAAATGGTTTCTGGACTCCTTTGGTACGTAGAAAGGAAAATGGGAAGGGGTGAGTGATAACCTCAGGAGTGTGTATTTTACTTTTGTTAGTGTTGCAGTAGACATATCTTGGGAAAGGAAGGAATGAGCCTGTTTATTCCACACAGAAAGTAAAATCATAAATAAGATTAAAAAAAATGAAGCCAGATGTACCTTGAGAAATCTCCAGAGTCACTGATAAACTAGAGCACATCTGGTGTGTGTACACCACCACCAAACCAGGCTTAATAAAGTCAAGGCTTTTGGCAGAAACTGGGTCAGCAGACCACATTGCTTTCAGGAGTATCTGGTGTGGAGTGGGGGTGGGCAGGCTCGTCTCTGTTTGTGTGCAGGATTTACACATGAGACTTTTAACAAAAAGAAGCCATATCCTAATGCCCATTAATATGTTTCCTGTTTGGAAGAGAGCGAAAGGAGATCACATCAGGCAGCCGCTGTGTAACACAGGCAGGTTGGACACACTATAGATCTGGATCCGACTGGATCAATTCCATGGTCACATGGTATTTGAATAGGTGTCCAAAACTCATGAGTGCCTTCTTTATGTCTTCCCAGGCTGATGGGAAGAGACCCTCCTATGAACTCTGAGCGGCTCTCTCTCTCAGTATTCTCTGCTTTGCAGCAGGCTTTCAATACATTTTGGGTATAAGAATTAAAACATGAATATGTAGGTTACCACAAGATGGCATTCTATTATTCCTAGTAATGCCAGGTAAACGGAGCCTTGGTTTAATACATTTTAAATTTCTGCAAAGAGTTAAAAATATGTGCCATCCATGTCATGGTATTTAGCTGTTTCACACAAACCTTTAGTTTTTTTTTTTTTTTTTTTTTTTTGCCATTCTTTACGGAAACTTGAGGTTTATGTCTGTTAACTCCAGAAGCAGTCATGAAGGAAACTACCTTAAATTTTGCAAACGGTGTTTATTAGCATGAATAGTTCATGGTCTCTTGTGTTCAGCTCTTAAACATTCTATATCCTATTGCTGTTTGAAAGGATTATAAAATAAGTGACCCTTAAGTGTTTTCTACTTCGTCTTTCATGCTTTTCCATCTCTAACCCTGTCTTATTTTCTCTTAAGCACATCTGACATTTATTTACTGCTTTTGTTTGCTCCTTCAACTAATAAATGAATTTGTAAGAAGCTAAATGGTTTTCATGTCACTCCTACATCCTCAGTGTCTGAAACAGTATTTGGCATGCTATCTATCTACCTATCATATTCTATCTATCTACCGGTCTAATCACAAAACCCAAAAAGGGTCTTATTATTTAAACAAATATCATTTCTCTTAGTAGGTAAATATTAAAATTAAGTGAAAGTGTGAGGTAGTATAGTTTAACCTGTAAAAGTTTAACTGACAATTTAGTGATGCAATCAGAACTGAGAATGTTTTATTACTGTGCCTGTCTGGCAATACATTCTGTTTTTCTTCATAATTTAGTTTAGTTTTCTTCCTACAACTTACAGCATGACTGTAACATTTACTTGGAATGCATTTATGGATATTTAATGAACAAGCTGGATGCAGTAAAGGAAACAGTTACACTGACATCTAAGCTGCACACAGCACACTAAGCTGTGTGCAGCTTAGATGTCTCTGGTCCAAGAAGTCTCCTCTGTAGAGGAATCAAATCCCCAATTTATCCTTCTCTTTCTAATATGAATCTCTTGAGGGCTAACCTTCGTGAAAGCAGTCATTGTTCTTTTCTTTTCTTTTTTTTTTTTTTTTTGGTTTTTCGAGACAGGGTTTCTCTGTGTAGCCCTGGCTGTCCTGGTACTCACTCTGTAGACTAGGCTGGCCTCGAACTCGGAAATCCGCCTGCCTCTGCCTTAAAGGGTTCTTTTTTATTTTATTTTATTTTTTATTTTTTTTTAGTCATTGTTATTTTCAGCTCTTCCTTCTAAGGCTGAACTGAGTGAATGCATGCACAAATACATCTTTGTTGTTGTTGTTGCTGCTCCTCCTCTTCCTCCTCCTCTTCTTCTTCTCCTCCTTCTCCTCCTCCTCCTCCTTCTCTTTCTCCTCCTCCTCCTCCTTCTCTTTCTCCTCACCCTCCTTTTCTTCTTCTCCTCCTCCTCCTCCTTCTCCTCCTCCTCCTTCTCTTTCTCCTCCTTCTCCTCCTTTCTCCTCCTCCCTCCTCCTCTTCCTCCTCCTTTCTCCTCCTCCTCCTCCTCCTCTTCCTCCTCTTCTTCTTTTTTGACCAAAATAGATAGATAGGCAGGGTCTCTTTGTGAAGCCTGGAATTCACTCTATATACCAGGCTGGTTCAGACTCACAGATCAAAGGGGTGCATCACCACCACCGAGGCATCTTATTTTTGGTTCTTTGAGACCCATACTGATAGTTTTATATTCCATTTCTAAGGATCTAGGAATCCTGAAGCTCAAGTTCTCCAGGCAAAGGACTCCTTTCCCCACCTCAGCCTGAGCAGTGGCTTCTGATCCGTGTGCGACAGTGCCATTGGATCATAGGATGAAACTGGGAACCTGGGAACATGGGAACCTGGGGAGGAGCCAGCAGGGCCCAAGAGCATCAGGCTCCAGTTAGAAGCCACTTTATCATGTGGGTTTGAGAGATTCCTGTCCACTTTCTCCCTCCCTCCGTCTTTCCTCCATCTGAGTAATGGAAAGGTTGGGTTAGAGTAACTCTGAGGTGACTTCACAATGGATATAGGTGGAGCCAGACAGTATTTGGTGTAAGTTACATTATTCCAGGTGCAGTAATTAGCTTAGTTTATCTAAATAATACTTATCTCTATACTTATCTAAATAGTCTTATCTCTCATATATACAATAGAAAACAAATAACATATAACTTTATGGCATGCTTCTGAGAATTAACAGACAACATATGTAAATTGACTAGATTAAAAAATGGTTAGCAATTATCAATCTTGGTGCATCTAACTGGTCTTTCAGGGCAATTTAATAAAAGAAGTAAAGGACTTTTCAAATGTCTCCTACTGCCTGACATCCTGTCCTTTTATGATTATTTTCCTGAAGTGTTAACACAGTCACCAAGCCATGGTCCAGGACAGTGATAAAGGAATTCTCTTTTTCTTGGACTGACATGTTTCGTTCTCTGACTCCCATGGACTAGTTGGGCAATGAAACAATCCAATCTTCATCAAGTTCCTACTTTTAAAAATAGGGGTTAATAATATTATGTAATGCCTTCACAGCAGAATAGCTGTTAGAGTCCGACAGGGTGATATAATTAAGGCATTTAGCACAGCTAGGGCACAGAGAGCATCCATGGTTTATGATAGTCTGGCTTAATAATAATAATAATAATAATAATAATAATAATAATAATAATAATAATAATAATATCCTCAACCTCATTCTCACCTCTGCTCAGGGCTTAGATGGCATCTAAAGAAGGTTTCCTTTGGGACAGAGGAATGGCTCATTAGTTAAGCACAGTTGCTGCTCTTGATGGACCCAGGTTCAGTTCCTAGTACTGATGCGGCGGCTCATAATCATCTGTAATCTTAGTTCTAGGAGGTGGGGATCTGTTGCCCTTCGGTGTCCTCTCTGACACTACACACTCATAGTGCACATACATATATGCAGGACCCATGCACACAAAATTGAAGAAGTTTTCCCTAGATTTCATGAAAGCCTGCTTCACTTGTTTGTGTCTAAGTGCTAAAACCAAGATCCTTGATTTAAAACTGGGTGTCTTAGTCAGGGTTTGTATTCCTGCACAAAACATCATGACCATGAAGCAATTTGGGGAGGAAAGGGTTTATTCAGCTTACACTTCCACCGACTGGAACTCACACAGGGTAGAAATCTGGAGGCAGATGCTGCTGAAGAAGCCATGGAAGAGTGCTGCTTACTGGCTTGCTTCCCCTGGCTTGCTCAGCTTGGTTTCTTATAAAACCTAGTACTTCCAGCCCAGGAATGGCACCACCCACAAGGGGCCCTCCCACCCTTGATCACTAATTGAAGAAATGCCTTACAGCTGGATCTCATGGAGGCATTTCCTCAAGGAAGGCTCCTTTGTCTGTGATAACTCCAGCTGTGTCAAGTTGACAAAACCAGCCAGTACACTGGCTTTTACTTAGAGGTTTCTTGGAAGATATGTACGGGTTCTGCGGACACCTGTCACTTCTATTAGCTCATTCACGTTGACGAAAGAGAATGCTAACTTTTCTTTATGTGTTTTTTGTTCAGTATCCCAACCCCATGGATAAAAATGTCATCTCTGTAAAAACCGTGGAAGAAAAGAAAGGTAAGTTCTCTGACTATACCCTTAGTTTAGTTAAGGTCCTTACGTATACTAACTTTGGAAAGGATGTATTTGCATGTGCATGTGTGTTTGTGCCTGTGTGCATGTCCATTACATCTTAAGCAGGGCTCTTGTTACTTTCTAAATGATAGTCAATAGTAAGCCTGAGGCTGGGCATAAGTGTACAGGTATCATGCTGAAGTACTTAGTGCTTGCCCACATCCAACTTTCATGGACTCATTCAACCCGTGGAATAACATTGAGGTAGGAATTATAGCTATTCCTCTTTAATGCAGAAGGAATCTAAAACATGGAGGGACTAACCTGCCCAAACTCACTTGGCTATATTCTTATGACACATCAGTTTGTGGCTGGCAAGACATTTGTAGATAACACAGAGATGAAGCCAGCCATGGTGGCTCATGCCTGTAATCCCATCTATTGAATAATAGAGGCAGGAGATTCAGGACTTCAAGGCTAGCTTGCAGTATTAAAAAACAAAAACAAAAACAAAAACAAAAAAATCCAAAAAAATGAAACAAGCATACAGATGTGATGTTGCCATCAAGTCCTTGGATTGTGGAACTGTAACGGTAGTTTGGCAAATTACGGCTCATGCTGTCTGTTTTTGTGGCTGAGTTGTTAGACACTCCCCTCTGTTTGTATCTTAGCAATGGCTGTTTCGTCTGAGTAATAACTGGGTTAAGGAGACCATGTGGCCTACAGAGCTTTAAGAAAAGATGGATTTTACCGGGTATGATGTTTATGCGTGTCTATGTTTGTGTGGGTATCTGCACCTGCATGTAGGTATCTGAGGAGATCAGATTGGATACCTTGGAAATGGAGGTATAGGAAGTTGTGAGCTGCTGAGGTAGGTGCTGGGAACTGAACTTTGTTTACTTTTTAAAAGAGTTGTATTTACTCTTTACCACCGAGTCATCTCTCCATCCCCTGGAAAATGGAGTTTTATAGTAAGCCTTATCTGTAAGAATTCTACATATTGACAATTTAAATTGAATTAAGAATTTCTATGGATTCTTGGATAAGAAGATATTTTTTTTTCTTAATTATTTTTTTTTTGGCTATGAAATTTTCTTTTTCTAGATGAATCAACAGGACTCATCTATAGAAAGAGGATTGCTATCTGTCAGAATGTGGTTCCAGAAATTTTAAGAAAGGTAAATTCATTTCAGTTTAATCATAGTGGATATAAAATTGAAGAATTTTAATAGTCATAGAAAAATACAGCATTTTCTGATATAAAGTGGTGTTAGGACTTCTTGCTTCCCCAAATCTCATAGCTTTGTACAGGAAATATTTCTCTCACGCCCACCCCGGTTTTGGCAGATGACACATGGTATGCTGTGTGTTGATCTCTGTCCTTCATGGATATGGGGAGATTTGATGATTGATTATTTTGTGGGTACTTTTGGCATTTTGAATAAAGTGTTGTCTTTTCTAGTCTACCCATGGTTACCAATGGCCCTTAGGTAAGGGCAATTACGAGTGAGCAGATTGTAAATGTCAGTCTCCTGTTTGGTTAGAAAGGCCACACTTCTGTTTGTAATGCACGGTCAGAAATAATAGCTGTCTTGGAAAGCACAATATTTCTATGCCCCACGCAAGCCTTCTGGTGTGTATTTCTGTACTATAAGGTTGCTGATGCTAGAGTCTTCATTATAGAAAATTGTTTTCTCTCTTTGATACCCTTAAGCATTCTGCTGATTCTGTGTTGGACGGAGGTGAGTGGAAACCATCATTTGCATGGCTTGAACCATATGAAGGTTTTTCTTGAGAGAGGGCCTCACACTATAGGCTAGGCAGGCCTGCAACTCACTGTGTAGCCCAGGCTGCCCTCAGACTGAGAATAATCCTCTTGGCTCAGTCATCTAAGGGCTGAGAAACTACAGATGTGTACCACTATGCCAAGCCGTAGAAACATTATTAAAGACAGTTTTTACTTATTCTGAAAATTTCACACATGTAGACGATGTCTTGATCTTATTTACCCCTTTCCTTTTTTTAACTCCCTTGAGACTCCCCAACACATCTCCCTCCGAACCTCATGTTCCTAAATTCTCTTCTAGTGTCATTATTTTTAAATCATTGAGTCTAATTAAGTGTTGCCCATATTGGCTTGGGTTTGTGGCTGTCTACTGGGAGATGGGTACCCCTTTAAAGAGAAGTGACTCTCCCTCTTCTAGCAGACATCCGCTGTCAGTAACTCCTCAGATAAGCCCTAGCCTATCGATGCTGTCTAGACTGGAATTTTTAACTGGCTCCATCTTGGGCCAGTCTCATATAGGAACGCACAGTTGTGAGTGCATGTGTGCAATAGTTACGCCATATCCATAAGATAGCCCCCTGCAGCACCCCTCCTCACCCACAGTTTCCTCTGGCACCTGTTCCCTGACCCTTGGGGTGAAGCGTATAGGTGTCCTATCTATGGCCAAGCACTTATTCTAGTGTTTTGAATAGTTATGAGGCTCTTCAGTCACAATGTATGATTTTTGATGGGCGTCTTTTAAGACATAAGAGGAGAGCATTGGGACAGGCACTTTAAAAGATTTCCCAGAAGAGATTTCGTATGTGATACAGAACAAAGCTGGCCACCCAAGTATAGGCTTGCAAATTAAGTTGCTGTGCTTATACTAGGAAAAAAATGGCAGCTTCCATCCATTTCCCCTTGTGGGTTAAAGCACTGTTATTCTCTCAATGGAAAGAAAGCTGGAACTACAGAGAAAATGAACTTCTTTCCACTTGCAGATGGGAAACTATGTGATACTTCCACAGCAAATTAGCACTGGCTTTTCCAGAGTTCATAGCTGCCTTTGCCCTATATACGCACTTTGAATCTATTATTTAGAAAGGCATTCAAGTTCGTCTTGTATCTCAATTCTTAAATAATTTAAGGCTCTGACTTGTACAATTCTGCCTTTGTAGTTTTCCTTGTCCTCTCTACCTGGGAAAGCATTGATTTCTAGGGACTGAACAGAGATTACAACGAGGAAACTATTTCGCTTGATACTGCCCTGCATGGGAGCATGTAGGTGGGCCAGATGAGAATCTATCAACTCAAGGGGGCCTGCCCCAGAGGAGACATGGAGCATCTGATAATTTGTTTAGTCGCTTCCATCAATCCTGGGCCATTTGCAAGTCCTTCGGACTTGTAGTGAGTCCACAGTGTGTCTGGATATCAAAGACTTAGGGGTATTGTTGATGTGCCATCTATATATCAGGATCACTTGTCCCCTCTGTTATCCAAGACTGAGATGGGTTCTAGGCAGAGTCTTAATGTAGCCTGCTCTTCCAAAATTGAGAATGTTGTCCTCTCTCTGTTGGGCAGGTGAGTATTTTAAAGGTACCTGATATCCAGCTAGAAGAAGAGTCATGGCTCAATCTTCAGAAAAGGAACATGGCTATCCGGAGTCACTGCCTCACGTGGACACAGTATGCATGCATGAGGGAAGAGTCTGTCTTCCGGGAAAGTGTGGAAAATCCAAATTGGTAAGATCACGTGTGTGTGTGTGTGTGTGTGTGTGTGTGTGTGTGTGTGTGTTGGGGGAGGGGATCAATACAAGCACACAATTTCATACTTATGGTCTCTGTCCATTACACACATTTTTCACTTTATTTTTAATCACATAAGTAGATGAATGTATTTTTCTTTTGGAGAAAGTATGACAGAACTCAACTCTGGTCCAAGTGCCCTCCAAATTCTGGTATTTTCTTGCTCTCTCCTAAGGGAGTGAATGTCACCAGCTGGTTGACTATTCCTTTTGACCTTTAAAGGCAGTCTAGGTATTCAACAGAGTTTAAATAAGGGAAACATTTTGCTTGATGTTATCATGATCGTGAGCCTGTTGGTGGGCCTCCGTAGCACCTGCCAATCCAGGCAGGTTTATGGAGGTGCTTGTTCTCGGACTCACCTGCCTTGCTTAGTTTGTATATCTTTTTTATACATGTGTGTTTACATCACCTAAGTTTTTGTGCACTTATCTTTTATGTGTACTCAACTGCTACTGAGTTTTACGTATTTGACATACATAGAGCTTGCTTCTTTCTCTGCATGTGACTCAACTTCACTACATTTTATTTAGTCCCTGCCTCTGTGGTGGACACTCTGATGGTGTCTAGTTTCCCTTTCTTGTAAAGGCGAGTATAATTAATACCCGTGAGATGTATGTTCTCTACATATGACTCTTATGCGATGTGAGTGGATTCTCTCAGTGGAATTTTTAAGTGTTGTATTGGTTGCAAGATTATCTATAGACAATCAAATTTATCTTTCCTAGCATTCAGCTCTTTGAGTTTTCACTGGTGTCACTACTGTCTCACTTCTTGTCTATCCTTGTAGGTAAATTCCTCTGAAATGTGTGATCTTAAGTAAGTGAGTTCTATGGTGTATGCCTTATATGTTAGTTTTAAAAATACGGTGGGCTGGTTTTCAGGACACACACAATTTAAGATCTAGGGAATCTTGGTTTGAGCTGCTATAATTAGATACTACAGTCTCTGTGCATCAGGTAACACCTCTGATCTCATCATTCTGCAGCCTGGGAAGTTCAGTCTGTGGACCCTGGCAGGTCCTGTGTCTGTGAGACCTGACTCTAGCTTTGCAGACATCTATCTTCTGTTAATCCTAATGCCCTAACTTCTTCCCACTGTGGGTTAAGGTTTCAGCTGGAGGCAGCCGGGTGTAGGCAGCTCTCATGCATGAGCTCTTTGGTTCCATCCCCAGCGCGCACACACACACACACACACACACACCCCACATAAATTTGGAGGTATATAGACATATGGTCTGTAACAAAGATTTTGGCATGTTGTCTTCCAATGTCAATACAAATTTGCACTCCATAACTGTTCATTCTCTGCAGTGTAGCCAGTAATTAACTAATACACATTTAAGTTTTTATAAGTGTAATGGGTGAGAAACAACCAGTTCCTTGAAGATAGATTAAAAAAAAAAAAGATTTACAGGGGGTGGTGGGGGTGGTGAGATGGCTCAGGAGCTAAGAGCACAGACCACTCTTCTGAAGGTCGTGAGTTCAAATCCCAGCAACCACATGGTGGCTCACAACCACCCGTAATGAAATCTGATGCCCTCTTCTGGTGTGTCTGAAGACAGCTACATTGTACTCATTTATAATAATAAATAAATCTTTAAAAAATATTTATATAATTTTATGTGTATGGTGTTTTACCTGCCTGTGTGCACCACATGCATGCCTCTTGCCTGCAGAGGCTGGAACTGGAGGTGGAGTTATGGATGTCTGAACTGCTGTGTGGGTGCTGAGAACAAAACCCAGCCCTTTGCAAGGACATCCCGTGCTTCTTAACTGCTGAGCCATCTCCCCAGCCCCCTTGTTTTGTTTTTGAGACAAATGTCTGAGCATTTATTCTAACTTGTCTTAAACTCTCGGGCTCCTTGCCATCCTCCTGCCTTAGTTCCCCTGATGTCATCTTTTTAGGCATCCAAAGATAGATTGGAAACAAAAATAAACATCACAAGCACTAAACCATTATGGTGAATAATGTGATTTCAGGGGATAGTTTGCTGTGTTTTATTGTTGCTGTTCTGTGTGGCTTGAAATCCTTTTATTATATAGCTACAGTTGTAAAGCCCTCAAAGAACTAATTGTCCTTATGTGAAAGGCCCTGCCTTCCTCCGGATCATTCCCTCTGCACGGCTTGGCCACACATCAGTCATGAGTAAGGAAGCACCATTGGCGGACTCACTGATCCATAGTTTTTATTTTGCTGATGCCAAAAGCTAACGTAGGGCATGGATGTTGGGATTAAAGCTGGAGCCAGAGAGCAGAGCTCTGTTGTTGGTATGCAGATGTATAAAAGGATGGCATTGTACGATTCCATGCATGACTTCATTCTCTTTGTTTCAGTATTGGTTTGTGCCTCTGCTATTGTTAGTTAGTATTACATTTGGGTGTTGGAGAGTCTTAAAAGCTGAACCGAATACTTGTTCAGTTCATGATAGTTAAATTATGGTTTGCTCTGATAACCCAAGAAACTTTTCACTTTGTAGTTTTTTTTTTTTAAATGGAAAAAAATTCTGATTATGGGAAAAACAGTGCTTGACGCTGAAATCTAATATCTAATCAGTTCTGGGAAAAAAATCACATTAACTAGCGATCATGCTTATTTATATACTGTTTACATTATCAATTCATCATGTAGCCAAAATGACCCTGAACTTTCTGAGTACTAAAGCCTCCAAGTACTAGAATTACAAGCTGATACTACCTCACATGGTGTATGTGGTCCTGGGGATGGGACTCAGGCCTTGGTGTATGCTGAGTAAGAATTCCACCCACTGAGCTTCATCCCCAACCTGTTATCTTTGTGATCTAAGAATCTTTTATAACTCAATTCTAGTTGGTAGTATGCATATATGTATATATGGACAGGGAGAGAGAAAGAGAGAGAGACACAGAGAGACACACAGAGAGATATAGAGAGGGAGAAGGAGATGGAGAGGGAGAGGGAGAGAGGGAGAGAGACAGGGAGAGCGCCTGAATATGAATGTGTGTTGCTGAGGATTTGGGCAAGCTAGGCAGATGCTCTACCACTGAGCTGTAGCCTCAGTTTGCATAGTTCAAAATACAAAAGCAGAAATTTTGTTTATACCTATTTCCCATTAACCTGCAAGACTCACAAGACTCCGCCCCATATGTACGTTCTGTGTCATCTCAGTACACCATCCCCAGAAGTGTTCCTGTCCTCACTGAAGAGCGATGGGACTAGAAAGCTGCTGTTTGACTTCCAGAGCCAGATTTAAGTCCAGGAAAGGTGTGTATTCAGGGCCTTATTATTTGGCACAGCCCATAGCACGTATCTGCTGTTGTCTGCTCTGTTGTACAGCGGCTGGTGTTTGTAGCTCTAGGATGCTACGTGGAGTGTTTTGGCGAATTTCAGAGTCTCTGGACTCAGACTCCTGGCTGATGGTCTCTCTGCCCTTTTGACTTCTCAGGTCAAACCAGAAAATAGAAGAGTAGATAAAACTACAGAGCAAAATTAAAAATATCTCTTGTGGGAGTGTGCTTTTCCTTAGAAAATGGAGAACAGTGAAGCCCTGTTTAAAATTTTTTTAGAAGAAGTAAAAAATTGAAAGTTTGCTTTCTACAAACCTCTATTCTGAGATAGCCTTATTAATTTCTTAGCATTTGTGTTTGAACTGATTCTTCTTGAATTTTAATAATATATTTGGTTTAACCTAATACATCCAAGATATCGTATCTACATATAATTAGTATAAACAGTTGTTAAGGGCCATTTTACAGAAATTCCTGATGAGCTTCTGACATCTGCCAATTAAAGTATGCCATTGTTGATTTGAAGGCTCAGCACCCATGTGTGGCCAGGGG
This sequence comes from Mastomys coucha, assembly GCF_008632895.1. Taxonomy (NCBI): domain Eukaryota; kingdom Metazoa; phylum Chordata; class Mammalia; order Rodentia; family Muridae; genus Mastomys; species Mastomys coucha. The sequence continues at coordinate 37,966,263 of NW_022196895.1, read as the reverse complement.
CTGCCACTCAGAAACTGCAGTTTTGATTAAGAAGACAGAGTAAGCTTGCTGTCTGTCTCTTGCCCTTAGCTTTGCAGCCCCAGAACGAAGGCAGGGCAGCAATGATGCTTGTGCATTTTAACCAACACATTTATTAGTTCTGAGTTCTAATTTTGTAACTGAAAACTTTGATGCACTTATTTTATGTGCATGTGTGTTTGAGGGCACATGTGCTTGCTCCACGGCATGTACTTGGAGGTCAGAGGACAACTTGTAGGAATTAGTTCTCGCTTTCCTCTGTGTGTGTCCTGGGGATTTAACTCATATCGTCGGCACTGGTGAAGTAGTTTTACCTCCTGAGACATTGCTCTGGTTCCTTTAAAAATAATAAAAAGAGCCAGGTGGTGGTGGGACATGCCTTCAACATAAGCACTAAGGAAGCAGAGGCCAGCGTGGTTTATAGAACTAGTTCCAGGACAGCCTGGACTATATAAAGAAACCCTGTCTCGAAAAGCAAACTAACAAACAAACAAAATATATGTATATATACTTATATATATTATATATTATTACATAATATACAAATAATAAAAGTTTAATTCACCGGGTGGTGGCGGTGCATGCCTTTAATCCCAGCACTTGGGAGGCAGAGGCAGGCTCATTTCTGAGTTCGAGGCCAGCCTGGTCTACAGAATGAGTTCCAGGACAGCCAGGGTTACACAGAGAAACCCTGTCTCAGAATAAAAAAAAGTTTAATTCATCAACAATTTCATACACATATAATAATGACTTTTGGTCATTTTCACTCCCCCATTGCTATCTCATTCTCCGTTCTTTCCTGCTGAAACCACTCTACCCAATGAATCGCCCCTTCTCCTTTCATGCTGTGTGTGTACATATGTGTGGGCCATCAAATTGCATTAGAATTGTTTGCATGAGCATGGTCTGGGGGTTACTTACTGGGGGGTGGGATGGTCAAGTGGTGACTACACCACACAGGAAGGTTACTTCTTTGTCTGATAACCAGTTTCTGTCAGTAGGTCTTCCGGGAGGAGTGAGGCCTTGTGGACCCCTCCCCTTCTGTGATGGAATGTAAAGAGCCGTAGCTGCTGTGAGTTCTTGAGTGCTCACTCGCGTAGTTTTGAGTAATCTTATTTATTCTCTTTTCCTTTATAATAGACTTTTATTGTACTGTCTAGACCATGATCGATGTATAGTTGCTTTGGTTTTAATCATTTACTACTTTATCTAAGAAATGCAGTTCCAAATGACAGTTGTTTTCTTGAGGGGCTTTGCCTTCTGCTCTACATCCCATAACTATATGTAATTTTTTTTAAAGATTTACTTATTTATTTTATGTATATGAGTATACTGTAGCTGTACAGATGTGGTTGTTGGGAATTGAATTTAGGACCTCTGCTCTGCTCTCTCTGGTTGGCCTGGCTCATTCTGGTCAACCCTGCTCACTCTGGCTCAAAGATTTATTTATTATTATAAATAAATACACTGTAGCTGTCTTCAGGTGCACCAGAAGATGGCATCAGATCTCATTACGTGTGGTTGTGAGCCACCATGTGGTTGCTGGGATTTGAACTGAGGACCTTTGGAAGAGCAGTCAGTGCTCTTACCTGCTGAGCCATATCATCAGCCCAACTATATGTACTCTTGTGGCAAGGTAAAGTATCTGTATTGCCTGGCTCTCCTCATGGGGCCTTGATGGAGTTTTTGCTTTGGGTGATGTGATGAATCTTCTACACTCAATGTAGCATCTCAGAGGCTCCTGTCAGAGCTGTTCCATGTCCAGTACTCCATCCTTGTGCTCTGATGGTGTGAGACCTCACATCTGGCTTTAAAGTGCTCAGCTGAGTAGATACCAAGAATGCTGAAGGTTCAGTTTTTATGAAAATCTCAGGGAGGCCATTCCTATAACAGAGTACAATAGACACTGAAAGCACACATGCAATTTTACAAACGGACTAAATTAGTGGGTTGAACAGCCTGGTTTTATGGTTTTATAGAGGCTCCTCAGGTGAATATTACTCATTCTAATAAATAGGTATGTAACCTTTGAAGTTTTCAGTTTTAGATTTCTTGGCTAAAAGTGCCAAGTTTCAAGTAATTACCCGACAAATCAAGTAGTATGATTTATGTCTTTCAAGAGGTAATTGTTGGGCAGTTTCTTTGTGCACCCATCTCTTTCTTCTTCAGGAATCACATTACGCTTGTGTCAGCAGCTGATGTAGTAATTGGGTGACTTCTGTGAGAATTTAAGGTTGGTACTGCCATCTTTTGATCGATTTCCAGGCTCATGGTTTCCCAAGTATTAGCATCCTCTGGCTCTCCTCGCTTTACTTGACAATTATTTCATGGCCTCAGTCCTGATGCTGAAGGGCTTGAGGGTGCTGTTACCTAGTAGCCTGAATAAGGACTACTGCTCTCTTCTGCAGGCGTAACTCCCTCTGCTCACATTGACCTTGATTTCCAGGACACCAGAGGGTGATCTGACAATTAACAGAGTGCACTGCTGGTTATGACAAGCTGAGCCCCAAGGCCCCTTCTGCTCAAACTCAACATCTGAGGAGAGTCTTATTTGGGCTCAGGGTGACTGACCTCTATAAGGACCACATTTACCTTCTGCTGTTTGTCTTCACATAGTCAGAGTCTGTTCTGGTTTCCTTACCATTTCCTGCCTTGTGGGGCTTTTGCACTGATGTCATGGTTTTCTGTAACCCAGGGTCAAGCACAATGTGAGATGCATAGAAGATACTCCTGTCCACTTGACAAATGAATGATTGATGTTCATGGGATTCAGGTGGTACATCTAGTCCATACTGGGAGTAGTAGAAGGGATGGGAAAAGGTATGATAACTGGGCAGAGGGCAAGTAGAACTTGGGAAACTCTGGTGGGATTGGGTAGAAGGAGTCTTGTACAGTGATCTGGGGAGCTCTCATTGATGTTCTTGGTCATCTGTGGGCTCTGTGCTCTGGGAATAGCTGACTTGAGCTCTATCACAGTGATAATGAAGACTTAGTAAGGTCCCAAGTGGGACTGATCTACTCTTGGAGGGTTTAAACATGGAGTGAGCATGAGTTATTGTCACTAATGGTGAATGAATGTTTCTGGTGTTGAGTAGCTCTTAAAAGGAACAATGCTTGAAAAGTGGTGATCGCTGAGTTGGAAACAATGATGTTTAGCCAAGACAGCATTCTGTGGCACTTACAAGTGAGAGCTTTTGAAATATCTTAGTGGACATCTATTGATTTTTTTTTTTTAAATCCTCTGTTGGTTTAGAGTTGTGTCTTAGTTCAAGGTTCAGAGGGGAATTAAGAAGTATAAATATGTTGCAGCGAGTCTAGTTTTATAGAGACTCTGGGTGAATCTGCCTAGGAGCTTTGCAAACTTTGATAACCAGCTGTTGTCCTATGGCCTTACTGATAAGCAGATACAGAGCCAGCACCCCCACTCTTGGCAAAGTCCTTGTTAATCTTGTAAAGCGTGACAGGAAGTTGATAATCTTATTCTCCAGCAAACTGCAAACATTTCCCAGTGGAAAAAATTCTTGCTAAAATGCATAGGAAACACAGTAGCTCTTGAATGTATGTGAGAGGAGTGGCGGATGAAGGGAAGGGGTGAAGAAGGGCGACTTCAGTGAGACTGATGCAGGGGAAAGGGTTTGCTACGGTCTGCTCTTAGGGATCACATGTGCCATGGGCACATTTCTTCTTTGTGTTTTAGCTTTGCCTCTATAATGAATTAAATACTTAGAATATTAAAGTGATAGTATTTTTATCAGCCAGGCAACGATGTGGTGCAGAACCCAAAATCCCAAGACAATCAAGAGGAACATGGTGACAGTCTCCAGACTCAGATCCACCCCCATTGTCAGGAACTCATTGATCCAGAAACTTGTCATCAGAGCTGGCTGTATTTTGTATTTTGTCACTGTGACAACATTCCAGAGGAAAAAAAAACCCAACTTAATGGAGGCACCGTTTATTTTGTCTCACTGCTTCAGAGATTCCAGTGCATGTCCAGATAAATGGATCTGTTACTTCCTATACAGCTTGTGGCAGGATTTACATCATTAAGGAAGGGCATGGTAGAGAAAAACCACTCACCTCTCAGCCTCCAAGGAGAGGGAGGGAGAGAATGAGCCTGAGCTATACTCTTCAGAGCTCTTCCTGTTGTATTTCTTCCTTTCCATCCACCTCCCAATCTCAATACAGGTCAAGAGATTAGTCCTTTCATTGTCTCAAACTTACCTCAGTCCACTCACTTCTAAAAAGCTCCATTTCTGTATGTTGTATCAGGGATCGAGCCTCCCACATATAATCTTTGTATGGATGTTCTGTATTTAACCGTAGTGAGGGGTGCTGACTAGTTTTTTTATCGACAAATAAGAGAGCGGACTTCAGTTGAAAAAGTGCTTCCATCAGTTTTGCCTGTAGGTTAAGTCTGTTGGGACATTTTATTGATTAATGATTGGTGTGGGAGGGCTCAGCCCTGTGTCATCCACCCACAGGTGGTTGCTGGATTGCGTAAAAAGGTAAGCTGAGCAATCGTGTGTCACTTAGAGCACTTTATACAGATGGCTTTATTCAGCTGTGAGACAATTCAAGTAGTGGGTGTTAATCTCACTTTACAGAAGAGTCGAAATTTTAGAAAGGTTCAGGGATGAACTTGTGTGATAGGGAAGCCAGGTGAGATGAGGATGCAAGAGGATGATTTCAGGAGTGGCCTCATCAACCCCTGTCCTGAAGTGGTGTCTGTCTGTCTGTCCAGTAGGTAGCCTATATATTTGCTTATGTTAGCCGAAAACTGTGCACTTGAGAGCTCTGTGGATTGCGTGGGTTTCCAGGGATCATGGTTACAGAAATGGGTTTTGCCAAATAGCATGGGCAAGACCACGTGATCTGGCTGGTGGAAGCAAGTCTCAGCTAGCGGAGGCCTGTAGCAGTGTTAGACGTGGGGATTGTTCAGTGAGTGAGCATGCTGGCTGCAGCCCTGTGTCTCCAGTGGGGCACCCCTCCTCCTGTGTGGTTATAGAAGGCCCTAAACTCTGTGATTGGAACTGAGACGTCATCCAATCATGACTCGACTGGAATGTTTTCCCTCCCTTCAAAGGTACTTTAATTAAATTTCCATCACGAAGATAATTAGACATTAGACAAGATTTGTCACACCTACCAGCCTGTAATCCAGGCCAGGATCTCATTAAGAGACTCTGCTTTTTCTGGAAACTGACCTTTTGAGCTTTCCCAGTCCACGGTTCTGTGATCTGGGCATTCATCTTCATCTGTCTTTTTGTCCCCGTCCACCCCCTGGACTCTTTATTTCCTCAAATTTAGAAGGAAAAATATCTTAACTAGTCAAGAAGGGAGTCTTGGTTGTTTAAACAACTGTTAATTTTCAGAGCTCCTAGGTTTGGAATGTGTGCTCTTTTACATGGTTCTGGTGTGCTATATGTCGAATTGCCTGTGCATGGACAAAAAATAACTGCTCCTGGCACTGCTTAAGTGAGCCAGTCTCATTGACAGATGTTACCATGTCGCTGTTCGCTGGTTCCTCAGCTGGGGAAGACTGCCCCCTACTGACCTTAGCAGCTGCATAATTTCCTTGACAAAATAATCGACAAGAACATCTCTTTTTCTACCCTTCTTCCTTCCCTCCCCTTCCTTCCTAGTGTATTTAGTCATTTCTTCCTACATACTAGTTATTATGATTGAAATTGATGTTGTAATGTAGAAGAAAAAAAGAGGTACTTAGAAAAAATCTGGACTTTTTTAGTAAGACATTTGACTGCTAGACACTGTAGTGACATGTGGATATGCACACTTAGAAGCATGGTATGTATGTTCCTAACAGGACTATTGATAATACACTCAAGTCAGTCCATGTTACCTGTCAGTTTTAAAAAAGTAGATAAGTAATATGGCTTGTTTTCAGCAAGTGGAATGTTATGCAGCAACGAAACTGGGCATCCTCCAGCTACATGCAGCAAATAGGTGTCTGATAAGTGTAACTCAGTGTCGGAGCATTCAGGCTTTATCTGTCCCACCTCAGTAAGGAGGCAGAGATGTGACAGCTGATGTTTGGGCAGGGTGAAGTAGGGGAATTCCATTCTAGAGACTGACCCTAGGGGGAGGCAGTCAACCTGGAAGTAAAAAAAGAAAGCACTGTGAAAATACCAGGCTGTAGCAGTAAAAAGGTCAGAAAGGCATGGCCTCCAAGGGTCAGTGGAAATAAACTGAACATAACCAGTGGCTAACAAGAGGGACTGTAACCATTGTGGCTGATGATCCCCTGGACTATCAATGAGTAGGGGCAGAGAAAGGGGAAGGTTTTGAGGTTATGCATGATGGATCTGCATGGGATCAATCTTTTGCCCTTGGGTAATCTTTCAACATCTCTTTCGTACAGTTTCTTCATATTTATATAGAGAAAATAATTTTCAATGCATAGCAGCCTCTAGGAATGTGCAGCCTGGCATATGATGTACACGGTCACCATGGAGAGGTTTGAATGTGAACAAGAGTGTGGAGAACGTGTGTAAGGTGAGTGTGATGCAGTCCTGTCCATAGGTGTGACAGAGAGGAAGGCAGGAGGCAACCTTAATCATCATGTGTGCTTCTTGTTATAGACACCACCTACTTCCTGTGCAGACTAGGGGGGAAGAGTCCACCTTTCAGAGTATAGGAGACCCACAGGGTGACTAAATGATGAGCTAGCCCACGCTAGCTGCTCTTTTGCTGAAAAATGGCTCTTGATTGCACAGAACATATTCAGAATGTTTTACTTCTATAGAAGTGGTAGTCATGGCTTTACTACTAATTATATATGATTGCCAAAGTAATCCATATCCAGTATATAAGATTTATAACCCACCGGAGAGTGTACTAAATAAGTAGCAGCTCTAATTCTAATGTTTACAGATTTTGTTAATACCACATCTCAGTCATCTATCTATCCTGTTTTGTTTCTTCTTTTAAAATTTATTTGTGGTGTATAGGTATTTCCCTTGCATGTGGTCTGTGCACCATGCACATGCATTGTCTGTGGAAGTCAGGAGACAACATTACAGCCTCTGGGACTGGAGTTACAGATGGTTGTGAGCTGCCATGTAGGTGCTGGGAATTGAACCCAGGTTCCCTGGAAGAGCAGCCAGTGCTCTTAATCACTGAGCCATCTCTCCAGCTCCCTTTTGAAATTTTAAAATTTGTTTTCTTTTAAAATTGGTCTGTGTGTGTGTGTGTGTGTGTATATGTGTGTGTGTGTGTATGTGTGTATGTGTGTGTGCATGTATGTGTGTGTATGTGTATATGTGTGTGTATTGTATGTGTGTGTATGTGTGTATGTGTGTGTATGTGTGTGTATGTGTATGTATGTGTGTGTGTATGTGTATGTGTGTATGTGTGTGTATGTGTGTATTGTATGTATGTGTGTATGTGTGTGTGTTATGTGTGTGTGTATGTGTGTGTGTGGTGTGTGTATGTCTGTGTATGTGTATATGTGTGTGTATTGTATGTGTGTGTGTGTCTGTGTCTGTGTCTTAGGGGATGATAGGTCACTAATGCTAGAGGATATCCTTGGTTGTTGGGTCTCCTCCCTTCCTGCCTTGTTTGGGAAAGGATCTCCTGTCTGCCATTTCCTACTCTGGGGTAGCTGGCTTGTGAGCTTTTGGAAGTTTCCTGGGATTCTCCTATCTCCACTTCCCATCTCGCCATAAATGCTTTAGGATTACAGACATGATCTACTGCATTTAGCTTCCCATGGTGCTTGGGATCTGAACTCAGGTCCTTCCACTTGTGTAACTGTTTACCCATTGAGCTATCTCCTCCTACCTAATTCTTCCCCAGTTTTTTTTTTTTTTTTTTTTTTTTTTTAGTGAACACCAACCAGAAGAAAAAAGCTGACATTAAACTATGATGCATAACCAGCTGTGCTTTTCAGAGACATTTAGATAGAAACTTGTTCTGACAAGAGGCATTTGGGATGGTCTTGTGTCACAAGGAGAAGATGCTCTGGTGCTTTGAGTTATTGAGAAAATGTAGTCTTTTCTTCTCTGACAGTCTTAAAATATAGTAGAGTGAACTCCCATCTTCTGGATGGCAAGGACGTGACCCTCTTTACTGCCTGCTGCTCTCTGACATGTGGATAAACCCCGAGCGTGCTTTTCTGAGAATTCATTTCTCCGACTGGCAGAAAGAAACAGTGGTTAGAATATGATCTAAGAGAGACGTTGATTAATCCCTCACCTACACTTGCTTGAGGACTGAAGAGTTCATCTCCTGAAGAGTGGGAGCTTCTTCAGCTCCTCATATTTAAATATTAAAATCATTGTAAAAGTCTACACCGACTAATCCAGAATCAAGACGGGAGAGATTAGTGTCACTAGAATGTGGTTTTACAGGAGCAAAGCACTTTGACTGAGCTTAAGTCTAAGAAGCTGCTTAGACAGAGGTGTATGTGTCTGACTGGGTGGGATAACTCTCTCTCTCTCTCTCTCTCTCTCTCTCTCTGTGTGTGTGTGTGT